>NW_027397065.1:27001191-27154194 GCF_003265705.2 Callorhinus ursinus | reverse complement strand
TTTCTTTCTTTCTTTCTCTTTCTCTCTTTCTTTCTTTCTTTTTCTTTCTTTTTTTTTCTTTTCTTTCTTTCCTTCATTCCTTCCTTCTTTTTTTCTTCCATTCCTCCTTCCTTCCTTCCTCCCTCTCTCCCTCTCTATTTTCTTTTCTCTTTTCTTTTTTTTTTTTTTTTTTTTTTTTTCTTTTTTTGGCTCCATGCCCAGCATGGAGTCAAATGTAGGGTTTGAACTCACAACCCTGAGATCAAGACATGAGCTGAAATCAAGAGTCAGACACTTAACCAACTGAGCCACCCAGGCACCCCAAAAAGTCAATTTCTACAGAAGACAGAATTTACCCTAGGATAACTAAAAGTTAAGTACACCAACCTGACCTAATGACAGAGCTTTCACTGTCCAGGGGAAAATACAGAGCACAACATGGTGTTTATGAGTAAGATTTGTCTACATGCTATATCCAGTCTCTGTTAGATTTGTATCTATATCTTGGGATGGGAGAGTAGAGTATAAGGAAAATCTGTTTTAATGAAACTGTTTCATTAAAAATCCTTTAAGGCATTTGAACACAAGCAGTACTACTTTGGCACTTTTACGGGAAAACGTTGATACCAAAGTGGAAGATAGGTGCTCTTTCCATTTCTAGAGGAATATAGTGCAATGTCTAGACACTAGCAACTGACAGTACAGTCCCCACGTAGGCACCACCAAGATTCTGACTGGTGTCTGATGGAGAGGGCCATTTTGGTAAATATGGCTGGTCTGAAGTTGGTGTTCATAACAGTATTATGGCTTGGTTTCTGCCCCTGCAAAGTGAGAGAAAGGAAGTGATGCAGGAGCAGCAGTAAGAACGGAGATAACGAGAACATTTACTGAAGACTCAAGATAAAAAAGATTCAATATCAAAAGACAGAGTTGTGGAAAAAAGACACACAGCTGGACTTATGCCAGTACAATTTCTTTATTTCAAGGATAAAAACAAAACCCTACAAACACCAAGATAGGAAATAAAAGTGATATATAATGGAAACAAAACTAGACTGATAGTTGAACTTCTTAGTAAACAATAGAAATTTTCTGAGGAAAAAGAATTGTGACCAAAGTTGTGACCCAAATTATCCTTTGTGTGATGGCAAAAGAAAACAATATTTTTACAAGATTTTATTTATGAGAGAGAGAGAGCTTGAGCACATGAGCAGGGGGAGGGGTAGGGGTAGAGAGACAAGCAGGCTCCTCGCTGAGCAGGGAGCCCGACTCCCGACTCCAGCTCCATCCCAGGACCCCAAGGTCATGAACTGAGCTGAAGTCAGACATTTAACCGACTGAGCCACCCAGGTGCCCCAAGAAAACAATTTTAAACAAGCTAGGATTTAGAAAGTATACCCCCAACTTAGCTTTTCTGGAAAAAAGTAACTATTTAAGGACACAGTCCAGGGCGCCTGGGTGGCTCAGTTGGTTGAGCGACTGCTTTCGGCTCAGGTCATGATCCTGGAGTCTCAGGATCGAGTCCCGCCTTGGGCTCCCTGCTCAGCAGGGAGTCTGCTTCTCCCTCTGACCCTTCCCTCTCTCATGTGCTCTCTCTCTCATTCTCTCTCAAATAAATAAATAAAATTTAAAAAAAAGGACACAGTCCAGTCAAGCCAAATTATATTAACATAATTGAATTGAAGAGAGTGAAAGACATGTAACAAAGAGGAAACAGTGGACACTTACATATAATTTATACCTAAATTCAAATAATTATTGATAATGTGATGGTGAAGCCAACTGCAATTGTTAAGAAAAGATTCTGAAAATTAAAAACAAGTGAGTACATTAATACTGGAATAGAGAATTTGCAAAGAACTTAGGATTCCAACTAAAATAGTCAGTTTCTGAAATTTTAGCTGCTGCACCACCAGGGTTCTCATAGGACCCTGCCTTCTCATTTTGCTGCCTCCTCATTCTTTTTGTCCTCCCCTATCTCTGCTCCTCAGCTCCCCCTCCAATTCCCTGGGTACCTGGAGAATCCCAAGTTCTTGCCTCTCTTAAGCAAATCTGTGAAATTTTCTCTTACCCTCCTCCCACCTAAATTCCAGGCTTGGCTTTACAGATCTCCGAACCATCAAGGTCCTCAGCTAAAGAAAAGGACCTCTGAGAACCTTCCTTTAACAAAATCCACCCTGCCCTGTCTGGAAGGAAGTTGTGGTTTTAAATAAAAACAGTTCCTTTTGTTTTGTAAAGACCAAGTCAAACACTGAGTCTCACTTGTTCCATGGTTTTTGTCAATATTTTGTATTTGTAACTTTGATTCATACATTTGATGCTAAATCACTTGAAATTTAAAGAAAGTCATAAGTGATGTTAATCTCCTTTTTCATTGTTTGATGCCCTGTATCCAGAATTATACTGTGTCTGACATAAATTTGCCTTAACTGCTTTCTTTGCATTTGCCTGTGTAAGTTGTACTTTTAATTCATTCTTGATCATTTTAGTGTGTCTTTTATTAATGGCATATAGTTGGAGGACTTTTTTACCTGACTCCGATCTGAGAGTCATTATTATATATGTTTAATCCATTTATTGCTATGGTATTACACTGTCTTTTTATGCTTCTTTGTGGCTAATTCTCCCTTTATTTCTCCCATTCTTTGACATCTTGATCAAGTATTCTGAATTGTGTTTGGCTAGTGATTTAGGTGGAAAATTTTATTTTTTAACATTGGGGTTACCATTAAATTATAAAATTGAATTTGTATTTTTCTAAGTTTAAAAATAAAATAGTATTATTAACACTGCCTACATGAAACTAGAAATTTAGCATGCTTTTACGGCTTTTCTCCCCTTGTGACTCGTTTCCCAATTTGGGTTAGAGTAATCTGGAATTTAAGATTATGAAAATTATTAAACATGTCATCTTTTCATTTTTGAGTTATGTAGACATTCATACTGAGATTACCAGATTAACCACAATTATTAACATATTTATTCAGCTTTAAAAGTTTTATTGCTCAAACTTTGTTTCCTTAGTACCTTTCCATTTATTTTAATTGTTTGGGCAGCAGGAATACTATAGTAAAACATAACATGGTTTCTGGTTGCCGAGTGCTTTCAAAATGTCCCTCATGGATTTGGAGAGTTCATGTTTTATGAATCCAGCTTCCTCGATGAAGACCAAAATTTGAACTTTCCCAGACTCTACAGGCATGTGACATAGCCTCTGCCAATCATGTCCACTCAAGCAAGACTTCAATCCAGAAGTGAGCAGCGTGAGGAAGCAAGTGCCACAAGTAATCTTATTTTATGCCGAGGATAGTCAGATGGTTCTGGCGTTTAGGGGAAGCAAGGGGAAGATCTTTACTGAAATGGTCTCACAGATGGTTGGGTATCCTTTCTGCTGTTTGGCTTCCAAGAGTGATTTTTCTGGCCCTCAAACAGATCCTGAGAGCTACCTAATATTCTCTAAATGAACATCTTATCTTTTAGAGGTCTTGTTAACAGCTGTAAGAATCCTGAGTCATACAACTATTTCAGATAAATGTTAGTTTGGCTGGTTTCAAAATTCTTAGGTAATATTTCCATTTCCTTCCAAATACTGCACACATTGTTCCATTGTTTCTTTTTTGGCATTTAGTATTGCTGAGAAATCTGATACCAACCTATTTTTTTTTTTTTTTTTGGTAGGCAGCCTATTCCTCTCTCCCCACAGATGTTTTCAGAAAGTGTTCTCTATCTTTGAAATTAAAAAATTAAGGTGGGTCTAAATGTGGTTTTCTGTTATTTCAAGTTAACTCAGCCTAATGCTACAAGATCTTTCAGTTTGAGCACTCAATCACCAACCAGAAATTTGCTTTGTGACTTTTATTTCAAGTTGATTGGCTCCGTCTTTTTTTTTTTTTTTTTTTTTAAGCCAGGCAAGTCTTTGGTCACTAGCTAGTTGATGATGAGTCTCTCTTAGGTCAAGTATCCACCTCTGGTGCAAACAGCTATGGTCAGGGGGGAAGACTGGGTACATGGTTCAGCGACAAACAGTGGGGCTGTTTAGATTCCAGTAGGTGTAGGTGGGCCAGGTAATGCTTGGCCTCATTGTCAATTGTTATTTTTCACTAATGCTGCTTTATATTCAATGGTCACCTTCACCAGTATACACTATGTTGGATATTTTTAATTAAAAAGTACCAATCACATAATTTAGGAAAATAAGTAAATAGTCACAAGAGTAGAGAAAGAATTATCCTGAATATCAGAGAAAAGAAAGTGTATTTAGCACCAAGAACAATATAATACACATAGAACATACAGGTTGAAAGAAGCATCATTGGCCTAACAAAAACCAGGATATAGTTTTATAGACCACAGGACAGTTAAGAGAAAGGCAGAAAAATGACCTGGTGTTTACAGGAGTTAAAGTCCACAGTTTTTAACACTATATAGTATTTTAAGGTCAGCATAGTATGAGGGAGTTAGAAATTAAAAAAAATTTATATATTCTATTTCAGCCACCATGCCTTTTGAAAAATTATTTGGTAAATTTTGATGATCTGACTACTCAAATATTCTTCAGCTGTTGGCAGTTTCCTTTTTGCATTTCTAGCACTGTTTTCCTATTTTAGATACAAAGAAACTATGTGATAACATGAATTAGATATAGTGCAACTAGCTCCCATCCTCAGCAAAAGCTTCATCTTCACTTACCCTTGTGGTAGCAGGATCTATCTATCTATCTATATATTTTTTAAAGATTTTATTTATTTATTTGACAGAGAGAGAGAGACGGTGAGAGAGGGAACACAAGCAGGGGGAGTGGGAGAAGGAGAAGCCAGCTTCCCGCAGAGCAGAGAGCCCGATGCGGGGCTCAATCCCAGGACCCTGGGATCATGACCTGAGCTGAAGGCAGACACTTAATGACTGAGCCACCCAGGTGCCCCAGAATTATCTATAATTTATGGAAAAAAAATATTTTGACTTACAGGGCTATTTTTTCCATTTGGGCTTATCTTTCATTATTCCCTTCCCCTTAACTTAACTCTTAGTAACCAATTTGGAAAGTTTACTCTCAAATACCAATTTGCCACAGTTGTTAATCACTCCCACTGTGTATTAGCAAATCAGGCACATTTTCATCTGAAATAATTCTGAGGACAAAATTATTAGTCTCTTCTGCTATCCTCTGATCTTACTGCAAAGCCAAATTGGGGATTTGCTGAACTTTGCCTTTTCAATAACTGTTCCAAAGGGAACATGACCCAATCTCTCAAAAAGTCTTTGTCTTTAGAATTCATGTCTGCTAAATTTGTCCACTATTGGGAGTGGAGATGGATGGGCTATATCAGATTGTATAGCTTAGCATTCATGCCTAAAGTAGGGGAAAGTTTATTTGTTGGAATACTTTGTCAGATTAAAAGGTCCAGTTGAGAGGAACAGCTACAAGTGAAGGCAATCACTCAAGGAGCTTCATTATAACTTAGGGCAATCAACCTCAAAGTGTGGTTCTCAGACCAGCAGCAGCAAGCATTACCAGAGAACTTGTTAGAATTGCAAATTCTTGGGCCCTATTCAGAATCAGCTTTGGGGTGTGGCCCAGCTACGTCTTAATAAGCGCTTCTGGTGACTCAAATGCAGTCTAGTTTGAAAACCACTGCCTTAGGAGTTGTTTGCTGCAGACCAATTTTAGTATATGTGCTGCCGAAGCGAGCACTGCTTGCTGCAGGCCAAAGCTAGATAGAGCACTGCTTCTCTTAACAGGTATCACAACTGTTAACTAATTCCCAACGCTGGGCTCCGTATGCCATTTTCAACAAGCATAAACTGGGAATATCTGGCCTATCGGTTATGGCAGTACCCTGTGAACTAAAAGTAGAACAGAAATTTGCTCCTTTCCTAATTTAGAGCTATTGTAACAGAAGAGTCTCATCCAACTTTTTCCTCAATGGGCAATGTAGACTGACTGGACCTTCTCACAGGACGTGTCGCCTACAGTAATTCCTGAGTTTTCTTGTGTGTGGAAGGCACCCTTTTTAATTTCCAGTATTGATAGTGTTTTTTTTTTCCCTTCCTTGGAAAAAGGCAATTTTATTCTAATTGACTAACATCCCATCTCTTTCCATAAAAGTACTTGGAAGTGCACATAAAAACTGGCATGCAGTAATTCAGAAAAATAGAAAATCAGGACCAAAAGAGGAAATATGACCTATATGCACTCGTATCCCTGTTAGAGGAAGCAGCCTTTTAAACTATTATTCACAAGCCATTTCATTCAGATAAAATGACAAAAATTTAAATGTCGATATATTCCAAAGATCAGTAAATTGAGGTGTTTGCAAAGTGGTACAGTGGAAAGAGTATGGGCTTTGGAGTATTTACTGGCATTGATGAACACAGGTAACGGGTAGATAACCACATGTGATTTCAAGGGCATCAACATAGATGTGCTTACTCCTTCTCAACCCCTTTTCCCAGCGCCCCATCGTACCTAAATATCTTTTCCCTTCCCCAAATGCAGAGCGCATGAATTTTATCATTAAAAGTAAGGCTTCATTTATTCAACAAATATGTGAGCATTTATCATTCTCACCCTCTCATCATTTAGGACAAATTCTAGGAAGACACATTAAATCACCTGTTAATATGTGTATCGGTTTATCTCCCTTTCCTTCAAGGAGGATCTCCCTGCACTGAGAGGAAGGGGGCACCTGAACATGTACCCCACAACTCTACCCACCAAAAACAAAGTTTTCCTTAACGGGCAGGGGTTTTTAAATAGTCTTGAATATCTTAATGGTATTAAATCTACCCCTGAAGTTCCACGTGATTTGCATTTTCTGAGCATGGCAAAATGCTGATTACAATGAGCTGCTGGAATTTTGCCCTAACATACAGGGTGATAAAAGGTGTTCATTCCGGACCCAGTAGCAACAGAGGGTAGATGAAGGGACAAGACAGTTACATTCCAAGACAGGCTTGGAAGAGACTACTTACACCTAAGAATAATCCATTAATTTTTCAAGTAGAGAATTCTATTAAGATAAAGGAAATATTCTATGTAGGCCTATTATGTTCAACGTCCAGTCCTGTGCTAGGTAGTTCACACTGCTACTACATGAATTTGTTTTGAATCAACTCCAGTGGAATAAGAAAAAATATTAAACACTGGGAGTGCTAAGCTAATCTCATTTAAGAAAAGTAAGTTTCAGGAATGGTTAAGTGCCAATGCATGGAATGGTTAAATGCCAACAGTTAGCTTCAGTTGTTTTTATTACAGTAAGAGGAATTTTACTCTTAATGCATAGAATTTGAAGAAAAAATTTATATAAGCTTTTAAAAGAGGCCTTTTTGAAAATTATTAATACAAACAAGAAATAAGACCCTCTAAACAAATACCAATTTCAGTAATAGTTTACATACAGCAATAATTTATTCTGAAATGTTCATTTAGTTTCTGTTGAGACACTATTCATGTCTCATTAATAAAAGAGCAGCCATCTCACCTCAAATACCAGAATATACAACAAGTTACAGCATAGCAAAATTCTACCTACTTTCAGATAAAATCTAGTTCAGGTAAAATAGTTTCATTCAATGTTTTACAGTTACACAGATTTTTTGTTTTTGTTTTGAGCACAAAATAGTGTAAATTGTTACACCATAGCTATCTATATGCACATAATGTGACCACAGAACTGTTAATCAATCATTACTTCTCAAATTGAACCATCAGTTTCATTCATGCAGTAAAGCAAAGCAGGCTGGGTAAACTTGTTCATTGGGAACCATATTACTGTGAATTTCACAGCCACATGATTAATTATGATGTTAGATGGACTCACAAGGACTAAAACAGAATGGTTTTTTGCATAAATACCAATTTCTCCCTGATGTAAGTTTAGTCAGTTTATAATCTAGAAATGATTGAGAACAGCAATATATCATATCCTTTATCTGTAGTGTTATTTTAAGACAAGCAATAATTAAAGGATGATGAGATGGGATGCTACTTAAATACATGTAAAACATACTGTACAAATATACTTGGCTTTACCATTTTCTTCCTAACTATCAAGAGTGCCTCCCAAAGTATGACCAGTGAAGACAAAGTATACTATCAAATATGGCTTCCAGAACAAAAACTCTCTAACAATCAAACCTATTTACACAATTTTTTAGTCTTTTAAAGTTTCATTTGAAACAAAATTTCTACATAGCAGTTGCAATTAACACATAATTTTCTAAGTTTCATCATTCCAGCTCTTTTACACAGATGTCACAAGGTAAGACCCAGAATGGCGCTTAGGACTTTGAGTTCCACTGGATTCTGTGCTGTCAGTTTTTGAATCTCGTTTCTTCGTGTTGTTATTCACTGGCGTCGGGATCTGAGACGGCCGGGCTGAAGTGCTATCTGCGCTGCTTTTCCTAGGGCTCGGATTGTAATTAAAAGGAGTCACTCTGGCAGCAACAGTCCCACTAGGTGAACTGTGCTTGCTTGAGCTGCTAGAACTGAATGGTGTACGCTCAGCTACAGAATTTTCATTAGTCTCTGATGCAGGGACAGGATTACTTTGTCCCGGTTTTGCCTCAGTTCCTTTTTGGTCTGGAGCATCTACCTGAATAAAGGAGTTCAGGCGGTTTTCCAAACCCACGGTGCGTCCGGGAGCACTGCCATTACCTACATTTTGTTTTCCCTGATTATCTTTTGCATCTTTAGTGTTTGGATTTCCCTTTTCTGAAACAGTGTCAATCACTGGGGGAGTATTTCCTGTTGGAGACCTTCCGGATCTAGGGTTGTTAATGGGACAGTCCTCAATTCTCACCCAAACATCCTCTGTTTTAGAAACAGCAGGTGCCATTTGATAAATTAGAGTCTTTGATTCAGCACCATTTGCAGCACCTGAGAAAGTGGTCTGAGAGGTACTATTTGTGGGAGAAATCTCACTTTCTTTTATTTTTCTCCATGTTCCTTTTGTGGATACTTGGTTTTCTTTAGTTTGTTTGGTTCCTGAAATAGAGTTCACATGTTTTTCATCCTCACTTTTTGCTTTTTCACTGGATTCTGATGAAGCAGAAAGAATTGAGGATGAACTTCCAGTTCTTCTCCAAGTGCTTACTCGAGGAAGGGATGATGAATGTTTGCTGTGCTCACGTTTCCAGGTTCCTGACCTATTAATCGGAAGTCTAGAAGGACTTTCAGAATGGGAGCGTGCTATATCATGGCGCTTTGCTGGTCTTCCATCATTATACTCTATGGTGGGACTGAGATTAGGTGGGAGTTTTCGCCATCCACCAGACTGAACAGACGAATGTGTGGACAGAGACATATCAGGAAGGGAAGGACTTAAAACTGGAGTCTGTGCCTGGGACCTAGTGGGAGAATCTGGTCTAGAAGACGGAGAAAGAGATTCAAATGAAGCAGATTCCTCTAATTTTCTCCTTAGGGTTGGGCTCGGAGCTTCCTTGATGAAAGTTGACTGGCGTACTAATACGGGTCTCTCTGACCTATCAGATTCACTTCCACTTGATTTAGTTGAAGACATTCTAGAAAGTTCCACCTTCTTATTGGATCCATTGCTATTATTCATCTGATTTAGTCCTTTGGAGGCAGACTCACTTCTTGGGATACTACTGCCATTCTTGGATAAACCCGTTTGTTTGGTAAGGTTTTGTTGGCTCATCTGTCTGCCTGGAGATGTATATGACATCTTCCCAGAACCCGAGGACTTAGTTGAAGCAGTACTAGGGGATGAAGTCCTTGGCAACTGAGATAATTTGTTAGGAGGACTTATTCCATTTCTACCAGGAGAAATTGAGTTTCGCCCTGGAGACTGCATAGGTCTACTTAATGGTTGCTGGGCAGGTCTTGAAGGAGTGGAATCTCTAGATCCTGATCTAGAAGGCCCTTTATTTGCCCCAGCTGGTTGGGATGTCTGCCTGGTTACAGGGCTTAATTCTGACTTCACTGACGGCTTGGCTCCTCTAGGAGAAGTGGTGGCTGTCTGACCTTCGCTAGGGCTTTTGGAGGCTGGAGTCTTAAGGGGTGGGCCTTTTTTAGAAACTGGACTTGTACTTGAAGAGCTATTTCGAACTCCTGGAATATGAATCATTGTCCTGCCTCGAGAGATTGAAGGCATGTTTGCTTGAAGAGGCTGTTTCATTTGGCTTGAAACCTCTGAATTAGATCGAACTTTTCCAGTAATTAAACTTTTATAAACTTTTTTCCCTCCTTTGATACCTTTATTTTCAGATTCTATCTTTTTAGTTTCCAATGTACTCTTCTCCCCAGGTTTTAGAATTCGTGGGCCCTTATTACTTGTAAAGGGTTTTTCCTCTTGATCAGGTGTAAGATGAAATGGTGATCCCAGAGAGATTCCTGATTTCAGTGAAAGGATGGAATCTGAGTCAGATGAAGCTTGTCTGGATAAACAGGCAGCGGCAGCAGCTTGATGTAAACTACTTACTATGGAATTTGCACCTTCCTGAATAGCTTTCCAATCAAAATTTTCCGAATCTGGGGATAAACCATGTTCTGAATCTGGTCTCTGTATATCTTTCAAATCGAGTGTCAAATCTTCTGCTAATATGCCACTCATATTTCTGGGACTATGCTTTTCATTATCACCCTTGAGTCTTGAAGGCTTTTTCTTTTTCGGCATTGCAGAACTTATACATTCCTGCAACAGGTCATCTTCAGAATCAATACTAAGAGAACTGAGAGAACTGTTTCTCGAGAAACAAACAGGGGTATCTTCAACGTGAAATGATTTAGGAGCGTAACCTGATGCCTGAGGTTTACTCGGTTCTCCCTGTGAGTCAGGGGGCTCTGTCTCTTTCATAGGTTCATTTTCTTTGTTATTGTTGTTTTCTTGATCAATGTCACTAAGAGAACTTAGAGAAGAGTTTCGAGAAAAGCACACTGGAGTATTTTCAATGGCAAAATTTTGTAATTTCTCATCAGTTGCTGCTCCTCTGTCTGGTATGTCTTTGGATGACTGTGGAAAAGTGGATTGCTTCTGCAGCATGGACTTAGACTGACCTCGATTTATTGGATGTTTCGTAACAGCCTGTGTCTTATTAGCTGATTGTTGGTTAGAGGTTAGTTCTGTGTGGCTGGTAACTTTAGCTTCTGATTCCTTATTTTCTTTCCCCTTTCTTAATTCAGCCTTTTCCCTGGAAAGGTCAACATCATCATCATCAAAATCTAGAGAACTCAAAGAATCATTTCGTGAAAAACAGTATGGAGTTCCTTCAATAGGCGTGTAGTGATGAGGTGAATCAAAAGTAAAACCTCCTCTGACTCGATCTTCATTATTTGGTAGCTTATCACTGAAGTCCTTGGAATTATTTTTCAGGTTCTGTTTCTTTGAATCTTTGTTGTCTGAGAAAGTTCTTTCAGCATTTAAATTATTTTTTGAGTCTGTGTTTTTTCTTACACGTGTCCTATATTCGGTATTTTGTGGTATAGGTTTTACTGGTGAAGTAGGTTTCTTTTTCTTACCATCTAATTGATTTTTGTTAGCTCCAGATGAAGACATAGATGCTTGCTGGACCTGGTCCATTATCTTTTTCACACGAAAAGGCTTGTGACTTTTTCCTTTGGGCATAGCAGAATTAATGCATTCTGCAAGAATATCACCTTCTTCAGTTTTATTGTCATCCAGCTCAGGTACAGTTACAGATGGGGTTTTTCCTCTTTGAGCCTCATCTGTACATCTGCCTTCGGTAGGAATGGTATCTCGTTTTTCAAATTCACTTGACTGTGCCCCTGTTCTAACCCCTTCTCCAGCAGCTAACTCATTTGGAGGAGATTCTATCGTTAGATCACTTAAAGATGTAGCTGTGGAAAAGTTTATAGGTGTTCCTTCTACACAATATACCCGCGGCATGTCATCTCCTGGTGTAAAACTAACATGCTTTTGCGCTTGTAACCTGTTTTGTGATGGAAGAAGCTTGTACACAGGGAGCTGACTTGGTTTCCTTGCCACAGGTGGAGGTAATTTGGAAGCAGTCTGGGCTGGTTTTTTGGCTTTGCGTGAAGATTTTGTTGGCATGGCAGAAATAATACATTCCTCTAGTATTTCAATATCATCATCATCTGAGTCATCTAACAGATCTTTTTCAGAATCAGTAGGTTTTTCTGTCTCTTTTTCCTGGTTTTCGTTTGCTTCTTCAGGCTGCTCAGATTCAGTTTCATTCCCATTGTCATTTTCCTGAACTGGAGGCATTATTCTTAATTCCACATCTTTCTGTATAAATGGCTCATCGAGGCTCAGAGCACTCAGGCTAGATGAACAAGAAAATCCATCTGGAGTACTTTCTGTGGCAAAATGTAATAGAGTGTCAGCATCTGGAAGAACCTGGACTCTCTGTACCGCAGCGTTTACAGCAGCTTGCTTAGGTCCACTCTCTCTCTTTTCTGCAGTAGGGGCTTTGTTTTTAGGTATCTCTCGCTTTGTCTGAACTGTTTGAGGAGGAGGGGGAGGGGTCTTACTTCTGCTTGGTGGCATGGTTTGTCCAGGGCTATCTGGAAGGTCACTGGGGCTTATGATGCCACTTACCATTCCACTGCAGGGTTCACTTTGAACAGAGCTGGCAATCGAACGACTCTCAAAGCTATCGAGTGAACTGACTGAGGTACATCGGCTAAACATGAGTGGAGTCTCCTGAACATAGTGCTCTGGTGGACTTTTAGGTGTCTGAGCACCACTTTTTGATGGAGATTTGGCCCCTGAAGAAAATTCAACAGCTTTGTGCCTGGTTGATTCTGAAGATAAACCAGAAGCCTGGAGTCTGCTGGATTTGGTTCTAATGTGCTGTGACACTGTTGGAACTTCACTCACAGAATCTTCTGTTGTTCTAGTCCCACTGTTTTCTTTGATTTCTGCTATTTGTAGAGTATTAGCAGAATCTGTTTCCTGTGTTGCCTGATCACATCCTATTTCATCTTCAGCTGATGACAAAGATGATAATGAACTGCAACGTGAAAAACAAATTGGGGTATCCTCTACACAGTATGTCTGTATTGTTTCTTGGTTGATTGAGGGAACTTTGCAGGAGGTGGCTTTTGGGTTCTGACCATTTCTGCTTTGTGCTGAACTTGGATGGTGCTGATTCTGCCTCTTGGCATTAGATGAAGGTGTGGATGTATTCTCACTGCTTGAAGAGATGTGTTCAGTTTTAGTGCTCTGTCCAGATGAATTCTTTGAGAATGAAAATGGTGGTTTCTGTGAAGAAGGAATGTCTGTGGCATATTTTAAACTATAATCAATAGGCTGATCCACATGATGTTTTTCCTCATTATATTTTATGCTGTAATTTGTTGGTCTTTCTTCTTCCTCATGTTGCTCTTCCTCGGAGTAACGTTCACTATAGTTGGTTGGCTTATCATCTTCATAGTCATCTTCCTGACACAAAGACTGGTTTACATTTTGATTAATTCCATGATTAGAACCTACTCGATTTGTTTCTGAACCATTGGCTCCTCTTGACCTATATGGGGAAACACATTCCTGCTGTCCAAAATGTGGTTGGAACTTGAGGTGTTTATCATCAGTGCTCTCGGTGTACACAGGGTAAGTTGTGGTTTGACTTCTTGACTGTCTTTGCTCACTTTGTTTTATTTCATCTTCTATTATATGTTTGGGTCTTGCCCATCTTTCATTCTGTGAAGGGCTTTGCCTCCCAGAGTTCAACTGCTCATCTGAATATTTAAGACTATAATTTATTGGTGTATCTAGTTCTCCGTCATTGTCATCCATATGATTTGCACTATGTATTTTATGGGCTAAGTCAGCTGGATATTGACCATAGCTGCAAAATTTACTTTCATCGTCTTCAGAATAGGATTCAATAGAAGGCTTCATCTGACCTCTTTTACCGTAACCATCACTACTACTGACACTATTTAAACTATCATTTGAAGATCTCTTATATTCCAATTTGGCATAAGGCATAGGACATGTCCTAGTTGAATTTTCCGACTTACTGAAGTTGTAAGTGTTTGCATGTGAGTGGGCAGTAGAGCTTCTTCTTAGTGCATTCCTCTCCTCTGTCCCACAATGTACCTCGGTGGTAGACCCAGAACTTCTGTCTTCCTGGGAGGTGTGAATGGCTGATACTTCTTCCATGACTTTGGCAATCTGGGCTGCAGTGGTGGAAATCTGCAAACCTCGCTTTGAAGAAGTGCCTGGATTTTCTGTTGCTGGGTGGTAGCTGCCTAGGCTAATTCCTCGTTCTCTCTCCAAACTTCTATCTTTTTCAGAACGAGAACTGTCTACACTTCCTCTTGATGAAGAAGAGCTGGGCAACACTGTAGTATTTAAATATGGTGAAAGGACAGTCATATTTCCAGTATTAAAATTGTCTGACCTATTATCATCATGTCGATTGGTGTCAAAAACATAGTCACTATAGAGACTTTGTTTGTGTCGTTGCTTATTACGATGAGAGGCCTTGGGACTTAAATTGTCAATATTGTCAAAAGTTTCTGATAAATGCTGAGCATCTAATTCTGCTTCCAGGGCTTTTTGTTTTCTGACATGAAGAGATGGCAAGCTTGAACCAGGAGACATAATATTGGCATCCTTATACTTTGCAGGTCTATTTGCCATGAGGTTCCTTAAAGCTGCAGCGCTTCCCATAGCAATCATTTTGTGCTTTGAATGAATGAGGTTCTTGAGCATGCTGACTGCCCCCATGTCCCATAATGCTTCCTGGTCTTTAGGATTTCTTGCTGAGAGATTCCACAAGGTTCCACAGGCATTACTGACTATTGTCAAACTGTGAGATTTCAAGTGTTGTAATAAGGTTTGCAGGCAGTTGTTCTCTCTTAGGATTTGCCTGAAATAAAATAAGAGATCCCAAAATTAAGGTAAAAATCTCCTTATTATAACAAATAAAAGGTCAGAAAACAAATTTAAATCTAAAGATAACTACTAAAACTTATTAATAGGCATAATAAAACTGCCCCAAATAATACTACAAATTTCAAGCATTTCACATCTCCTTTTGTTCCTACTTCATTTAATGTTTATTGTTTAAAAATAGTCATCTGTCAGACTAAAAGAAGTAAAAGTGTTAATTTTAATCTGTTCTGCATTTCCTATTCTGACCCAATAGCTTCTTCTTCTTTTTTAAAAGATTTTATTTATTTGTTTGGCAGAGAAAGAGTACAAGCAGGGGAAGTGGCAGGCAGAGGGAGAGGCAGAAGCAGACTCCCCGCTGAGCAGGGAGCCCAACACGGGGCTCGATCCCAGGACTCCGGGCTCATGACCTGAGCCGAAAGCAGACGCTTAACGGATTGAACCACCCAGGTGCCCCTGACCCAATAGCTTTTAAAATTTTTCCTGGGGTGCCTGGGTGGCTCAGTCAGTTGAGCATCCAACTCTTGATTTCAGCTCAGGTCATGATCTCAGGGTCTTGGGATAGAGCCTTGTGTCAGGCTCCCCACTCAGCAGGGAGTCTGCTTGAGGATACTCTCTCTCTCCCCCTCCACTTCTCCCCCCACTCACACACTCTCTTTAAAATAATTCCTGAGCAGATACATTTGCTTTATTTACATGGTGACAGAGTTCCCCAATGAATGTATCATAAGATCTTATGCTGAACACGGACTTTGTGGTAACTTAATCTATGGATGAGTTCCACAATGTTGACTATAAGACATCTTGGAAGAGGTAGAAAAATCGATCGATGGATCTTTATGTAGTCAGGGAGCACACTGTAAGCTCCTAGACTGGCAAACTGACTTAGAATAACCTCTACGCTCCTGATTGATTTTGTGATAATGCCATCCCCCTTAGAAGTGTGCTCTGTCAAACTGTGTGTGTAGTTATTACCTCAAATGAAACGTTTTGAAAATATAAAGGTAACTATAAAAACAAGGGTTGAGAGAGTTAGTATAATGAACTTCGGGACTTGAAAGAGCTATAGCTTGTTTAACGCACAGTAAACTTAAGTTTAATGATACCATGTGCAGTTTTAGAGGGCTTTAAAACTGATTGGCAAGGGTGTATAAGGAGCTTTAACACAACAATCTTCTCTCAGCAGCCCGGCAGACGCCTGAGGGCTTACTGAATTTAAGAGATCTTCTTTGCATAGCAGAGAGGGCTATAAGGCTTGTCTGTGCATCAAATACTTAAAGAGAAGATGTTCACATTCTTTACAAGTTCTTTTACTAAAAGTACCTCATGGTCTTTCTGAAAATGAGAAGCAATACTGGATAAAAAATAAATAAATATGCTGTGAAAATACCCATATGTATATATTTTTTGAGAGGGGGGAGAGGATGGAGAGAAAGGATCCCAAGCAGGCTCCACACCCATCATGGAGCCCAAAGAGGTGCTTGCCCTCATGACCCCAAGATGATGAACTGAGCCGAAATCAAGTTAGACGCTTAACCAAATGAGCCACCCAGGCGCCCCAAGATATCCATATTTTTGTTGATAAAACACAAGCCCAAGTTATGAAAATGTGTGCCTTGTATCCGAGATGCCTTCTTAGGTTTCATAGCCCTAGATGAATGGCTGTTGGCTAAATAATATTAACATTATTGATATTAAGACACCATTAGAAAAATGTGAACCATTGGGGGTGTCTGGGTGTCTCGGTTCAGTTAAATGTCCGACTCTTGATTGTGACTCAGGTCATGATCTCAGGGTCCTGGGATTAAGCCCTGCGCTGGGCTCCTCACTTGGCAGGGAGTCTGCTTGAGATTCTCTCCCTCTTCTCTTGCCCTTCCCCTGGCTCTCCTCTCAAATAAATAAATAAATCTTTAAAAAAAAAAGATCTATTGGATTCTCTGGATCATACCCATAGTTTTTTTATAAACCTTATATTCCCTTATGCCATACTAACATACAATTGGGATTTTGTTCTCTGTAGTATTCATGACTTTAATTTTTTTTCCCTTCATATGGGTTATACCTCTTACTTATCATTTGTTTACTTCTACACATCTTTATACTATAAACTTTTATTAGAATAAATATACTAACATGTTAGGAATTAATAGTTACCTTTTCACTGTAATATAATTTGGCTTAGCACTTGCACAATTACACAAAACACTGCTTAGAACTGGGTCTTTTTGAGGGTATGAATTCTACACTAATTCATTTAAAAGTAATATAAAATGCTGTATTTACCTGTGGTCCTCATTTGTAGCTATCAAGCTGGACACGTTCCGTAATATCCCACCTCCACTTTCAATAATGGCTAAAGTATTTGTCTGGCTTCGGTAAGTGAGAGTGCCAACCAGAAATGCAAGCGCACCATCTACAGCACATATATCAGCTTTATTCTCAGTGCAATGTGCTGACAAGTTCCATAAGGCACTCAATACGCTTTTGAGGGTTGATTCCTATTAAGAAATAGAACATGTGTCATCTAATGAGAGTTGGAATATGCCTCTTACAAATTCTATGTTTACTTCTATTGAGTAAGTTGTTATTGTTATTACTTATCTCCCCTGCCCTCATGGGCAAAGTCAGGCACTCTAGAAAAACTGATAAAATACCAAATGGAACTTAAGTAAATGATATCCCCATAGAACAAGCAGAACACAATACTAATGACTTTTTTCAACTTTATTCTAAGTGTTTAGATGACACACGTATCTTATAAGAGCTCATATTAGAATATGAAACAGAAGTGATGTGCATTCTGAAAAGAAAATTTGCATGATAATAGAAACCAGGAAAAAAAAAACCCAACCCTCTACAAGCTGATATGGAAAGATGTCTAAGACATATTATTAAATAAAAAAATCAAGGTGCAGAGCAGTATGTACAATATTCTGTTTGTATAAAAAGCACACATATATACTTATATGTGGTTGATTCAAAAGTAACAGTATAACTTATTAAAAAGTAAGCATACTGAAAAACTCCAATTTCTTAAAACTCCCAAAGGAACAAAGTAATTCCAGAAACTAGAACTTCCTTGGTATATAACATCATAGCAAACTGTCAAATTGTAATTGCTACAAAAAACACTGAGTATATAATTAAGGATATTTGGTTAAAACTCGCCATAATCCTGATATCAGCTTTTCTTGTTACTATAAATCAACTAAGGAACAAACATTCATTAAAAATCTACTCTGTGCCTATCACAATTAGAGGCACTCCAGAGGATACCAATGTGGCAAGCTGATACCTGCTAACAGTTTACTTGGGGGGGGGGGAGCAAAACCATCCATGAACAAAGGAAAGATTACTGCTACCTGAATTTAATAAAATAAATAATATATTTCATGGAGGAGAGCAGCTCTGTAGAAGATAAGACCTGTACCTTCAGAGAGAAGACAGGTGCTCCTGGCATGGAAGTGGGAATCAGCAAGGGAGGACTGAAGAATAGAAAGAAGACACAGAGGAGATCCAGGTCCATGCTGGGGAGCAGTGTTAGGTCAGGTGAGATGGTAAAAGGCGGCCTTGAATGTCAGGGCAAACACTTTGGGCCTGACCCAATAAATAGCTAGCCACCTTATTCTCTTCATCAGGAAATTAAGAGAATCTAGGAGTAAATACTATTTATCAGGAGGCAGGGAAGAAGTGCTTTCACCAATCGAGATGTGAGAAGGTTAAGAGCTCAATTTTAATTACACTGTGATTGAGGTAAAGATGGGACATTCAAAATATCCTGGGAACAGAGAAAACAGCAACAGTTTAGAGGTATAAGTGAGCTCAACTACAAATGGCCCAGAGGTCAGAGGGGAGAGGTAAAGGTAGGAAAATGCAAGTTACTCTCTACGAGACTATGTGTAGAGGAAAGGGTTTTGTTTCAAAGAAGCTTTATAGTTAGGAGGAGAAATGATTAGAAGTTGTAAGTATAGGTGGTAAAAACAAAGGAAGGAATTTCAATAAGGTATGTGATTCAAAAGTATCAAATACAGGTGTAGAAAAGAAACCCCAGTTAAACTATAAACCTAGATTTTGTTAAGGAGCAAAATTAGAAGGAACTGAAGAAGGTATGGCCACAGTGAATAAATGGAGCTGGTGACTTGTTCAGTGTTTTGGTTGCTACAGGAAGAAGAGAAACACTGCAGGAGTTACAAGAAGCAACAGAAAGGTTGTTGGTTTGTTTGTTTTCTTAATTTTCAAAACATTGGGCTTCTTATAGAGAGAGTTGAAACAAAAAAACCATCTCTGTACTCAGTAGAGAAGATACAGAAGATAGAAGTAAGGGACTAATGTATTTTTTTTCTAAGATTTTATTTATTTGAGAGCGAGAATGAAAGAGAGAGAGAGAAATCACCAGCAGGGGGGAGGGGCTGAGGGAGAAGCAGACTCCCCGCTGAGCAGGGAGCCTGATGCAGGACTCTGTCCCAGGACCCTGGGATCATGACCTGAGCCAAAGACAGACAGACACTTAACCAACTGAGCCACCCACACACCCAGGGACTAACAGCTTTGAGTAAACAGCAATGCTTGGGGCACAGAGTGCAGAGAAGGAAAGGTTCTGTGTAGAAAAGTAGGAGCCTGCTTAATGAAGTTAAAATGAGGCAATGCATGGGGATATGGAAGGTAGTTCTGACTCTCCTGGTCATTAGTAGTAAAGCTGAAAAGGAAGAGATGATGAATTAAAAAGAGAATGTTCAGAATGACTATTGCATTGAATGCAGAAAAGGAGGAAAAAAGTAAATTCTACCACTGTTAACCAGAAGCAGGCCCAAACCAGACTTGGAGACATTATAAATTTCTGCTGAGCCAGTTTTTCCAAGATTGGGCTTACATTAAAAATTTATAGATGAAAAAAATTTATAGGGGCTCAGTCGTTAAGCGTCTGCCTTCGGCTCAGGTCACAATCCCAGGATCCTGGATGGAGCCCCGCATCAGGCTCCCTGCTCCGCGGGAAGCCTGCTTCTCCCTCTCCCACTCCCCCTGCTTGTGTTCCCTCTCTCGCTGTGTCTCTCTCTGTCAAATAAATAAAAAAAAAAAATCTTTTAAAAAAATAAAGAAAAAAAAGGGAAAAAATTTAGATGAATTTATGGATGATGGTCTTTTAAAATACTACTCTTCCTTTATAAGAACAGGGTATGTCTTTCCATTTATTATGGTGTTCTGCATTTCTCAGTAGGAGGAATCTTTTAGCTTTCTCAGTTTGTAGCAACTATTTGTATAAAGATCTCTGAGGTCCTTGAAAGATAAAATCATGAACTCTGAGCAACAGTACAAATTCCCATAATACATACAAACATGTTAAATCTTTCTGAAAATATACACACTTAACTAGGAGTCTTAAAGCATGGACACTAATTTTTTGGTATAATTTTACTGAGGTATACTTGGAGAACAATACATGCACATATTTCACATGTGCAATATGATCACTTTTGATGTATGAACATACCCATGAAACCATGACTACATTCAAGATAACAAGCATTTGTATCATCCCCCCAAATTTCCTAGTACCCTCTTGTAATCTACTCTCAGCCCCAGGCAACTACTGATCTGTTTTCTGTCATGATAGATTACTGCATGTATCAACAGTTCATTTTTTTAAATAGCCAAATAGTGTTACATTGTGGACATCCCATAATTTGTTTACCCATTCACCTGTTGATAGACTTTAGAATTACTTCTACTTTTTGGCTATCAAACAGTATTGCTGTGAACATCTGTGTTTAAGACTTTGTGCAAATAAAAGTTTTGGTTTCTCTTAGGTAAATACTTAGGACTGGAATGGCTGGATTGTGTGGTTGGTATATATTTAACTTTAAAACACCGCCAAGGGTTCTTCAAGGTGATATACCATCTTACATTCCCACCAGCAGTGCATGAGAATTCCAGCTGCTTAACATCCTTGACAACACTTGGTTAATCTTTTACATTTTAACCAATATAATATATGTAATGGTATCTCACTATAGTTTTTTCCCCCCCTACTGCAGTTTTAATTTGTATTTCCCTCATGACTAATGATGTTGAGTATCTTTTCAAGTGCTTAAGGGCCTTTTGTGTATCTTCTTTCCTGCAAGAAATACAAGTGTTCTGCTGATTCAAGAGTGTTTTAAAGGTATTTTTGTGCAGATCCTAAGTATATTTGAATATTATCATTATAACCATTTTTTTAGTTGAATACTTTTCTTATTTCTAATGATTTTTCAGTTGATTTTCTTGGGGTTTCCAGGTATAAAATAATTTCACAAAAATACATAAACAAATAAAAACTGAAAATTCTTTGCCTTCCCTAAAAAGGAAATTTTGAAGAAAAAAATGTAGACTGTAGGTCTAGTGGGACTGGTTGGGTAAAAGAAGCCCAGATTAGCTAGGAAGACCTGCTTAGTCCTTCCCAAATTTCAAGTTTAATTTTTCCTTTTTAAATTAGCTTAGTTTCTGAAGTAGATATGCCACCTGGTGATATTTCTTTTTGTAAACAAATTATTATTTGAGGAATTCCTTACCTTTGGGTCTGATCACCTCTTGGTATGGTGACTATCAAAACTAAGGACTCTGGAGAGCAAAGAGGTAACAATGACCCCATGTACACAGTGATTCTCCACGGGGGGTGATTTTCTCCCTCTGCCCCTCCGGGGCACCTTTGTAATGCTGCAGACATTTTTGACGGTCATGACTGAGGGGAAGCGTATTAGCATCTGGCGGGCAAAGGCCGAAGATGCTAAACATCCTACAAAACACAGGTCAGTCCCTTAAAACAAACAATTATCTGGTCCAAGATGCCAATAGTGTCCAGTCCGAAAAACCCCGACTTAACCTAGGCTGCTTGGTACAATCTTTTCCATCTTAACACTTGACGAGTTTGGAGTCGTCTAAGACTAAGAACTGGTGAGATAAGCAGGACAGAAATTAGGGAATCTCAAGGGTGGGAAAGGGTAGCAAAAACCAACCAAAAATGAAATCCAAATTAGAATGTTAAATGTTTTCAAAGGTACCTTTTTAACTTCCAGAGCACATTCCATCAATGCTTTCACACTTCCAACTTCACGCAATGTCTTTTTACTATTTACATCTGCTCGCCAAGACAAATTCCTCAAAACACTTGCAATAACCTGCAAATGCAATTAATTTTAGAATGATTTGAATATAAAATAATTTATAGTTGTTTTGTTTTTAATGCTAGTGGTAAGAGTAGACATCTACTAATAAAGAAGTTCCTCCTAAATGCTAATACAGTACCAAAAGGAATTTCTACAATATAATTATTTTCCTTTATTCTGGTGTTAATGTAACCATAATTGAAACATGAGACACTAAATACTGAGCCACAGTTTAAGTTAATCTAAATCAGGATATTAACCCACTAATATCCAAGAAAAACATTTGAAATTCTAACTGATACCTGCTGTAAGTCCTCACTTTCAGATTTTAGTTGGGCCACAAGTGCTCTCATGCAGCCTTTCATAGAGCAGAGTGTAGCCTGTAAAATGAGAAATGGAACAGAGGGTCAATAACAAGACAACCTGAAGCTGTACTTTATTTTTGACTAATGAACTTCAAATCTAGTTTTAATTGTCTCATTTTAATCATCCTAATATTTTACCCATAAAAGCCCCGGAACCAGATTATAGAAAGGAAGTCTTTTGCGATCTGTTCCTTTCCTAACAAACTGGAAAAATGAGTGAATGATAAGAAATGATAAGCAAAGGGTTTTAAAGTAGAGTCTCTTCTTTGGACGGAAGCAATATATGTATAACACTTACATCTGTCATGAGAATTTTTAGACACTTGTTCTCATTCCTGGGAATAGTATTTTAAATGCAATTACATAAACCCACTGTGTTCCATCTTTTGCCTTTCTTTAGGCATAAGACAACCTACTGAGTAAAACTATGCAGTGGTGTGTGAAGTTCAGTTTTTTGTTTTTTTTTTTTTAATCAGTGTTTAATGAGGAGAGTGAAAAAAGAAAATTAGTGAAAAGTGGTTTGTATGAAACTCATACCAGAGATATCTTAAGAAATGGATCTTATAAAACATACCTTGTTGGCTACATCTCCAAAAGTCAAGTTTGTCAAAGCCATTCCAGCATATCGTCTTAATGTAATACTGTAGTGGTCATTAGTTAGCCCATACATTTCACAGTCCACTTGCAATAATTCTGCAATGGCCTGTAGTCCCCCTAATTTAAAAAGGGCAAGAGGAAAAAGACAGTAATCTAAAATAAAACAAGTGGCACCAAGTTTAAAAATTAATTATTAGGAAAACATCTCAAAGAAAGAGAATATACGGTTTAAATACATATTTAGAATTACAAGCTACAAAAACTGTTATAAAGAACTTCTGTGTAATGCTCAAAATACAACTGATAATGACTCCATTTTCTGCCAGTTCTCTCCACCCTCCAGACACTTGCCTTACTGAGTGAAGTGTGCATTATACTCTATTTACTGCATATATATTATATCTTGTCATTGATGAAAAAGGCTATGTTCTAACACTAGGTGTTCCTGCATGACGCAGAAAAGGGTAACTTATTTTTATTATTACAACTGTACAAACATTCTTCAATGTTATACACTGTGGCCTAATTACTTTAATGTTTTTTATTTGCCAAATAATTATCCTTAGGAATCCTGAGACTTTTAAATGAAACTGTGCATGAAGCAAAGCTTATTTTTTTAATGAAAAAGAATTATCTGTTCAACTTATTACTAAGTTCTATAAAACCACTTATTATTTATTATTTATATATTTAAAAAAATTTCTTACTTTGATACGCACAAGTGTCAAATACCAACTATGCTAGGATTTAGTATTTTCTTTCCCCTTGATTCCCATCACTGGGTATGCCTGACAATGCCCACAGTGGTCAACACTAGGAAGGCAAGGAGAAAAACAAAGGAAAAGGAAAGGGAAAGATAGAAAGGAAAGGGCAGTAACAAAACAGAACCAAAAAAAAAAAAACAAAACAAAACCCAAAAACAAAGGTAAAGCAAAATGGTGAGCGAGTAAATAAAAATAAAAATGTATCATGGAAGCTATTCAAAATATTCATCATCAATATTAATCATTATGGGACTGGGGATATTGTTTTGTCACAGAGACGTGGCTTAGACAGAAAAAAGGAGGATGAACATAAACAGGCGATTCTTGGAAATTCTAAGTCTAAACAGTCAGGTTATTAATTTGGAAGAAGACCTGTACGTTTAGTATTTTCATAAATGATCTAGAAGGGTCAGTATGTAGAGGAATCCACAAGTTTGTAAAACAAAGTTCTAACTTGGGTCAAGAATTCCAAGCCAGGAGAATTAACTGTAGGAAGACTGGTGAAAATCTTTATGACTAGCAACAATGACAAATGAGTTTGAATGTAGATAAGTGAAAATTACTTTGGTTAAGGAAAACCCAAACCATATTTAGAAAGATTTTCTTCCATCCACCCATGATAATGGAAAAATACATAGCCAGTGAGTGAACACAATACAGTCACTATCTTTATGGAGAGCTTATACATTAGAGCAAAAGCAGACCCTGAACAACTAATTTAGGCATAACAGACTGTGTAGAAGCACAGGGAAAGGTAACAGGTGGACTTATCCTACATTAAGAGTATCAAGAAAAAGGCTGAGGAAATAATGTTTAGGTTAAGAAAGACTTAAAGGATGAATGAGTTATCTAAAACAGGTGGGACAGGAATAACAGAAAAGCATTTTAGGCAGATGAGAAACCGTATGTGCAAGAAATACACAGCAATAAGGAGAAGATCTCGAGATGAGGCTACAAAATGGGTAGAGGCCGTATCGTGCAAGACTTTATATGTCACACCAAGGATCTCTGACAGGGGAAGGAATTAATTAAATGTACGTTCTAAATAGATTCCTGTGATTGCAGGATGCAGAATGGTTAATTGGAAGTGGGGAGCCAAGACAAAGATCTGCAGAGTAGGAGAGAAGATAGTGGCCTGAACTGGGGATGGAAAGAGCAGTGATTTGAGACAGATTTAAGACGCAGAATTAGAGTACTCAGTTACTAGATGCAGGGGACGAGGAGGATAGAGTCATGGGACATCTTCCGAGATTCGGGCCTGGGAACTGGATGGACTGCCATGTCATTTTCTGGGAAAAAGAACCCTGGAAGAGACAGAGATTTGGAGTTGAAGGAGATAACAAGTTCAGTTGGGGCGGTTGAGTTAAAAATGTCTGAAAAACCATCGAAGTGAAGATGTCAGATGAAGAATTTGATAGTGTGTCTAAAACTCAGGAGAGAGAATGTGGATTAACATGTAAATCTGAAAAACACTGTAGCTGAAGCTATGGATTGGAGGATATTGTTTAGAGAGAGATGAAGAAAACCTTCAGCTTTGAGGAATTCCCACCATTTAATACTTGAGTAAAAGAGGAGGAGCCAGTAAAAGAACTGAGGGTTTTGACTCAGAAAATTGACCTGGGAGTGACTGATGATCTGAAGACCATGGCCCTGTATACTGGTGAGATCACCAAGATGTTGATCATTATAAAGCAGGCTATTGATACCAAAACAAACACACTGTGCTTTGTGCCTATATAAAGTCCTGCGTGGTGTGGCAATGTCTGTGATACTTTCTTAAGAAAGGTGAAATAATCTAATAAAGAAGGTCTCAAGAAGGCACTAAATGAAGAAAGTTTTTTTTGAATGGAAAAACTAAAACACTTAGGACTTGATTCTGAAAACAAAGATTAAAGAAGGATATGGTCAGTATCAACAAAACCATGAAGAAAAAAGAACATTCAATAAAATTTAGGATATCAGATAAAAGAGAGTCTTTTATGATTTCAGGCAAATGAAAACTTTCTGTAAATTTTAAGGCAATGAGTAAAATTCATATGTCAAAATTACAAATGGATTCACAAAAATATGATGTGAATTCATGACTGAGATTGCCCTTAGAAAAGTTAGGCTATTTCAAGGTAATGCAAAGATGATAAGCATATTCTTTCACATTTTGCTCGGGGTCTATGTTTAAAAAAAGTGGTCCACTTGGACCAGATATTATCCAATGTGCGATCTCATAACCTTAAAGCTAGTAGAGGACCAATGGTTTCAATAGAAACCATGCAACAGAACCCTTAGACTTATGTATATAAAAAAGATAACAGAAAGATGACACTTAGTTTTAAAAAGTGTATTATTTTCCTTTTCTTGGGTTAGATAGTCACCATTAGCATGAAATGCCTCATTCTAAAATAAACATTAGGGGCCCAACATAAATATTCTATATATTGGTATTTCATAAAATTTACTGATCAGAAGAATCACCTGGGCCTTAACTAATTAAATGATTTCTAGGTACCCCTCTGGAGATTCTGCTTTACTAAGCTTGCTTGCTACCGGGCCAGAGAATCTATATGGTTTGACAAGTATCTCTGTGATTGTTATGATCTAGTTTGGAAGTACTAATACAAATAAATCGTGAGTTCCTTTAAAGTCAGAACCATATCTTCACCATTTTTACTAGCACAGTTTCTGGGACAGAGCTGGGACTTAATCAATGTATACATCACTGACAGCATAGTCTAAAACCTCCAACTCTAACAGGTGCAAACCTAAATGACTTTGATAAGTTGTAGAATCTTCTTGTACGTACAGATGACAGTCCCAGCTGACTGGGCTCAGGAATTTCCCTTCATCTATTTGGGACTTCATTCCTCCTTATCCCTCACTGTCAGATACCTTGTGCTTCCTTACTCCATCTCCCCACAATCCACAAACCTTGATATACCTTTTGCTTTGTGCAACTTTAGAGGCTAGGAATGAGAAGAAAGTAATCCCCTGTGGCTCTGTCCCCAACAGTCACACCCCCAGAGGCCCCATCCTGCTCCTCACCTGAAAGCCCCTGCCCTAGCTCCTGTGATGAAATGCCCCGGGTAGCCTTCCTACCTGAAGAAGGAAGAGGAACAAATACTGAGTCTAGGTTTTACTTTGAAATTCAGATGATTCATGTGTCAGTCCTAGTCTACAGTTCATTGGAGGAACACAGGGACATTTATAGAAAAACCTTTGCTGTAGTTTAAAACTGGATTAGTTTTCTTGTTTATTCAAGATTTTTATCTGCTTCCCATTATTACTAGCATTAAAAAAATAACCAAACATAAAATTTTCACAAATGCTGAGACTGCTGAGGAGGGGAGAACCCGTAAGACCACACTCAGTTCCACAGGAGGCTGGGGGACGGGGGAAGGAAAGAGAATCAGATGGGCCAACTGTGAGGGCCTGTGGGAAGAAAAGCATGGCTGGAGGGCAGGCCTGAGATCACAAAGTACACCGTCCCCCACAGTGATGGCTCTGAAGGGGACAACACTCATTTTTGGCTGTGCAGGTTTTCTGTGTCTAAGAGTCTCATGATTTTGTGACTTTTAAGATAAATGATGAATGACCAGGATGAGGGTGGTAGGAATACAGAGTGGGGCTGGGATGTAATGTAAAATAAACAGCACAAAAAGCAAGGGCACAGCTGCACTAAGATGGGAACTCAGTGTACGGTTCTTGCTTGTGGCACAACTAGACAGATCCAGTTCACATGGGATGGCTCAGCATGGTGCAATTTATAAATACCACATGTGCAAAATGAACCTAGAAATCAAAGAAAAACCGTTACATGACAAATGGGGTGCACAAAAATGCAGGTTATAAAAGGTTTAGAGTGTGTGATAACACATACATAAAAGAGTAATCCTTCCAAAATTAGTGGAATATTTCTAACTTAAATTAGAGCATAATGCTTTTCTTCATTAACCAGTTTCAAAGATACCATGCCACTTATCATGAAAATCCAGTAAGTACTGATAACCATGAAGAGAAATGAGAATCTTAATAATAATTTCTTCTGGTGTCCATCAGAAGTGACTGAATTCAAGAACAATCACGTAGCTCCGCATTTCAAAATAATTTACATTACCCTCCCCAACAACTATCACATAGGGTCTACTGTGGCAACAGGGGCAAGGAGTGGCCCACTTAGTAATTTTTCTAATTGTTGGCTAAGATTTTGAAAAGCCAAGTTAGCTTATACAGGGTAGCAGATTCTAGCATTAAGAACCTTTTCTCCTCTGGAAACCAGGGCATAATCATTTGCTACAAGAAGGAAGAAGGTGGTAACAGAAATTAGTGGCCTTATACCCAATTCAACGATGATGAAAAATCTTCAGTACCCTTCTATGGCATTAAGAAACATTTCTGTCTTACCAAGTTCATTCATTGCATGTCTGTGCTCTTCATCAAATGAAAGTTTCATTAGAACACACACAGCAGGACAGATCTGATGTTCAACAGGGGCTGGCACTAAAAAATAAAATTGACATAAACCATAATGCTTTGTTTCAAAAGCAACATTTATTATATTTAAAAAAAAAAAAAGCAGGGCTCACTAATATATCCCTAATGCATAATAGTTTAGCAGATCAACAAATATTTGCTGAATAGATAGATAAATACTACCAACATGGAAAAGAAAATATGAGTAAAGGGCTTTTCTTGGTTCCAGAAAAATGTTTACTCCTTATCTTCCTTTAACTAACTCTGTTATGATAAATCCCTTGCAGGTTTATACTGTAACTCAAATAATAATTTAAAATTATGTTGAATATGTAAAAGAATAAAGACACTTTGGTATAAAGCTGTTTTTGTTATAATTTTTATTTAAACTATTGTCATGAGTGTGGGTTAAAAGCACTTATTTGTGTACAAATATAGTAAAGAAATCTAGCACAAACCTGTGGAGAAAGCTTACTATATAGACAGTAAACAAGAATCTATAAAGAAGAGGTGTCCAAGAAAATGTACCTCCACATTTAATACCATGCCCACAGTTTCAAAGCTCATTTGAAATAAAAATTTAAAAGTAAGTCTATTTTTCAGAAGTAATATTAATTTACTTTAAGCATTTTGAGAACAGTTATTAAGATCACAAAATACAAGTTATTACATAACTGTGGATACCCACAGAAAAAAATCCAGAAAGACAATGTTCTCTCAGTAAAGTATCTTATTAGTTTTCCTTATCCCTAGGACAAAAAGATATAAAGGACTATTTCTGCTATTTTCTTATTCTTGAAAATTTGTAAATTTTAAATAAATTCACCTTTATCCCTAAGCTAAAAAAATCTGCTAAAGCTTCATAGAAGGTGTTCTCACCATCACCCCTTCTCCTGCTCCCTGAATCAACAGGTTGATGATACAACTGTCCCCTGTCCTGTGTGTGTGTATGTGCTTGTGTGTGTGTTCTTATCAGGTAAAAGGAAGGTCTTACCTTATATACTTGCTGCTTTTGGTTCTTGCTACAGGAATGAAGTAAGTTATGCCCCCAAGGGTCCCAATTCCTAACTTCCCTGCTCCTGATGGAGAGGAGTTGGTAGCCCAGGGTTTCTCCGCAAAGAGCTGGGTGGCTGATCATCCCCAGCAACTGGGACCTATTGCCTGAAGCAGGAGGGTGCAGTGGGAAGAGCACTGGTTGACAGTCAGAAGATCTGGCCTCTGTTCCTGGCTCTACCACTTACTAGCTATGAGGCTACAGGCAAGTCTTTTAGTGTCTCTGAGCCTCAGTTTCTTCACCTGTAAAATGGAGATGATAATACCTTCCCTTCCTACTCCAGTAGTTTGTTGTGAAGCTCAAATAACATAACAGATTTAACACAGCTCTGTACCCACTGAGTAGAGTGTTGTGCAAATGTAAAGATTATGGCTTGGTCACTAACAGCTGAAGGAACTAAAGTCACATTCTTGAGCTTAATCTATAAAATGGAAGGGATGGAAACATAATTGCTCAAGTTCTTTCTAGATTATTATGCTACGACTATAAATCTCTCTTAATCTCTTGTTCTTTTTTGGTTTTGCATAGTACTGCATGTAACATCTTCCTTTACTATTTTTTTTTCTAGAAAAATACAGACCTAAGTTTTAAACTATGTGAGCAGTGTAGATGGCTACTATAAATTTCGCATTCCAACTCATAAAGACAACATACTACCTAAAAAAGTTTTCACTTAAAAAACGTTTACATTTGCTTTTTGTAACATGCACTATAGGGAACATACTTGGATTTTTGTCCTGGTCCATGCCTTGTTCATGGGCTTCCTGCCACTCCCAACAGGTTTCACAGTAAGCTCGTATCTGTTCCAAAAGATGAAGGACTCGGATTTCACGCCTGCCTCTCTTGTCATCAGGCTGTGAGTGAATGATGTTGTGAAGTGCTGCACTGGCCCTGGCCCGAGCCTCTTTACTGCCCCGGGAATTTCCCAACAACACAGAGTCTTTGTCATTGCCATGTAAAAGCTGGATGAGGAGAGGAAGACATCCAGACTGTCGCATGGATATACAGCTGTCTTGGGAGCTAGACATAGCTAGCAAAGTTCGCGACATATCATCCTTATCATGAGTACCAAGCATTGACAACAATGAATACACCATTTCCACCTGTGGGCCAAATGAGTTTAGAAACAAAATTATGACTTTAATATCCAAACGCTAACACCAATGAAGTGATGAATGGGATATTTATTGTAACTCATTAAAAAGAAAAAACTCAAAACCCCTTTCTAGGATGAAATAATGAGTATTATTTCAAAATCCATATCCATATTTCAAAATCCATCACCAATTTGTTTATATGAGTAAATAGAAGTAGGTGGCATACAGTGTTGAAAGAGAAAGTAGGTTCTCACATAAAGTGCTGTTTGTCTGGATCAGCTGGTTATAGTGAATGACAATTGATATCTCACACACACACACACACACACACAAAATGAGGAACGTGGTTTATTTAAATATTTTACATAACTTAAAACTTTTACTTCTTTTAATTTACAACTATAATCAGTAAATAGAAAACAATTTCAACAATTATTATTTACTAAGTACTAGTTCTCGACAATCACTAACCCTTGCCAGATTATAATGTTAAAAGTATGATTTCTCCCTTAAACATATAAAAGTATTTTGTCATAAAAAGAAGAATGCCATGATCACATAGGGAGTACAACGCTAGGATTCTTAATTTTTTTTTTTTAAAGCATCCAGTAAGCACCAATTACTCTCTGAAATAAATTCTAAGAGTTTATTCAGAAGTAGAATAGAAACTGGAAAGAGTACCCAGTTCTCCTGGATTGTGCTTACCCTCATTTCAAAGCCAGAGCCATTACATAAAAGTAGAGGCTATTATATAAAGAATGTATCATCTCTATAAATCAGTGCTTCTCAATCAGGGGTGATTTTGGCCCTCCTAGGACACTCTGGGCAATGTTTTGGAGACATTTTTGGTGGTCACAACTGTGAGAGGAAGTGCTATGGGCATCTACTAGGTAAAGACCAGGGATACTGCTAAACATCCTGCAATAAAGAATTATCCAGTCAAGAATGCTGAGGCTGACAAACTCTAAATAAATACACATTACTCTTAGATATTAATGTTTTAGGAAGGTAGTATAGAACTGTGGATAAACTGGGCTTTCAAATTCTGGTTCCACCACGTATGAATGAACTGTGTGACACTACCACGTTATTTGATTTCTCTGAGCCCCCGTTTTCTCAGTTACAAAATGGAGAAATTTACCTAACAAGGTTTTCTCTGTGAAGATTAAATGAAATAATACATGTATAGGAGAGTAGCTGGCATTCAAAAATGTAGCAAGGTCTTAATATTATCATTCATAAGTCACTTCAAAAGGCAATGGTATTCTAGCTGCTAGTTCTCATGCAATGGTACTGGTGAATATTAGATTTTCTTTATAGTAAGAACTACACGTTGATGTTGGACAGACCTGGGGTTGAAGTCCAATTTAAATATGCAACAGCTCCCTAAACCTTTTTTGCTTCAGTTTTCTCTTTTAAAAAAGTGGGACAAGAATACTTCACAGTGTTTTTGAGAAGATCAGAGAAAATGTACACACAACTTCTAGCGCAGTTATTGGCATATCAGAGGTCCCAATTAGCAGCTATTGTGAGTTATTAAAAGGATGAAGTCTCATATTAACAATATCGTTGATTATTCTAAATTCATTTCTTAAATCACATTAGTTATTTCAGTAATGATTTTCATAAGAGCCATTATATTGTTAAAGTAAAGAAAGAATAGGTAGAGTATGCTGTGAAATTATTTAGATTTAACTGAAAATATACTGTTTAGTTATATTAGAATTTCCTCTTTGTCAATATAATACTAAAGACTCTGGCTTTAAAACAACTATAAAACAATTGTTTTCTTTTTAAACACACCATTCTGAAGTCCTAAAATATTTGCTAATATCTGAGAGACTAAGAAAACTCACTTATCAGCACTGGGTAACATTCTATTTCAGTAATTTTTCCATCCACTTAAGTAAATTTATTAAACACTCATTATGTGCAGGCTCTGTGGTAGATGCCACAAAAGATTAAAAAAAAAAGTCCCTATTCCCCAAGAGAGTTTCATGCAAATTGCAGTGACTCAAAGGAGGTAGACAGACTGCATGGGGAGGTAAGAGGACACTGGGAATCAGAAAACGTTCTGTAAAGAAGTAAAGCCCAAGCACAGTGCTGCTGGCTGACTCGGATTCTGACAGCCGTTCGGTAGTGGGGTAGAAAGGGAGGTGGTACTACCTCAGGCAACGCACAGAGGCACAAAGTCCCACGGAGTGCTTGGGAAGCAGCAAGTAAGTAAGCCAGTCTGGCTGGAGCTTAGGATACTTGCAGAGAAGTGGATGATACGGCTGAGAAAGAATAAAGAACTAGCTAAATTGGCACTTTTTATAATCCTCATTTTTCCTTTGTACTCTTCTGTATAAAGATGTTTCCTTAAGAAGAGACTGTGGTGATGGAACCAGAATTCTCTTCTAGTTGAATTTAAGAGATGAGTGAAGAATGTTTTAGCTAAGTACTCTTAGTATTAGTGACCAGAGCTTATAATCTTCTGTTACCTTGGTTCCCAGATGACTTGTCAACCTTCGAGGAGCAGAGTGTGTGCTACTAGAACTCAAAACACTGGCTGTTTCATGATCCATTCGAGTAGTTGAACCCTAGAAATTAAGCAAATTATGGATAGTGTAATTTAGATTATAAATAAGTAGAGTTAACTTCATGTTAAGGAGCACCAAATGAACTGTCTTTAGGGTAAATAGCTAAATACAGCATGAAAAGTCTGGACATTTTAACTGCTCAAAATGAGTATTTTTACCTGTGAACTTTAGTAGATTTTAAAGAAAAACTGAAGAAAAGTTAAATACAGTGTGGGAAATAACCAAACACTGAGAAATTCTAAGAGTGGTATTTTTTCACAGATCAAAAGACATGAAATCACATTCAGTTAAAGATAAATTTATTGACAGAAAGCTTTATTAGTTGATGAAATGCTCTAAATTACCACAAAACTAACTTGGAATTAGGTATAGTCCAGTTCTCCAGGAACTCACAGTACAGAGAAGGACTGCTTAAAACTTAATTAGAGAAAGACATGAAAAGATCAATAATTGCAATGTGATATGATAAGCACCATAGTATAAAAAGGTATAAAATACTGAGGAGAAAAAAATAATAAAATATTGGAGGAAAACAGGAAGAAACAACTACTTGGTATAAGGAACTATTAAAGGTTGCATAAAATAAGTAACGTTTAAGGTAGGCCTTGAATTCTGGGGTAGGAGACAAATGCAGCAGTCTGTATAAAGGTATAAATATGGAGAGCATGGGGTGTTTGTTTAACGTGGACAGAACACAAGGTGTATGATGGGAGATGAAGGTTGGGTTAAATTATTAAGTGTCTCATGAGTCATTTTAAAGATGTTGCTTTCAAGCTGTGGATGTTGTAGAGCCACTAGACTTTCGGCAGGAGGGTGGCACAACCAGAATTATATCTTTATTTATTTTTTAAGTTTCATTTTGTAATCTCTACTCCCAACACGGGGCTTGAACTCATGACCCTGACTGCGATCAAGAGTTGCGTGCTCTTTTGACTGAGCCAGCCAGGCACCCCCAGAATCACACCCTGAAAGAGTATAAAAGACAGAATGGAGGGGGAGACGAACCATGAGAGACGATGGACTCTGAAAAACAAACTGAGGGTTCTAGAGGGGAGGGGGGTGGGGGGATGGGTTAGCCTGGTGATGGGTATTAAAGAGGGCATGTTCTGTGTGGAGCACTGGGTGTTATGCACAATGGATCATGGAACACTACATCAAAAACTAATGATGTAATGTATGGTGATTAACATAACAATAAAAAATTTAAAAAAAAAGGAAGAAAAAGACAGAATGGAGAGATCACAGTGGGCAATCAGGAAGAGGGTACTTTGAATAGCTGAGCCATCATGAGGGCACAAAGAAAGGAAGTAGGAATAGGGAGTTGGGGATACCCTATATTTAGAGGACAGTATCACTTGGTTTGCTAACTGACTAGATATGAGTAAAGAGATGCTGGGAACCAAGGACAACTTGGAGGCGCTGAGCTTGGATAAATGGGCGGATAGTGCAGGCAGTGTGAATACATGAAACCCAGGAAGAGATGATGGGTTTCAGTGTGGGACCTGAGATCACCAATCAATATATTGACATACAGTAAAAATGCACAACGGGCATCTGAAAACACAGATGCAACTCTGGACAGGAGTAGGGACTACAGATAAATATGTGGGACCTATCAAAATACTGGCTATACCTAAAGCCATTCATTAATGATTAAGAATAATGATTATAAGAATACATCCAATTAGAAAGCAATATTGGCAGGTATTCTGCTACAATTCTTAATCTTTCAAAAGGAAAAGCTAGAATATAAACTCTTTGAGGGCAGAAACTTTATTCTGTTCACTGTTATATTCTCAGTACCAAGGGTAGTTTTAAGTTCACAGTAGGTATCCACAAAATATTTGTTATGAATGAAAGAGGAGCTAGTAGTAAAATCTGTAAGAATATGTGGGCAGAGGACACCTTTGCTGGTTCTTTCACATATAGATGCTCTTGCTAATTGGAGAATGGGGTGTGGCAAAGGGGTGTTTTTCCCATTATGGGAAAAACAGGTTTGAGGATTGTGAGTTGTTTATCTCTACTCTGGAGGGTTCAATTAGTTGGAAAAAGTCACTATCTCTGAATGTACCCAATATCCTTAAATTTTGGAACCAACAGACCTTGTAATTTCCTTTGTGCATTAGCCTCAGGGCAGCCCAACATTAAGCAAAGGCAGAAGCATTAAGCAAAGGTAAGAAAGAATACAGTGTGTGGCAGTGGGAGTTGGAGCGGGGACAAAACTGCAAATAAATTTGGACATAAAGAGCTTATTCTGGTTGTAATAAGGAGGATGGATTTGAGGAACCAAGATTCAGGGTAGAGAATAGTCAGGGTTTTCTTTTAAAGTAAATTCAGGCAAGGGTCCTTTCTTGGTCTACAGGAGAAGGTGAATGACTCTGTATCCTGACGCAAACATATTATCTTTGAGGATATCTGAACGTTTGTGGTAGGTAGGCTGTAAGGCAACCCCGGTGATCCTTGTCTCCTGGCAGTCATGCCCTAATGTAATGTAATCCCCTCATTTTGAGTGTGGGCTAGATTTAGGGACTGGATTCTGGTGAAAAGAATGCTGGAGAGGAGATGAGAAGTCACTTCCAAGATAAGGTTACAAAGACTGTGGCTTCCACCATGGGTACCCTCTCTTGTTTTCTCTGAGGGAAGCCAGCCACTATGTTGTGAACTGCTCTACGGCCAGGCCCAGGTGGCAAGGAACTGATTTCTCTGGCCAACAGTCGGTAAGGACATGAGGTCTGCCAATAGCCCTCTGGGTGAGCTTAGAAGCAGATCTTTCCCTAGTCAAGCCTTGAAATGACTGTGGTCCCAGCCAACGCCATGACTGTTGTCTTATGAGAGACCCTGATCAGAGGCACTCAACTAGGCTGCACCAGGATTCCTGACCTACAGAAACAAATGTTTGCTGTTTTAAGCTGCTGCATTTGTTAGGTAGCAACAGATAACTAATACACTGTTTGAAACAAAAGAGAAACAAGGAGCTAAATTATAAAACAAGGGAAAACCTATTTTTACAATAAAAAACATGTTTCTGGCATTCACTTCAGTGTAGATATCAAATTATCTTTAAGCTTCAATCTAAGTATCTTCCTGTACTGAAAGAAATCAGCTCCTTGATTTTGGGACACTTCCCCTTCTCCCAATCTACCTAGACAGAAATTCAGATACATTTTTTTTTTAAGATTTTATTTATTTATTTGACAGAGAGAGACACAGCAAGAGAGGGAACACAAGCAGGGGGAGTGGGAGAAGCGGGCTTTTCGCCAAGCAGTGAGCCCAATGCGGGGCTCGATCCCAGGACCCTAGGATCATGACCTGAGCTGAAGGCAGATGCTCAACAACTGAGCCACCCAGCCCCCAGATTTATTTATTATAAGGAGATACCAAGAAAACATTCCTATACCCACACGACCTATAGAACTTCGGCCTTGAGAATCTTTCCTGGGCCCTTTTATTATGACTAGACCTGTGCCAACATCTGTCAGAGGGACTTAGAGAAATGATAACTCACAAGAAATGGTAATTTCCTAAGAAGTGTTTTCTACCCAATTCATGAGTAAATTCTGAAGACATTTGAGTGTGATTAACTCTCTCATAAACTCAAGACCTGTTAAAGCAGTCATCTTGCACATCTCTGGAACTGGCCTTGCTCGCTGTTCAAGATACAAGTATTCTCTACCTACATCATTCTCAACTCTCGGCTGTAAAGTGTGAGACCCTTTTTTCCCACTGTGTTCTTTCCTATCCAACCTTTCTTGGGGAATCTAGATTCTGTGCGGCATGAATCCTCAACTTTTCACCTACTGCTGCTGTTACTCCTGGCTTTCCCCGAAACCTGGCTCTCACAGGAAACCCCTTCTGGCTGCAGCCTTCTCTCCTACAAGCCATGTACTTCGCAGAGTCAGGAGGCAGTGTAAGTCTATGTTTTCCTCACTCTAAATCATTTTGAAACCCTGTAAAAGGCCCAAATCTCTTTGTGTTATAATCGCCTTTCCCCTCTTTCCCAGTCCTATCATAATTTCTGACCTCCCAATCACTATACCCAAACATTACTTTGGCACAAGGGTCACTGACCTCCTTCCACTTTAACTATTGCATCACTCTGGATAACTTCAACATCCATGCACATAACCCCTTTCAAAACCTTGGCCCCTCAGTTCTCTGATATCATCTTCAAAGACATTTTTCTCCTCTACTCCATTTTAGCCACTGACCTCAATGATTATATCCTGGACTATTTCCATTACCCCAAAATGCACCATCTCTAAATAACACATTTAGTTATCCTGTGGTAACTCTGATAGCCTATTCTTCTAGCAATCTCCTTTAACCTTCCCCAAGAAAGTTTCTTCGAAATGACTGGAATAGCAAGTCATGGATCTCTCTACATATTCCAGCTTGAATTTCTTGCAGTATATCACCTCCATTAATTCTCTTAGCTAGTTTTCAATAGCTTTACTCCATGGTTATTCCATCCCACTGGCCTGCAAACATCGTAATTACAGATGAATCCAACTGTTTTTTTTCTACACCCTGATATGGACTGCTGAGCAGTATCTGAGAAATCTGAGCATGTGAGAAAATAACACAACTCTCCAGGATGCTGCGCATTTAACATTTATGGTCACCAATACATTTGGGCCCTTAGTACTGTACCTGCAGTCTTTGTTTCCCTAGTCAGCTCTCCTTTCTTTCCTTACACTGGCTATTTTTTTTTTTTTAAGATTTTATTATTTGACAGAGGGAAACACAGTGAGAGAGGGAACACAAGCAGAGGCAGAAGGAGAGGGAGAAGCAGGCTTCCCACAGAGCAGGGAGCCTGATGAGGGGCTCGATCCCAGGACCTTGGGATCATGACCTGAGCCAAAGGCAGACGCTCAACGACTGAGCCACCCAGGTGCCCCTACACTGGCTATTTTATACAGGCCTCCTTTTGTACAAAACTGACTATTCTTCCTTTACCACAAATAATTTTACCTTCTAATTTACGGGGAAATAGAAGCCATCAGACAAAACTTCAACTTTTTGCTACCAAACCAACAAAATAACCTGACACCATATCCATCTCTACCTTCTGCTGTTGCATCCTTCTGTGGCCCATCCCTTCATGTGTGTTCTGGATCCTTTCCCTCTACTGATTCCTTCCCATTGTCATTCAAGCATGCTCATCTCTTCTATATTAAAAAAAAAATCTGCAAATTTTCTCTCAAATCTGTATTCTGCATCAGATAACAGCCTGTTCACTTTCTGAGTTAGCTAGAATTGCTCTCTTCTACTTTTTTTTTTTTTAAGATTTTATTTTAAAGTCATCTCTGCATCCAATGTGGGGCTCAAACTCACAACCCTGAGACCAAAAGTTGCAGGCTCTATTAACTAAGTCCACCAGGCACCCTGCTCTCTTCTACTTTTTAACCTTCCATTTAAGCCTCAACTCACTTCAGTACAATATGGTAGGGAAGAAAGCCAATGAAATTGCTCTTGCTAAGATCACCAATGACCTTATTTTGGTAAAACCCAATGCAGATTTTTTTAGTCCTCATGATCAGTGGTGAATAATGTAAACTGTTTCCTCTTTCTTTGGAACAATATGATTCCCTTGCTTTACGATGTTAGCCCAGGTCTTCATCTTCTCACTCTATAATCACGGGGGATGTAAAAATCTTCCATACCCCAGTTATCATCACATTCTTCACCCTTCCCTTCAATTCCAAACTCAAATTTCTAACAGCCTACCTGACATTTCTACTTCAATGTCTCATTTTTAACACCTTCAAACTTAACCTTAATTTTAACATTTTTGAAACTAGATTATTTTCTTCCACAAACCTCCTCCTCATCTAGAGTTATCACTGAATTGTATCACCATCGTCCTAGCTGCCTATGACAAAAACCTGGAAGTCACTCTTTACTTCTTTCCCCTTCCCCCTTAACTGTCATATCCAACACCAAACCTTACGAATTCTATTTCCTAAATATTCTCAGGCACTCAGATATCCACCAACCAAGTGACTCTCTCAAATCTATCAATTGTTCCCCTAATCCTGAGACCACCATCATCTTTCACCTAGATATGGTACCTAATTTACCCAATCATTTTTGAGGTGTCATAATAAATTAATTTATAACTTTCTCTAGGACCAACATCACCCTAACACTAGTTAAGTGCTTCTAATACGTGTTCCTGTAACACTATGTACTTGCCCTCTCATAATACTTAACACACTTTGTGGAAACTGCTCATCTGTCTTACTTTTAGACTGTAAGTTTCTTTTAATTTTTTATTGTTATGTTAATCACCATATATTACATCATTAGTTTTTGATGTAGTGTTCCATGATTCATTGTTTATGCATAACACCCAGTGCTCCATGCAGAACGTGCCCTCTTTAATACCCATCACCAGGCTAACCCATCCCCCTACCCTCCTCCCCTCTAGAACCCTCAGTTTGTTTTTCAGAGTCCATCGTCTCTCATGGTTCGTCTCCCCGTCTGACTTACTCCCCTTCATTCTTCCCCTCCTGCTATCTTCTTCTTTTTCTTTTTTCTTAACATATGTTGCATTATTTGTTTCAGAAGTTCAGATCTGTGATTCAACAGTCTAGACTGTAAGTTTCTTAAGGAAAAGGTAGCACGTACCTAGCTCATTCCCATATCCTGGGGCTGAGAACAGTCTTGGCATAATATAGATGCTTAGTAAACAGATGCTGAACATTGATGAATGAATTTTATATTATCTTTTGGTGAAAGGAGTGGGGTAAAAGGTGGACAGTAAAGTGAAAAATGGGTGGCAAATACAGAGATGGGGATAAGATGAATGGCTGGAGGGGGCCCTTCCAAGTAACTATAATTTCTTTTAATCACTACATATTAAAATCAAGCATCTCTTTATTTTCTGTTTTTCCCTTATTCATCCTTAAATAGCCACTGCCAAAAGAGACAGGCACTCAAAAGTTCACTGAAGAGGCCTAGAAGGGCTATGCCTGATGGCTGCACTTAGTGGAGTGGGGATACAGTCAATTTCAAGTATTCCTCCTGGGTCGGAACCCCTCTTGTCTCTTCCTACTTACTCACTTTAGAAAGTGACTCCAGGGTTTCTATTTCACAGGCAGCAGGAGTCTCTATGTCACTGTGAAACCTGGCCTAAGGAGGGGAAGAAGCAAGCATTTATCCCCTTTTCTTCCTAATTAAATTGTACATGGAAGTAATCAAACAGTACACAAGAATTTCTCCTTATATGTTTCCCAGCTAATTTTGTACCCCCTAATGAATTAATGGAGCTGGGTATAAGGTATCAGTTACTGTAAATATCACAAAAAGATAGACAACCAGACATTATATACTTCCTGATTGAAGACCAGAAGACCACAATGCCACCCTTAAAAGACTTGCAAAAACAAAACAAAACAAAACAAAACAAGGATTGAAAATCCAAAGCTGATCATATCTCTAGATCCAAATACCAATTTACAGGAAATATAGTGGACAGAGAAAAATGTCAAACTACACACCATGAAGATGTTATCAGCAAAATCCAGCCTATGGAAAACTGTATAAAACAAAGAACTTTCATTCTTCAACTAATAAACATCCAGAAAACAAGAGACAAAAAAGGAACCTAGAGATTAAAAGAAACTTTGTGGAGGGACGCCTGGGTGGCTCAGTATGTTAAGTGTCTGCCTTCAGCTCAGGTCAGGATCCCAGGGTCCTGGGATTAAGCCCCGCATCGGGCTCCCTGCTCAGTGGGGAGCCTGCTTCTCCCTCTCCCTGCTTGTGCTTGCTTGCTTTCTCTCTGTCAAATAAATAGGTGAAATCTTTAAAAACAAACAAACAAAAAACCCCACAAAACTCTGGAGACTTATTAACTAATCCCAAAGCATGAACCTTACCTAGAAAGAGTCAAATAAGCTGTGAAAAATTATGACATTTATGAAAACAACTGCAGATTTGGATACTGACTAGATATTGATGCTATTACTGTTGGTTCCTTTGGGAATGTAATAATGGCAGTGTAGTTACATACTTTCAGTTTTTTTTTTTTTAAAGTAAGCTCTACACCCAATGTGGGGCTTGAACTCACAACCCTGGGATCAAGAGTCACATGCTCTACCAGCTGAGGCAGCCAGGCGCACCCCCCCCGAATAGTTATGTATTTTTATTTACTATTTATTTATTTATTTAAAGATTTTTATTTATTTATTTGACAGAGAGAGAGAGGCAGGCAGAGGGAGAGTGAGAAGCAGGCTCCCCGCTGAGCAGGGAGCCTGATGCGGAACTCGATCCCAGGACCCTGGGATCATGACCTGAGCCGAAGGCAGACGCTTAACGACTGAGCCACCCAGGCGCCCCAGTTACATATTTTTAAAAAGTGTTGTTATCTTTTGGAAATACAGAGTGAAATATTTATGGAAGAAATGATGATGATGTCGGATCTTCTTCAAAAATAAAATGGGAGGGCAAAGTGGAATAGGGTACATGTGGATTACTGTATTATTTTATCTGCCTCTGTATATGTTTGAAATTTTCGATAGTAAAGTTTTAAAATGCTCATTAGCCACAAAGCATTCTCTTATCATTTCATTTCTTTCCCATTCTTGACTGAACTTCATCATTACTTACTGGCTATCACTAGAGATCTGGTTCTAAACTTTAAATAGAAAAGCTAAGAATCAATTCATAAGTGAATTATACATGTAGTTATATACTAAGCAAGCAGGGATCTGACCTGTATAATTTACTTCCAGCTTTCTCTTTCCATTTAACTTCCAGGGGAGATTAATCACAGATCAAGAAACACTATTTCTAGAAGGGATACAAGATCTTCCTTCCAACCAACATATATTTACTGTTATTTACTATTTACCAGGGACTGTGAAGATATGAAAATGGACAAAACTAGATAAAATCTTTGCCCTTCTGGAGCTTACAATCTAGTGGGGGAAATCAATATTAATCAAATAATCACACAAATAAATGTACAACTGCATATGTGGTAGTCTTCAAAGAGAGGAATATTCTAGGACTGCTTATAACAATGGGATTAGAACTGTTCAAGCCTCTTGAGAAAGTCATGCTTAAATGCAAAGACACATGAACTGATGTTAATGGAGTGAAACGGGATGAGAAGAGCTCTGTAAAGAAGGGGTATAGATTGTGTAAAGGCTGTGGAAAAAGGAGGCCCAATAAATATGAGGTACTGAAAGGCCAGTGTGGCTGAAGTAGTGACAGCAAAGCGTGATGTAAAGCTGACGAGTTAGGGAGGAGCCTGGTTATATAGGTCCTAATAAAGGGTTATCTTATTCTAAAAACCAAGGGAAGCCAATAAAGGTTTTAAAGAGGGTGATTTACTCTTTGCAAAGATCATTCTGGCAGGGTGGATGGCAGGCAGGAAACCAGGAGAGAGAGGGTGTACAATGAACTTGCACACAGTGGTAGCGGTAAATGCACCAGGACAGAAGCTTTGCTGGATCATGCTACTTTGATCCTGAGAAATTCAGAGTTATTGTCAATGGCTTTTATTTCTGGAGCAAATAGTAAAATAAAACAAATGAACAAACCCCAAGAGGTTATCATGTGTACAGATCCTATTAAGATAGTTTAAAGAAATCGTGGCTAACTGAATCACTGTCCCACAGGTTTGTATCACTTGGCTACATCAGGATTTGGAGCAGCTGTAGTATTGTTTTAAACAATGACTAAAAGTAACCAAATACATATTTCGAAAGGTCTAATCCTAAGCAAACAGTTTTTTCTGTCAAGAGCTTGAAACTTTTCTTTCTTTTCTTCTACATATATGTAGGAAAACATAAATTTCCCAAATAATTCCCTAAAGGTAGAAAAAAATATAGTCAAAATAACTCAAATATGTTAAAATATAATTTCTTTTGCCCCAATTTACCATCTATAACTGAAGAGTTTTCCCCAGTATAATGCTAACTAGTAATACTAAAATGAAATATCTTTTAACTCAGTAAAATAACTTTAAATGCCTAAATATGAGACATTTTTAAAAACTTAAAAAAATTTTTTTAATATATTTTTTAAGATTTTATTTATTTGTCAGAGAGAGAGAGTACACAAGCACAAGCAGAGGGAGAAGCAGGCTCCCTGCTGAGCAGGGAACCTGATACCAGACTTGATCCCAGGACCCTGAGATCACAACCCAAGCCAAAGGCAGACACTTAACCGACTCAGCAACCCAGGTGCCCCAATTTTTGTTTTTTTAAAGGTTTTATTTATTTATTTGACAGAGAGAGAGGGAGAGCACAAGTAGGCAGAGTGGCAGGCAGAGGGAGAGGGAGAAGAAGGCTCCCCGCTGAGCAAGGAGCCGGATGCAGGACTTGATCCCAGGACCCTGGGATCATGACCTGAACTGAAGGCAGATGCTTAACCAACTAAGCCACCCAGGTGCCCCTTAAATATGAGACATTTTAAGCTTTAAATTTTAACCCATGCTCTTTTAAATAATATTAAATCAAAAATAACCTACAGACACTACAGGAATATTTCATATCAATAGTGGGGAAATTATCTTTAAAAACTTAGTGAAATTCTATTTTTAAAAAATCACTCATTTATAACATAAAAATATTCACTGAAAAAATGTGAAGACCAAACACCCCAAACAAAATTCTGTCATATTATGATACATTCTGATAAAACTCTAATAGAAAATTAATGGCAGAATTACAAGATAACAGTGCTACATTAAAAAAAAAAAATCAAGTTGACTTCCACAATTTTGCTAAAGAATGATGTGATAATGGTTAAACATGACTAGGCTATGTCTCTTTTTAGGAGCATTAGTATCACTTTTTTCAATGATAAAACTTGGATTTCTAGATTTATGTAACCTTGAAGTACAACAGAAAACAAGAATTATAACAAAGTCTTTATCACTTTTAAAAACATAAAAATGTCTTTGCAAAGAATGCCTTAGAGAAAGAGCAAATCTGTTCAATGCAAGCAATAATAACTAGGTCAAATCATACATAACCAAAATGCAGTTTAGCATTTATTTTTCAAAAAAAACCTCTACCCACACTAATCATTTTAGACTAAAACAGAAATACACAATTTAGAGCTATAAAACATACTTAGAAATTTTGAAAGCATTATTATTAGGTGTAATAAAGAAAAATGACATAGCATTTTGGCACTGAATTCTTCTGGAGATATCCACTTAGGACTAAGGAAATCAGTAAGATTTATAGATCATTCTGAGGACTATCTCACTCCATATTCCTTTAAAAATATTTAAATAGCTAATTAAAAAGAAAACCAATAAAATAATTTATTTACCTGACCACTACCAGAAGTTGCCATGTTGATTTCTGCCACTCCTTGACCTTCATTCTGCCGCTCAGCTTCATGTGAGCCAGCTTCGTGCTTGCTCTGAGATGACCTCTGTCAACATGGAGTTAACATCATTACATACAAAAATAGTGAATGCTTTCTTAGCCCATAGCTTTTTTTCTTTCCTGTATTAAAACTCTGAATGCATCAATTATACAGGTTTACAAAAGCATGGAACTGCACTTATACTTCATAACCTCCAGCATGGTTGGCAGTTGACTATTTCAGTAAGAGGAAAGTGAAGTGTGTCCCCTGAGCATTAGAGCCGCACAAGACAAAGGATTTTCTGAGACTCACAGAAATACCATCCTCCACCAGCTGTGCTCACATCACTCTCGGGGATATAACCCAACTAGAACAAATACTTGTCTCTTCCACAAGGTCACATGGTTCTGGCATTTAATGGAGCTGTAAATATAACAGTTAAACTATTACCTAGGCTTACAAATACATTCTGTATACGGGTATTTATACATAGAATATATATACATCTTCTGCTAATAAAAGTCATGAAATCAATAAGCTCTTAGATCCTGATAGGAATAAAACCAAAAACCTTTTCTAATGTAACCTCCATCTGTTATATGAAATGAAATGACAGATTATATCCAGTAAAAGCAGTCGTTTCAAGATAGATTATATCCAGTATAAAGCAATCACTCTGTAAAAATACCACTGCAGAATCAAAGAAGTAAAATAATTTTTCCATTATCTTTTACAGAAGCACAAATGTGCTTGCATGCTCTAGGAAAATGATACTCAAAAATAAAAATTACACTTTAAAACACTTGCCTTATTTAATAGTGGATAATTATATTACAAAATGGCTTCCACTGGAATTTCCTTAAACATCAAGCTTTCCTAGACCATTTAAAATGTGACTTAAAAGTTAATTTACATGCAGTATTTCCACCAATAAACTAAGTTATATATAGGCAAAAATGAGATAGCCCCAATAATTCATAAATAGAAGAAAAAATAGTATCATCTGAAAACCACACTATAAAATTCAATAAATTCAATAAAAGTAGAGACAATAAAAGGTAATCGAGAGGCAAAATGAATAAAAACCCACTAAAAACACAAAGATTTGACACTAACATAATTAAAGATGTCAATGTAAAAGTAATTCCTGAGCATCTGCTATGTTAGTTACTTGTACGAGGTGCCACAGAATACAGTGCTGGCAAAACAAGACACTGTTCTACATACTCCTCAAGCTTACAGTCTCATCAGGGATACTATCAAATAATGTTAAAACTTTGACAAGCACACTGAAAAAAAGAGTACAAGGTGCTGTGAGAATAAATAAGCAGAGGGATATCACATGGCCTAACAGTTTGGGAAAGAGCCATCTTAGGAAGTGCTGTTTGAACTGAGATCTAAAGAACAGGAGTTCTGGAAAAACGGACAGGGTTGGGGAAGGGTTTTAGGTAAACAGATCACATGCGAAGGACCTGAGGTTGGGGGGGTAGTTTGTTCTAGTACATCAGAAAAATCATGGTGCAGAGAGTAGAAAAAAAGACGGTAAAAAAAAAAAACTAACTGATTTTGTTGAATTTTAGTGTGATTCTCATACATCATTCCTGCCCTCACATAACCAATACTAGACTATTAATGGGAAAACTTAATGTAAATTGATTTTTTAAGGTCAAATTTAATTTTAAATGGTCTAAGTAGGTAGGAAATATAGATGACACCAGCTTGGAAGCTAATGTATTAAGTGTGAGATGATGGTACCTGACACCAGGCAAGCAGTGGCAGGGATAGAAGTAGGGACAGAGAGGTAAATCTGAAGGACCTGATATTACTGCATATGGGACAGAAGAAGAGATCTGCTGTCACGAATTATTCCTATATTCCTTAACTCACACAACTGAATAATGATGGTGTCACTTGCACAGAAGGTAATACTAAGGGAGTGAGGGTTCTTTGGAGGAGTGCCATGGTAAGAAGGACTTAGGAGAAGATCGTTAAATTATGCTTTGAATATGTTGGATTTATGGTGTCTTTGAGACATCTAAGTGGAGATGCAGAGAAGGCACACAGATTTAGGAGTCTGGAACTGAGGGCTAGGAAAATGAATTTGAGAGCCAATAGTGTATAAAAGGTAAGTGAAGCTATAAGCATAAATGAGACGGTCTAAGGGAAAGATAATACAGATAACAGCAATAAAGACTTAAGGAATGTGTACAATTAATGTCCAGATAAAAGAGCATGGGCCTATAAAAGCCAAAGAGGTGGGGAAAAAAACAAAAAAGTGTTGCCATGGAATGCCAAGAGAAAAATATTTCAAGTAACAGGAAGTGTTTAATAACGCAGAAAATGTCAAGATGAAGACTGAAAATATCAATTTAATTAATAATGAAGTCACTGATGGAGTAGAGACTAGCTAGACTGGTGTGTTTTAAGAGTGAATGGTGGGGGAAAAAAGAAGAGTAGTGAGGAGGAAATACAGACTTGGGAGTCTAGAAACACCTGTGGAGTGGGGGAATGGGAAAAGACAATGAGGGAGGTAAGGGGACAGATGAAGGAAGGTAGTTGCAAGGAGAGACATAATTGAGGAAGGTTCCTTTTATATTTTGAAAGATAAGATTTGAGCAGGTTTAAATGTCCACAATAGCCAAACTGTGGAAAGAGCCAAGATGTCCATCGACAGATGAATGGATAAAGAAGATGTGGTATATATACACAATGGAATATTATGCAGCCATCAAAAGGAATGAGATCTTGCCATTTGCAACGATGTGGATGGATCTGGAGGGTGTTATGCTGAGTGAAATAAGTCAATCAGAGAAAGACATGTATCACATGACCTCACTGATATGAGGAATTCTTAATCTCAGGAACAAACTGAGGGTTGCTGGAGTGGTCGGGGGTGGGAGGGATGGGGTGGCTGGGTGATGGACATTGGGGAAGATATGTGCTACGGTGAGCGCTGTGAATTGTGCAAGACTGTTGAATCACAGATCTGTACTTCTGAAACAAATAACGCAACATATTTTAAGAAAAAAGAAAAAAAAGAAGATAGCAGGAGGGGAAGAATGAAGGGGAGTAAGTCAGAGGGGGAGACGAACCAGGAGAGATGATGGACTCTGAAAAACAAACTGAGGGTTCTGGAGGGGAGGAGAGTGGGGGGATGGGTTAGCCTGGTGATGGGTATTGAGGAGGGCACATTCTGCATGGAGCCCTGGGTGTTATGAACAAACAATGAATCATGGAACACTACACCAAAACAAATTATGTAATATACGGTGATTAACATAACAATAAAAATTAAAAAAAATGGCAATACAAAGGTGCCACAGAAGAGGAAGGAGATAAATATGTGAGAGAAAAGAGATAAGAGTAAGAAGTTCCTGAAAAGGCAGGAATAGAAAATCCAAAGCACAGGCAAGAAGGCAGAACGCCTCTTGACAGGAGGACAGGCAGTTCTGATAACAGCTACTATTTTCTCTATGAAGGAGGAGATGGAATTATGGAGGGAGATTAGTAAAGTCATTTCCAAGAGAAGAATGGGGGATCCACAGAAACATAGTAGTCGTGAAGGATTACCAGGCCCATTTGATGATAGGATGATGAATGTGATAAAGTTAAAAAAAAGTCTAATGTTTACTACGCACTAGTCACTTGGCATCTACTGATTTATTTAATCCTCATACCAACTCTGTGAGGTAAGGTATGATTTATTATTATCCCCACTTTACAGATAAAGAAACTGAGGCACAGAGAAGATAAGTATCTGGCTTTAGGTGACATACCTAGTAAATGGCAGAGTCAGAGCTGGGATCACAAGCCTGACTCTAGGGCCCAAAATAATATTTAACACTTATTATCTTTGTTTTCTTTCCTCCTCCTCCTTTCTATTTGTTATTTTACTTCCCTTTATTCTTTTACTGATCCTAGGCTACAGGCCTGCTTGCACTCTTTACCACTGTCCAATTTTAGTATACGTGCTGCCGAAGTGAGCACTCTTTACCACGGTCCAAAGCTACTGCTAACATTAAAGGCAAAGAAACTGTTGCTGATTCCTAATGAAAGAATGACTCTAATTAGCACCCTCATTTCCAGAGTTGCTGGACAACTTCCCCAAAGTTTCTACCCTAGGGATGAAAAAAATTGTTGAGATATTTGCATGCCACAACATTCACCCATTTTAAGTGTACCATTTTTTGTAAGCATACCAAGCATCACCATAATCCAGCTTTATAACATTTTTATCATTCTAGTATATGTGCTGCCAAAGCGAGCACCATTTTTATCACTCTAATAGGATGCCTTGTGCTCGTTTATAGTTAATCCTCATTCCCACCCATACCCCTGTCTTAACTACTTTCTGTCTGTATAAATTTAACTTTTCTAGACAATTCTTATAAATGAACTATGTAGACTTACATGTCTAGTTTCTTTTACTTAGCATGTTTTTGAGCTTGATCCATGTTAGAGTATGTATCAACAATTTGTTCCTTTTTATTGCAGAACAGTATTCAGTTGTAAAGATATACCACATTGTGTTTAATCATTCACCAGCTGATACACGTTTGCATAGTTTCTACTTTGGGGGCTACTATGAATAATACTGCTATGAACATTCAGGTTAAAGTCTTTATGTGAACATATGTTTTCATTTCTCTTGGATAGGTACGTTGAAGTGGAATTGCTGGATCACACGATAACTCTGTTTAATACTTTAAGTAACTGCCAAATTGTTTTCCAAGTGGCTGCACATTTTATATTCCCAATAGCAATATATGATGGCTTCTATTTATCTACATTCTTGCCAGTGTTTATTATCTGTCTTTATGATTATAGCCATCCTAATGGGTGTAAAGTGGTATCTCACTGTGGTTTTGATTTGTATTTCCTGAATGACTAATGACAGTGAGCATATTTTCATGTGCTTACCAGCCATTCCTGTACATTTTCTGGTGAAACGTCTATTCAAATCTTTTGCCCATTTTTAAATTGAGCTGTCTCCTTACTAATAGTTACAAAAGTACTTTGCATAGGATTTTAATAAATATTTCTCACTGGCTATTTTTTCTTTTAAAAGATTTATTTATTTACTTATTTATTTGAGAGCGAGAACAGACAGAAAATCTTCAAGCAGACTCCCTGTAGAGAGCAGAGCCCAATGCAGGGCTTCGTCTCAGGACCTGAGCTGAAATGAAGTCAGATGCTCAACTGACTGAGCCACCTTGCTCTCTCACTGGCTATTTTCTAGAGATTTTACAACCATGATACAACTCTCCTCACAGCTCCCATCTTTTTGATCTCCCCAAATGTATTTGCTTGTCGATAAATAATCCACCTTTTCTGAAAAGACATACAAGAAAGTGGTAAACTGGTTCCTTCACATATCTTTTTGTAATTTTTGATATTTGAATCATGTGCAATAATTACATCACTTGAATTATGTACTGCCTCTTGACCCTAAACCAGAGCTGTCAAGAGGCAGGACAAAGAGTGCTATATGTAATACGCTTCATGGTGGAGAAATTATTTGACAGGTATCTTCTCTTTTCTAATCTACGCTGTATGTGAACTAATTTATAAGTGTCCAAGCCCTGGTTTTCTCCATTTTCCAGATCTTCCCACTTATCTATATTAGCCAAACAACAATAATGGAATAAAGAAACTTTAAAAAGCAAATTAAAAAAAAAAAGTTTTGGTTCTTTCTTAAATGTGACATGGCACCTTCCTTTAATGTACATTCACTGAACTAGTAGACTAAATGTAACCACTGTAGGCTATGACTAATATAATCATTTTCATAACAAAAGAAAACAAGAAGAGACTGGATCACAACAGTGGACAGTTGGCACAGCTGGCCCCAGATCCAATGGTACGAGTAAAATTTTGAACAAATAAAAAAACACGAACAAGTCTCCAACCTGCAAAAAACTTATAACCATGCTGGAAAATAAGGGTGGCAATGAACAAACAACAATTTTTTAGGGCCTTCCAGAGGACAGAAAGTTGGTAAACTTTGAAATACCAGCAGGGAATATATTATAGTAGGAAAATGGTAACAAAAAGCTAGGGTGGTAATATTAATAGCAAACAAAATGAAATTCAAGGTGAAGAGCATTAAATGCTATACACAGAGCTACTTCATACAAATAAAAGATTGAATCAACTAGAAAAAAATAAATGCAAATATTCATTCCAAAATATAAAAGAATCTGTTAGATGCAGACAACAATAATCAGGATATAAGAAAGAGGAAAAAACTGTAACTAAAGAAATGAGAAAAACAATGGCAGCAAAAACTACAAGAAAATAGCAGAAAATATAAAAGAGAAAATATAAAATGTAGTGCTGCTCAATAAAAACAAAAGGCTGCCTCTTTAAAAATAGTTTAAAAAAATAGAGTGTTACAGTAAGTTTAATCAAGGGGGGAAAAAGATAAACTACACTGGAAAGCCAAAGGGGTGGCAACAACCAGAATACTGCCAAACAACAATACCAGTGAGACTGAAAAAGGAGCAGAGATACTGTTCTTTTTCTCCCCCAGTCCTTAACAGTCAACATTGCAAAATGGACACTTATTCCTTATATTACAAATATCGAGTTTTTATTGGCTTAAGTCAGCCAAGTTAAACTGCTTTTAGGAATATGACTTCATAGTACTTGTACTTAAAATGCCTACTTAGCAAATACATGTTTCTGCATATTTCAAATTCACATGTACTAAAGCCAAAGTTCCTATGATATTAAGAGTCAGGCATAGAGGAAAACAGGTGACAGGAAGGTTGGAACTTTGGGCCAGACTGACCTCCAGGGAGGAGGAAGAGAGGGGCCTGGAAATTGAGGTCAGTCATACAGCTACCTATTTAATCAAGTGTGCCTACATAATGAAACCCCAATAAAACTTTGGACGCTGAAGCTCAGTGGAGCTTCCTGGTTGATGAACATATTGATGTGTTGGGAGAATGACGTGTTGAAGATTCTTTGAGAGCACGGAAGCTCTGCATTCTTTATTCCTCACTTTCCCCAGATCTTGCCCTATATTGGTCTCCTCATTTGGCTGTTCCTGATCTGTATCCTCTATAATAAAACTGTAATTGTATGTTAGCATTTCCAGTGAGTTCTGAGTCACTCCAGTGAACTACTGAACCTAGGGGGGTGTGGGAAGCCCCTAATTTGTAGCCAGTTGGGCAGAAGTATGGGTGGCTTGGGAGGTGTAGTCTTGTGAAGGACTCTGCCATTAATCTGTATAGACTATGTCAATTCTAGGTAGTTAAGTGTCAGAGTTGAATTGCACTAGAATATGCCCACTTAGAATAGAATGTACAGCAAGCTGGGCAGAGTGCAGGTGGCTTGACGACACCTGACACTGGTAGCTGGTGTCTGAAGTGAGGGCAGTCTTGTGAATGACTTTATCCTTAAATGTGGGGTCTGCACTCTGGGTGTCAGAACTGAATGGAATTACGGGACACCCAGTGGTGTAGGCGAACAGATGTGAGAATATAGCTGGAAATAATTTTCTTTCAGAAATTTTAAGAAATTGGTATTCTACTTCCCAGCTCCCAGTGTTGCTGTTTATATAGCTAAAGACATTTACATTCCTGGTTTTTTGTTTTGTTTTTTTCTTGTTTGTCTTCCTCTCCTTCTCTAGAATGTTTTAAGACTTTCTTTTTATTCCTAGTGAAATGAAATTGTACCATGATGTGCCTGCTGTGGGATTATTTTCATCCATGGTATTGGATACCGAAGAGACCATTTTATTTGGAAAACTATGCCCCTCAATTCTAGGGTATTTTATTTCTGTGATAATTTCCTCCTTCTAGCTCCTCCATTCTCTTTCTGGAACTCCTTTTTATATGAATAGTGAACACTCCGGAAATGATTCTCTGATTTTCTCATCTTTTCTGTCTTCCATCTCATATCTTTCTATTTTCCGAGAAATTTATCTTCTAACCTTTCTGAGTTTTCATTTCTGCTACCACCACACTTTTAATTCCCAAGAACTCTTTCCTGGATTCTCTGAATGTTCCTTTTGTGTAGTATCGTTTCCTAGTACCGCTATGGATGCATCCTCTTTTATCTGAGAATGTTAGTTTTAGGTTTTAAAGTGTTCTCTCTGCATACTATCTTTTTCCATTACATCTTTCTTTTTAGGAACTTACGTAAAATGTCTGGTAGTCTTTAGTTGTCCATCCCTATTTCAGAGTGGGCTACCTACGAAAAGGTTAAGTGCTGCTCTATGCATGAGGGATGAAGACTGGCAACTACAGCTACTCTATAGGGTGGTCCAGCTGGGTTGTTTTATTGGGGAATCCTCCAATGTCAGTACCTTTAGGTCTGTTTTCTTGGGTTAGTCACATTTCTTAGAGAAGTTGCTTCTAGAAACTTGCCTGTATTATAAGCTTGGAAGTGAGTGAGGGTTTCAGAATTCATAAGTAAATTTTCACTTATTTCAGTTTTTAGTATGATACCCCAACTTCAGTTACACTAGGGTTACCTCTACCTAAAGACCCTTTCTTTTACCCTTTCTAGAATAAGTCCCTCCTCTTTTGCTGGGATTGGAAAGAGGTTACCTGCTACTGAGAGTTCAAGACAGTCTCTGGAGGCTCTACCTGCGTCTTAACAAATTTTCAGTCATCCTCTAACTAAAATTTTAGCCACCTTTTTTAATCCTTACATCCAGGGGTACCTATTTTGGAACCTTTTAGGACTCCACAGTATAAAATGAGTTGCTTCATGACTTCCTACAGCAGACTTAGGCGTTAATTCACTACTATATACTAAAACCGTGCATTTATTTACCTGCTTTCCAGCTCCCCCAATTTTATTGTTACCTCCCCTGTCTTTGTGCCTTTTTCATTTTATCCTTTTACTGTAATTTTAATGAGGACTGTGGAGCAAACATAAATTTGTATGATCAGTTTTAATCATGAATTACAGACAGGTAATAGCTTATTTACTAGTTGATAATAGCCAATTTAAGTTAGCTATCTGATTATATGTAATTTGAGGACTGAAGTAAAGTGTATTTATGGCTCTATAAATTTTAATTGATAGCAGTTATTAAAAGATCAACATGATCAAGGTTTTTGATAATTCATTTAATTTCATGAAAACAACTTACGAAGTGTCTCAATTCTCTAGAAAAAACATCTATATTTCAATGATGCCACATTAATTAGACATATTTTCTTTTCCATATCTATATCTGTAAACAAACAAAAAAATCAACTTACTAACCTCTGCTTCTGTTGCTTGGGACTGTAAAAGCTGTCGTATACGAAGTATGTCCTTCTCTATTTGTTGAATTCTGGTTACTCTTCGCTAAAAGAAAGTAAGGGACCAAATTAGATCTAATTTTATTAAAAACATTAGTATAAACAGTCATACTATGGCTATCATTTAACAGCTCAGGGTTATGCTAAATCATTCTTATATAAGAAGTTAGATATACATATATTCACACACTGATGACATACTGCAGTTCAATTTTTTAATATACCTCATTTTATATGATAGGTTTAGGAAAATTGTACAAATAAAAGTCATATATCAAATTGCATGATGCATGTGGTAAAAAAATTGGTATTTAAGTTAGTCTCAAAAATAGTTCAACAAATTAAAAATTACACCTACATTTGATCTTTATACTAATCCAGATGCCAGTATAATGTAATTGATTTATAGAAAGCATGGTATATGTGTAAAGGGAAGGAGCATCTGATTTGTGTTAGTAGGCATCAGCGTTTAAACAGTAGCATTAACCTGTTCAAGAGTTGTTCCTATTATAAGACATTAGTACCTTTCAGATGTAGCTTTCCCAAATACCTTCTGTAGCTAAACGTTATTTTTACTACCAACACTAGGATCACAACGATGTTAGAAGCTTTTGCTTTCCCACTATCCTAAGACCATTAAGTGAACACAAAGCACTTACTATAGATGGAACAACATGGAACTGAAACAATGTGGAAAAAGTGTTTTTACAAAAAGCTAGATTTGGGGGCACCTGGGTGGCTCAGTCAGTTAAGCCTCCAAATCTTGATTTCAGCTCAGGGTCGTTAGATTAAGCCTCACAATTGAACTCTGTGCTCAGTGGCTCAGTGGAGAGCCTGCTTAAGATTCTCTCTCTTCTCCCACCCCCATGCCCCTGCTCTCATGCTCTCTCTCTCTAAAAAAAAAAAAAAAAAAAAAAAAAAAAAAGCTAGGTTTTGCTTTAATTTGATGGACACAAGTGGAAGTGAGAGAAACCAAATCACTTATATGAAAACCTTGCAAATTCAAATTATTTTAATTACCTTTGTGACAACAAATACATAGGTTTTAGAAACAAGTACTGCCAATGTTATATCATTTTCTGTGGTAATTCTACAGTTGATATCTTAATATTGAAGCACCAGAAATTATAAGAGTAATTGTTTTGATGGGGGAAAAAACGTGTTGGAGGCTAGACGGAGTCATTTCCAAACTATTTTTGATTATGTGCACCATCAGTAAAAGATTCCTGAGTGCGTATATTCCAATAAATACTAAAAGAACTGAAATAGTTTAAGTATATATAGTTTAAAAACTTCCATATAAAACCTACCCACTGATCATACCTAGTTTTGCTTAAATATAATGTCCCTATGATTTTATTACACAGTAAAAACACTTATTGCTGCTATTATCCGATGTCACGATAAACCACAGAAAAACTCAAAATGTGCTCACCAAAACACAAACCCCCAAACCAAATTCTTCCTTCCCTCCCTCTGTCCCTTCCCTCATAACACTACAACTATGCTGATTCTCTATTGTGACTGTGAAAATAGCGAACTTAAGGTAAGTAATACTCTAATTAACAAAGCTTTTCACATCTAATTTGCTCATGAGAACATGCTCAAGGAGAAATGCCTATATTTTTGGTAGCTTTCTAAATATACTGCAAAGATGAGTGAACACCTCTACAACCAGATGATAAACATTTTCTGGCTTTACATGAAACAAAGAAACTATGCACAATTTGCTTTGTAATATTTATTTTCCCTTTCTCTATATAACACGCTCTGCTCCATGAATAAAATCTTTACTTCATTAAGTTTTTATTTTTAATTTCAGTATAATACACATCCAGTGCTATATTGGTTTTAGGTGTACAACAGAGTGATTCAACAATTCTACACACTGCTCAGTGTTCATCATTGTAAGTACACTCCTTAATCCTTATCACATATTTCTCCCACTGCCCCACCACCTCCGCTCTGGTAACCATCAGTTTGTCCTCTACAGTTAAGAGTCTGTTCCTTGGTTTGTTTCTTTTTTCCCTTCATTGGTTTTTCTTAAATTCCAGATATAAGTGAAATCATATGGTATTTGGTATATGGTATTTATCTTTCTCTGACTTATTTCACTTAGCATTATACTCTGCCTCCATCCATGTCACTGTAAATGGCAAGATTTCATTCTTTTTTAGGGCTGAGTAATATTCTATTGCATATATACACCACTCTTCTTTATCCATTCATCTGTTGATGGACACTTGGGCTGTTTCCATAATTTGGCTATTGTAACTAGTGCTGCAATAAACACAGGGGTGCATGTATTCTTTTGAATTAGTATTTTCATATTCTTTGGGTAAATACCCAGTAGTGCAATTAGGGTAGTTCAATTTTTAACTTTTTGAGGAAACTCCATACTGTCTACCACAGTGGCTGCACCAGTCTGCATTCCCACCAACAGGGCAAGAGGGTTCCCCTTTTTCCATGTCTTCACCAACAATTGCTTCTTGTGTTTTTGATTTTAGCCATTCTGACAGGTGTGAGGTGATACCTCATTGTGGTTTTGATTTGCATTTCCCTGATGATGAGTGATGTTGAACATTTTTTCATGGGTCTGTTGGCTGTCGGCTGTCTGTACAGAGATGGAGGAATGTCTGTTCTGTCTTCTGACCATGTTTTCATTGGATTATCTGGTTTTGGGGTTTTGAGTCGTGTAAGTTCTTTATATATTTTGATACCCAACCTTTTATCAGATATGTCATTTGCAAATGTATTTTCCCATTCAGTCGGTTGTCTTTTAGTTTTGTTGACTGTTTCCTCCCCTGTGCAGAAGCTTTTTATTTTGATGTAATACCAATAGTTTATTTTTGCTTTTGTTTCCCTTGCCTTAGGGGACCGATCTAGAAGAAAGCTGCTATAGTCAATGTCAGAGAGATTACTGCCTATGTTCTCTTTTAGAATTTTTACAGTTTTGAGTCTCACATTTAAGTCTTTAATCCATTTCGAAGTCAGTTTTGTGTATGATGTAAGGAAGTGGTCCAGTCTCATTCTTTTGCATGTTGCTGTCCAGTTTTCCCAACACCATTTGATGAAGAGACTGTTTTTCCCATTGCATATTCTTGCCTCTTTTGTTGATTAATTGACCATATAATTATGGGTTTGCTTCTGGGCTTTCTATCCTGTTCCACTGATCTATGTGTCTATTTTTGTGCCAGTGCCAGACTGTTTTGATTACTACAGCTTTGTAGTATAACTTGAAATCTGGAATTGTGATACTTTGAGCTTTTTCTTTTTCAAGATTGTTTTGGCTATTCGGGTCTTTTGTGGGTCCATACACATTTTAGGATTGTTTGTTCTAGTTCTGTGAAAAATGCTATTGGTATTTGGATAGGGACTGCATTAAATGTGTACACTGCTTTGGGTAGTATGAATACCTTAACAATATTTGTTCTCTCAATCCATGAGCATGGAATGTCTTTCCATTTCTTTGTGCTGTTTTCAGTTTCTTTCATCAGTGTTTTATAGTTTTCAGAGTACAGATCTTTCACCTCCTTAAGTTTATTCCTAGGTATTTTATTATTTTTGCTGCAATTGTAAAAGGATTGTTTTCTTAACTTCTCTTTCTTTTGCTTATTAGTGTACAGAAATGCAACAGATTTCTGTACAGTGATTTTGCGCCCTGGGACCTTACTGAATTCGTTTATTAATTCTAGTAGTTTTTTGGTGGAGTCTTTAGGGTTTTCTATATACAGTATCATGTCATCTGCAAATAGTGAAAGTTTTACTTCTTCCTTACCAATCTGGATGCCTTTTATCCCTTTTCCTTGTCTGATTGCTATGGTTAGGATTTCCAGTATTGTTAATAAAAGTGACAGTGGACATCCTTGTCTTGTTCTTGATCTTAGGGGAAAAGCTCTCAGTTTTTCCCCATTGAGGATGATGTTAGCTCTGGGTTTTTCATATAAGGCCTTTATTATGTTGAAGTATGTTCCCTCTAAACCTACTTTGTGGAGGATTTTTATCATGAATCGATGTCGTACTTTGTCAAATGCTTTTTTTGCATCTATTGAAATGAGCATATGGTTTTTATCCTTTCTCTTATTAATGTGATGCATCACATTGATTTGTCAATATTCAACCACCCCTGATCCTGGAAATAAATCCCAGTTGATGGTGGTGAATGACTTTTTAAAATGTACTGTTGGACTTAGTTTGCTAAAACTGTGTTGGGGAATTCTGCATCTATGTTCACCACAGATACTGGCCTGTAGTTCTTTTTCTAGTCTCTTTATATGGTTTTGGTATCAGGGTAATGCATGCCTTGTAGAATGAATTTAGAAGTTTTCCTTCCTTTTCTATTTTTTGGAATAGTTTGAGAAGAAGAGGTATTATGTCTTCTTTAAATGTTCGGTAGACTTTTGCTGTGAAACCATCTGGTCTGGACTTGTTTGCTGGGAGTCTTTTGATTGCTAATTCAATTTCATTGCTGATAACCAGTCTGTTCCAATTTTCTATTTCTTCCTGATTCAATTTTGGAGGGCTCTATATTTCTAGTAATTTATCCATTTCTTCTAGGTTGTTCAATTTGTTGGCATATAATTTTTCATAAATTCTCTTGTAATCCTTTGTATTTCTGTGGTGTCAGTTATTTCTCCTCTTTCATTTCTGATTTTATTTGAATCCTTTCTTTTTTTAAATGAGTCTAGCTAAAGGTTTATCAATTTTGTTAATCTTTTCAAAGAACCAGCTCCTGGTTTCATCGATCTGTTCTACTGCTTTTTTAAGTTTCTATTTTATTTCTGCTCTAATTTTTGTTATTTCCTTCCTTCTACTGATTTTGGGTTTTGTTTGTTTTTCTGTTTTAGCTCCTTTAGGTGTACGGTTAGGTTTTTTATTTGAGATTTTTCATGCATCTTGAGGTAGGGCCGTTTTGCTATAAATTTCCCTTTTAGAATAGCTTTTGCTGCATCCCAAAGATTTTGGACCATTATGTTTTCATTTTTATTTGTCTCCATATATTTTTTGATTTTCTCTTTGGTTTCTTGGTGGACCCCATTGTTTAGTAGCATGTTATTTAGCCTCCATGTATTTGTGGTCTTTCCAGGTTTTTTCTTGTGGTTCTAGTTTCATAGTGTTGTGGTCAGAAAAAATGCATGGATTCACTTTGATCTTTTTGACTCTGTTGAGACTTTTTTGTGGCCTAATATGTGATCTGTTCTGGAGAATGTTCCATGAACACTTGAAAAGAATGTGTATTTTGTTGATGGAATGTTCTGAATATATCTGTTATATCCTCTCAGTCCAATGTGTCATTCAAAGCCACTGTTTCCTTCTTGATTTTCTGTTTGGATGATCTGCCCGTTGACATAAGTGGGGTGTTAAAGTCCCTTACTATTATTGCATTACTATTACTTTCTTTATATTTGTTATTAACTCCTCTAAATACTTGGTGCTCCCATGTTGGGTCCATAAATATTTACAATTGTTAGATTTCCCTGCTGGATTGTCCCCTTAATGATTATATAGTGTTCTTCTCTGTCTCTTGTTACAGTCTTTACTTCAAAGTCTATTTTGTCAAATATAAGTATTGCTATCTCAGCTTCCCTTTCACATCCATTTGCATGATAAATGCTTCTCCATCCCTTCATTTTCAATATGTATGTGTCTTTAGGTCTGAAATGAGTCTCTTGTAAGCAGCATATAGATGGGTCTTGTTTTTTAATCCATTCTGTCACCCTACATCTTATGATTGGAGCATTTAGTCCATTTACATTAAAAGTAATTATTGATAGGTATGTATTTATTGCCATTTCGGTACTTGTTTTATGGTTGTTTTTGTAGTTTTTCTCCATTCCTTTCTTCTCTTGCTCTCTTCTCACAACTAGTTGGCTTTCTTTAGTAATATACGTGAATTCCCTTCTTTTTATTTTTGCATATTATTGGTTTTTGATTGTAGTTACCATTTGGTTTGTATGCAACATCTCCTATATGTAGAAGACTATATTAAGATGATGGTCACTTAAGGTTGAACCCATTCTTTACTCCTCTCTTTTCCACATTTTAGGTATATGGTATCATACTTTATATCCTTTTATTTCGTGAGTCCTTTGACTGATTTTTTAAAAAATATTTTACTTGCCAGAGAGAGATCAAAAGCAGGGGGAGCAGCAGGCAGGGGAGAAGCAGGCTCCCTGCTAAGCAAGGAGCCCTATGGGGACTTGATCCCAGGACCCTGGAATCAAGACCTGAGCTGAAAGCAGACACAACCGACTGAGCCACCCAGGCGCCCCCCTTTGATGGATTTTTATAGATATACTTATTTTTATTACTTTTGTGCTTCCTACATTCCTTACTCTTTCCTTTCCACTTGAAGAGTTCCCTTTAAACTTTTCTTGTAGGGCTGGTTTAGTGGTAATGAATTCCTTTACTTTTGTTTGTCTGGGAAACTATTTATTTCTCCTTCTATTCTGAATGATAGCCTTGCTGGATATTCTTGGCTGCAGGTTTTATTTTTTCAGTACTTTGACTATATCATACTACTCCTTTCTGGCCTGCAAAATCTGCTGAAAAATCCACTGCTAGCCTAATAGGGTTTCCCTTGTATATAACTGGTTTCTTCTCTCTTGCTGCTTTTAAAATTCTCTCTTCATCACTACTTTTTGCCATCTTAATTATTATGTGTCTTGGTGTGGACCTCTCTGGGCTGATTTGTTGGCAGATCTCTGTGCCTGATGGATGTAGATTTCTGTTTCCTTCCCCAGATTCAGTTAGTTTTCAGCTATTATTTCTTCAAGTAAATTTTCTGCCCCCTTTTCTCTCTCTTCTCCTTCTGGGATCTCTATAAGGCAAATGTTTTCATGCTTGATGGTATCAATGAATTCCCTAAGTCTATTCTCATTTTGCATAATTTTTTCTCTCATCTGCTCAGCTTGATTACTTTCCACTACTCTGTCCTCCAAGTCACTGATTCATTTTTCTGCTTCTACTATTTACTTCATCTAGTGTATTTTTATTTCATTTAATGTGTTCTTCATCTCTGACTGGTTCTTTTTTATCTCATTGTTAAGGGTCTCACTGATGTCCTCCACTCTTTTCTCAAGTCCAGTGAGTATATTAATGATCATTTCTTTGAATTCTGAGGCATATTATGTATCCCTGTTTTGCTTGGGTCTCTTGCTGTGATTTTGTCCTATTGTTTCATTTAGGACATATTCTTCTATCTCATTTTGTCTAACTCTCTGTGTCTGTTTCTTCGTGTTAGGAAAGACAGCAATGTTTCCTGCACGTGAAAGTAATGGCCTTATGAAGAAAAGATCTTGTAGTGCCCCACTGTGCAGTGTCCCCTGTTCACCAGAACCTGGTGCTTTAGGGGTATCTCCTATGTGTGATGTGTGTGCCCTGCTGTTGTGGCTGAGCTGCTTTTTCCTTCAGTCCAGTCATCTGCAATGGCTCTCTTCTGCTTGTTGTGGGCAGTGTCTAGTTCCTGTAGTGGTAGTGGGACAGTCTGGGGATGCCTCGGACTTGAGCTGAGTCAGACCGGGTGTTTGCGAGAGATGCAGTAGCACCAAACTGCTGTGTCCTTCCCCTGTGTTGTTGGGAAAAGCTTTTGTTGGTGGGCGGGACCTGTAGTCAAACCACTTGTCTGCTTCCAGCCCACTGCTGGGGCCTCCTCTGACTGGTATGTGTGATTATCTTTCCCTTTCTCTGGGGTAGGAGTCACTTTGGAGTAGTGCTGGCCACTGTAGGGGCTGCTTGCACACTACCAGGTCTCTGGCACTGCCTTGTATGGGCTCTGGCTAAGAGTATTGGAGAGGGCAGGTCTCCCATAGCACAGAGCTGGGGGGGCAGTGCCAGCAAGCTCTCTGTGCCCCTAGTCTTCTGTGGGAGGGGCTCTGCAGTGCTGGGACTAAAGCTGCCTGACGGAGCGCGTGGGGTAGCGGCGGGGCGGGGTGTCCACCAATAAAATCTTAAATTAAAAAATTTAATATTTAAAAGATAAAAGTAGGAAATTGTATTTAATATTCCTCTTGGTTTCTGTATTGCCAATATGTCACTAAATCTTGGAAGTCGTTCTATATCTTGATACCCACTGTGGTAGAGGATTTCTAATAATACAACTCCTGTGCTTCTGTTTCTCAAAATGAAAATGGAAAAATCCAGTAGTATTTCTTTCCTTTTTTTATATAATAACCTTGAATATTGGTGAAACTATGCTTAATAACAAGTGCTTAACAGTTCAGGGTAATATAGTTGGTATGACTTTTGAAAAACTGATTTAAAAAAATTTTAAGAATAATACAGTTCAATACAGATTCAGGATAACTCTCAACAAACTGGGAATAGAAGGTAAATTCCTTAACTTGAGGAAGGTTATCTATTAAAAACTGAGCAAACAGCACACTTAACAGTGAAACTTTAGAAGTCCCTTTAAAGTCATAGTAAGACAGAGAAGACCAGTATCACTGCTTCTTATTCAAAGATGTATTAGAATTCTTATGCAATATAAAGAGAAAAAAGAAAAAACCCAAACAACTGAAAAGGGCAAAGAAAATTACCTTTTGCAAATAATGCAAAAAAAAAAAATGCAACTGCCATATTTGACAGTTTATATGGAAAATGCAAGAAAAATGCAAGAAAATCTTAAACTACTGAGATGATTTAATAAAAGAACTCAGGAAGGTCACTGGATATTTATTATTTAAATGTAATTTAGTAATTATAGTAAATCCCATTCACAACAGTAACAAAAACTATATGGTATCTAGGAATAATAAAAAAAGATGTATAAAATCTTTATAGAGGATATTATAAAACTTTATTGCGGGCCATAAAATTACACCTAAATGAATGGAGATATAAAATTAATAACAACACCTAATATTGAATGTTTACTATGTGTCAGATTCTAAGTGCTTTTATGTGTATTAACCCATTTAATCCTCACATTTCAGTTTAGCATTATATTTTACCAATAAGAAAACTGAGGCAGAAAATTTACCCAAAATCAGTGCTGATAAGTAGCAAGTGTGGAATTAGAACCCAGGAGGTCTGCCTCCAGAGTCTATCCTTTCAACCAAGAATCAATCTTTATATTGTAAAGACAGGAATTCTCTTCAAATTAATTTATAAATTCAATGTGATTCTAATAAAAAATGTATCAGACTTTGAATTAGAGAAGCTGAAACTAAATTTCAGACAGAAGAGAAATAAGACAGAATATAACCACAATTTTACAAACAAAAATAGGAGAACTCACTCTACCAGGTACCAAGATTTATAAAACTACTGCAAATTAAACAAATGTGGTATCAGTGCAGGCACAGAGGAACTAAAAAAAATTAGTGGAATAGAGTCTAGAAATACCCAGCAAATATAAACTTACCATATGCCAGAGATGGCATTACTAATTAATGGGGAAATAGTGGAGTATCATATAAAGATAATGGGTAATTTAGTTAAAAACATAAATATGTACATATCTGTATGTTATATAGATAACTGATCATATATTAATAAAAACCAATACACTACTTAAAATCCAAGTTATATATTAAATAGTTACATATACATACATATAAAAATCATATACACTTGTGTTTATCTATGTAAAATTAAATCCCTACCTCCAAAACATACATAATTGCATGCTGGAGATGAATTAAAGACCTAATTGTAAAAATAAAACATTATAACTATTATAAATAATAAGAGGATAACTTTATGATTCCAGGATAGGAAAAGATGTATAAATAATTCATACAAAGCAAAACTATGGCAATATACTTAATTTAGCTCTATGACAAAAACTAATTTTTGTTATCACAAAGCTAAAATAGATAATGGATTTTACAGGGAGGGGTTGTGATGTGTATTATCTATAACACAGTGGTATCAAGAGGATATTAATAGATCTCTCAAATATTTAAGATTAAGACATTTAACATAATAGAAAATGGGAACAAGATGAATAACAGAATGTCCAAAAGTCTAATAAATACATGAGAAGATATTCAACCTCAGCAGTATTCAAGAAAATATAAATTAGGGGCGCCTGGGTGGCTCAGATGGTTAAGCGTCTGCCTTCGGCTCAGGTCATGATCCCAGGGTCCTGGGATCGAGTCCTGCATCGGGCTCCCTGCTAGGCAGGGAGCCTGCTTCTCCCTCTGCTTCTGCCTCTCTCTCTCTGACTCTCATGAATAGATAAATAAAACATTAAAAAAAAAAGAAAATATAAATTAAATGACAAGCTAATGTTTCATTGCCCACTGACTGTTAATTATGAAGACTGACTCACAAGGGCTGGAGACATACAGAAGAAACAGGATTCTCACATACTACTAGTAGAAGTGTAAATCGATAAAATCATTCTGAGTGCAATTTGGCAAACACTAGTTCAAAACACTCATACCTTATGGCCAGCAATGATGCTTTTAGGTATATACCCTAGAGCTGAAGTTGGCAAATTAGGGCCTATTAGCCATCTGTTTTGTTAATTAAGTTTTACTGAAACACAAGCATGCCCATTTGCCTACAGATGATCATCTATGGTTGCTTTCTTGCTACAAAAGCAGAGTTGAGTAGCTGTGACTGAGACCATATGGCCCACAAAGAATAACATATTTATTTTTTTATGACTCTTTAAGAAAAAGATTGCTGACTCTTAACTGAGAGAGATTCTTACACACGTTTACTAGATACGAATAAGTATGTTTATCAGAGTTGTTTTAACAGTGAAAAATTACAAACAACCTAAATGTCCATCAACCAGGAAACATATAAACTCTATTATCCATATAATTATAAAAAATTATGGTAAAATGGAAGTGTAAGGAACTTTCACCCCACCAATCCCCAGTCCCCCAAAATAATCTCCATTAATGACTTGGCATACATTTTCCCAGCATGTATAGGGGAAAGTAGGGGCTACCATACTAGATGCCCAAATATGTGCTGAACAAATAAAAAATAAATAACCAAACTGTTAGCACGGACAGCTGAAGACAGACAATCTCACATAGGCATGGGCAAGAGTGGATTTTATTTTGAACTTCCCTAAATTGTTTACCAGTCATTTGTATGTGTTTACTAATCACTGCATTTTTTTCAGTAAGTTGATTACAGCCTCTACCCATTAAAAAGAGTTGCCTTTTTCTTATTAGTTGTAGGAATTCTTACATTATAGGGATAATGACCTTTTTCCTTTTATGTGTTAAAAATATTTTCCCTTAGTTTATTTTCTGCAGAATGTTTTAAAATTTTATGACAATTTACATTTGTTGTCCTATATTTTCTTTCATTAATTTTAGGTTTATTTTTCACATTTAGATATTTAATCCATTTGTAATTTTTCTTATACAAGATGTGGGTTAGAGATCTAATTTAATTTCTCCCAAATAGGTTGCTAGTTGTACTTATATATTTATTGATTTACCATTCTTCCCCAAATTCACATATTTTTAAGGTACATGATAAAGATAAATCCTGAATTCTAATATAGTGAAACTTATGTCTTCTCTTTTAAAAATAGTGTTTTGTCTAGTTTAAGAAATCCTTTTTTACCCCAATATTAGAAAGATATTCATGTATATTTTCTATTGAAAGGCTTATTTTTATTTACTTTTTTTTTTAAGATTTATTTATTTATTTTAGAGAGAGAGAGAGTAGGGGAGGGGCAGAGGGAGATGGGGAGACAGAGAATCTCAAGCAGATTCCCTGCTGAGCAGACTCACATGGTTGGATCCCAAGACCCTGAGATCATGGCCTGAGCCGAAACCAAGAGTCAGACGCTTAACCGACTGAGCCACCCAAGGCCCCCAAAAGGTTTATTTTTAAAGTTTTACTTTTGTCATTTAAGACATTACTTTGATTGGAATGGGGGTGAGAGGAAATTAACAAAAACTGTATTATATATATACAAATTATAAAATAACTAACTAGCATGGTAGTTGAGCCTCTAGCTCCATTGTGAAACTAACAGGTATGGACTGTAAAAGGTACCGTGGTACTGGTGTTTAAGTGTCTCCTTAGTCTACCACCATACTGTAGCATAAAATGAATATACATTATGTTTAGGTAGCTTCCATATAAAAGGTAAAGACTATACTTTGAGGATGGAAAATGTCTTGTATTAGTGATTTTAAAACTACAAATAAACTTTTTAGAACACAAAAATGTATTTATACCATACATATGAATGTATGTACTCCCTTTTATTTACTATTCCCTTAAATAAAATCTTTCAAATAATGTTTTCTTACCAGTTTGTCCTAAGAGTTTTCCTTTTTTTCTTTTTTTAAATGCCTATACTTGCTTTGAAATAGACAAGGCAAACAGCAAAGCCTTCTCAGGGCTTAAAAACATCAGCCAGTAATATACTTATGTAAATACGAAGTGCTAAATTCAATAATGTATGAAAATGCTTAGCAAATAGCAAAGCTATTTAATATTCTTTCTTGACATCAGCTGAGGGCAGAAATACGGGAATGGTTTCCATCCAACTCATTTCACCTTTCCCACTATTCTCTATGTTCCCTTTCTACTTTCCTTAAATGAGGACTTCCCTTTTTTGCATACAAGTTAAAAAGCAGTGAAATATTCTGAATGTCATTATACATACTTAGATTACAAGAAGTAAAAATCTTAAAGGAGAAGTGAAGTTAGCTATTAGCTACCAGATGACCAGCATTTAACCCTTTTTCCCTCTTATAATTCCAGTGCAGAGCAGAATAGTATCAGGGAAATGAAATATGGTGGAGGCAGAATTATGTGAACATTGGTTATGTTGCCCAGCAGCCATGATAAATTATTATTTTGAAATAGTGCCAAAGTGAAGGTAGACTTATAAGTATCTTTAATAATAAAATTTAATCAATGTTTAACAGAGCTATAATTCATTACATTCTTAATAGCTCTTCTCTAGCCTGTGCTGTTTTATAGTTTAATAATAAATAATTTACCTGCGCTCTTTTTTCCATATCCTGGCAAGTACCTAGTTGTTCTTCCATTGCAACTCTGATTTGCCTTGCTTCATATTCTAATTGTCTTCTGGTCATATCTGTTTGTAAGGAAAACTAAAACCACAAATTAAATTAAAATGTTAATACCTCATGTTATGTGTTTATCAGGAAAAGCAAAGCAGCATATAAATACCAATAAAGAAAATGAATATCAAATATGTAAGTTATGGAGCATAACAAGATTATTTTTTTACTTCAAGGAGTCCTAAAATTTGATTATAGGTGCTGGGCTCAGTCTGGGTCTCTGATGTAAAATGCTGAGTTGAAACACTTTTATTGCCCCACAGCCACAAATGGCTTTAAACTGTACTGATTCACTATATAATTGGTCCAGTTAGGTTAAGTCTTCTTCAGTTCCCATCTTCTGCACTGAAGAGGTATACTTTAATTATTAAAAACTAGCACATTAATGTGGACAACATAGAAAAGTCAAGAAACAGTCCATCATCCTTAAGTTTATACCTCAATTTAAGGATTGTTATAAACGAGCAGACTAAACAGAGAAAACCTCTCCCTTTGTAAAATGAAGAAAATGGGATAAGGAAAAGCTTTTGTTTAATACGGATAATCATAAATTGCAGAACAACACAAACTTTTTGCCGAAAGTGAAACAAAGCTGAAATAAACAAAAAGACGTACTTCTTCCTGCAGGGGGTGTTAATTCATTCAAAAATCAATTAACCCTCTAATTAAAATTCCAGGCACTGAGATAACTGCTAGGCATACAAAAGGATGAAAAGGAAGAGGTAATGAAACTTATAAACACATGCACCAAGAGGTAATAATAGCTAAAAGTCTGATTAAATGATAATGGGCCATGAAGGAAATGAAAAAGTGCGATAGATTTTTATGCTCTATATACTCAGCTGTGTGAGACATGTGTCTGACTCAGAGTAACATTCTGTAGGCCCAAGGATTCCAAATTGCACTGTCAGTTAAATCAGGGGACCTCTCATCCTTTTGCCTTGCAATAACGCAGATGACATTCTACAGATAATGTATACCTATAGGAATACCCAAATCATGGGTTGCAACACAGATGAAATAGTCTGTATGTTATTTCTAATTCCCAATGAGACAGCTTTAACTCCACTTACTTATCCTTCACTTTCCAAAACCCCCTGCAAAAAAAAAGTTGAACATGACAAAGTATGTTGTAATAATGTGGTTTAGATCTGATGTTTTAAAAGTAATGTTTAATATCCTGATAATATTTCCATACGGAAGTGTTCTTAACTTGCTTTGCAATATTTATGACACACAAGCAGTTTACACCTGGTAATGTTGCCAAATGGTCTATAATGTCTTATATACACTATCAAATAAATATGATTATTTAATAAATATGGGAACAGTTTATTTGGCAACTCATCTTTGTTTCAGATATTAACCAACGGCTCTCAAGTTATCACATACATCTGAACTCTCTCCTAAACCTGACTGCATGCAGACAACAGGACTCTAAATTTTGTATATTCTAATTACCAATGTGAATGGTGAGCAAAACTATGCTTAGGTACTTTTTATTTAAGAGTAAAAATCCCACCAAACATTCCTGAGTTCCTATTCCTTGTTATGCTCCTAATCCAAGAACTCTTCATTAACTGTTCTTTCACCATCTGGGTCTCTCACCCAGGAAGATGTCAAGGACATTGTCAGAAAAAGGGATCCTTTCTCTTCTTCTCAAAACCTTGTCTGATTGTTCTAGGAGACTATGCACCTAAGTTTCTGGTTCTAGCTCTGCCAGACAATGATCACTCAGGAAATCTGGTTAAGTACGTGTTTTGAAAGTGTTCCTTCTTTCTACTTTTGTTTTTCATTTATTATGTCCTCTCAAAAGTGCTGTTAGAAAATGAAAAATCTAAGCTAACAGAGGACAATATATTTTAATCACCCTACTTTTTCTCTTTTTAAAAATTATAAGAAATATTTATGGACAATAGTCAGTTAAAATACATTCTTGCTTAAAATGATTAATGTGTTCCAGAACATTCAGAAACGTTCTTACATGTGTCACCCATGAGTAAAATAGTTGACATGAGAGTTTGGGTGGGGAAGGAAAGGCTGACAAGATTAAATTCTTTTTCACATAGTTATATTTGCAAAACAAACACATTTTAGTACTTGTAAAAAGTCCCAAGATCCTTGCCAAAAGATTTTGTCATTTATAATAACTGGAACAGCACTCAAATTATCTTCAAAGATGCTTTTATTGCAAAAACTATATGGTATGTAATTTGGTTCAAAAGATAGATGGTAATAAACATTTCTACAGAGTATGTTTGGTAATTCAGTAGACAGAATAAAAAACCAGTTGCCTAGTTGAATCCTGAGTCCTTAACAATTCAAACTTAATAGATTTTTCTTAATTGGGGGCTTAAAGTAAGTATTTGCTTGAGCATAATGAAGTTTTATCACCTTTACAAACAAAAAGTCATTATTATATATTTGAGTTTAAAGTTATGATAAAGATAAAATATATTACAGTTTACAAATAAGTAAAAATGCGATTATCCTGAAATTTTTAAATGAGTAACACATACTTTTAAAAGATCAAAGTTATTAAAGCCTAAAGTAGGTCATAATGCTAAGTTACTTACATTTTCGGTTAAAGGGAGACTATCTATTCTTTTAGTGAGATTCTGAAGTTGAGCATAATACCAGTCTTTTTCCTTTTCTTCTTTGTCAAGATCAGCAAGAAGTAATGATCTGTTTATTAAAAAAAGGTAAGTTTACACAATGCTAATAGAGTACATAACAGTAATTCTTATCAGTTGTAATTGTCATGTTCTCTATTTAAACTATAGTATTAATAATGAATAAGTGGAACATTTATTTTGGATTTTTGAAGGTGGGACTTAGAATATTATAATCATTAAAATTTAAATATTAAAAAGTTTTTACTTTTTCACCTAAATAAGATACTCAACATCCTCACTAGAATATTTACATTTCAACCAAAGGCTTTCTTCACTTTATTTGTAGTCTGAGAATATGATGATGGTTTACAGAAAAAAGTATAGATATAACAAAACCCAAAATTAACATAAAAATAAAAAGTATAATAGAGGAGTAAAAATAAGCAGTAGTTATACAAAAAACAAACCTAGAGTATAGGAAGCCACTGCATTGGACACAGATGTGGCTTTCAACTTCTCAGCAGCCAAAATAATAAGAAATACTTTGTCACTGTGCATTTCTCCAAGAAGACATCCAGATGGCCAAGTGACACATGAAAAGATGCTCAACATCACTCATCATCAGGGAAATGTAAATCAAAACTACAGTAAGATATCACCTCACACCTGTCAGAATGGCTAAAGTCAAAAACACAAGAAACAAGCGTCGGCGCAGATGTGGAGAAAAAGGAACCTTCGTGCACTGTTGGTGGGAATACAAACCCGAGCAGCCACTATGGAAAACAGTATGGAGGCTTCTCAAAAAATTAAAAATATGAAAACACTAATTCAGAAAGATATATGCACCCCTATGTTTATTGCAGCATTATTTACAATAGCCAAATCATGGAAGCAACTCAAGGTCCATCAATAGATGAATGGATAAAGAAGAATGGATACATATGTATGTATACCCACATATTCTTTATATATATAGAAAGGCATACCCAAACACACACTATGGAATATTACTCAGCCATAAAAAAGAATGAAATCTTGCCATTTGCAATATGGCTGGATCTAGAGAGTATAATGCTAAGTGAAATAAGTCAGTCAGAAAAAGACAAATACCATGATTTCACTCACATGGAATTTAAGGAACACAACAAAGAGATAAGCCAAAAAGACAGACTGTAGAGAATGAACTGATGGTTACCAAAGGGGAGGCCAGTAGGGGGATGGTTGGAATAGGTGAAGGGGATTAAGAGTACACCTATCATGATGAGCACTCACTAATGTACAGAATTGGCGAATCACTATATATTGTATACCCTGAAACTAACATAACACTATATGTTAACTATATTAGAATTAAAAAAAAAAAGATTAGTTGCAGAAACTTTTTTTTTAAAGATTTTTTTTTTTTTAAATAATTTATTTGACAGAGAGAGACACAGCGAGAGAGGGAACACAAGCAGGGGGAGTGGGAAGAGGGAGAAGCAGGCTTCCCGCAGAGCAGGGAGCCCGACGCGGAGCTCGATCCCAGGACCCTGGGATCATGACCTGAGCCAAAGGCAGACGCTTAATGACTGAGCCACCCAGGCGCCCCTAGTTGCAGAAACTTTAAAAAAAATATTGTCACTGTGTCGCAATGAGAAGATATTCTGAGAGAAACTTTTTCTTAGTTTGGAATTTGAGGATGAATTTGCTATGTAACTCCTAAAGAATCCAATCAATGTCCTCAATAATATTTTATATCAAGTTACTCTATATCTGATCATTTTAAACATAAATGCAAAATAAAGGTGTTCATGGGATAAAACTCAGGAGGTACAAAAAGTCTACGATTTCCTATCACGTCTCTTTCCCAGTGACCCCTATTATCATTTTTTTGTGTATATTTCCAGAGAGATTCTATTAAAAATGCAAAGATCTATGTGTACACTTACATGTACATTTTTATTTTTTTATTTATTTTCTTTTTTTTCTTTTTTAAAGACTTTATTTATTAGAGAGAGAGAGAATGAGAGAGAGAGAGCACGAGAGGGAGAAGCAGACTCCCCGCTGAGCAGGGAGCCCGATGTGGGACTCCATCCCGGGACTCCAGGATCATGACCTGAGCCGAAGGCAGTCGCTTAACCAACTGAGCCACCCAGGCGCCCACATGTACATTTTTAAACATGAACAGTAGCATAGTATTCTATGTATTGTCCTATAAACTTTTTTTTCACTTAAAAAAATCTATCTTGGGAGATCATTCTGTGTCATAACATAAAAAGGTCCTATATATTTTTTGCTAGCTGTATAGTATGCATGAATCTATAATGGGATACACGGTAACTAGTTTCATTTTAGAGGGCATGTAGGGCCTCTCTAATCCTTTGCTATTATCAACAACGCTGCACTGAATATGCTTATACATAACCCCATTTCACAAATGTGCAAGCATGTATGTAAGATAAATTCCTAGGGTATGTACCTTTTTAACTTACTGCTCTTATTAGATATTGTACCAATTTATGCCGCTACCACTTTCACCAATATAAATGTTTCATCAAACTTTATTTTTGCATAGTTTTTTAAAACAGTATATCATATGGTTTTAATCTGATTTCTTTTAGTGTAAGGTTAAGCATTTTTTTCAAGTTTAAAAACCATTTGTGTTTCCTTGCCTATAACTTTTCCTTACTTATTTATAGGACCTCATCTATATTAAGAATGATTGTACTTTGTTGGTTATATGGGCTTTAAATACATTTTCTCTGTTTATCACTTGTCTTTTAATTTTGTTTATAACGTTTTTGTCATGTAGAAAATTTTGATTTTTTTTGTAGTCAAATTTATGGATATTTTCTATTATCACTTCTGGAGTTTGCTCATTTGCAGAGATGATCCCCACTCTAATACTGTTACTTTAAAATGCTGTTTGATTATATTGTTTTGCAAAATACGCATGCATATAAGTGTGTGGAAGGTTATATACTTGCTAAAATTTCCTTTCTCTTACTGAGAAACAATAAAAAAATAAGAAATAAGCCTTCATTTTTGATGTGGCAACTGGAGCAGTGAGGGAATCCATGGGAAGACAGTAAGCCCCTGCTTATGATGTAGCAACCTTGGGGGGAATACAGACCAATGAGAAGCTGCCTCCTCCCTCCCATTTCTGACAACAGAAGCAGGAGAAAGCACCGTAGAAAGCCTAAACCCCTCTCACAAGCTGGCATAAAGAGGCGCTCTGATTCTATTTTACAGTGCTCCCTGGTGAGAACCTGCAGGGCCTACCAGGACTTAGCTGGGGAACAAATGGAGATGCTACTATTTCCTCTGATTATTCTCCAATAAATAGGCTCATTAAATAAGAGTTGGGTGTTATAAGTGCTTAAATTGATAGGCCAATGTTAGTGGTGGTGGTGGAGTGATGGGGAGGCTACAGAGAATAGGGACAAGCTGTTATTGTCAAGTTTAAGGTGGAACTATGGAAAAACGCTCTGGGGAAGCCAAGGTTACAGTATTTTGAGCCAAAATGTTAACAAGTGGTTAAATGATAGTGGTTGATCACAGTGCTTAAGGCTCAGAACTAAAAACAGGTCTAGACCCCAACGCAGGTAGGTCTTTACAGTTTAGACTTCTTTTAGTGATTGTTAACAGTCTTCTTTAAAATGTAAGTTTTGTGTTATTTTAGTCCTCTAGCTAACTTAGGGTCACCTAAAAGAGCATGGCATATATGTACTAGGCATTTAATAAATATCTGTTAAAAGAGCCAATAGCTAACATGATAATAGCTTACATTTATTGAATGTTCTAAGTATTAGACATAGTGCTAAGTATTTTTTTTTTTAATTTAATTTAATCTTCACTACATCCTTTGAGGTAGTTATTCTTAGGCTCACTCTTCAGACTGGAAAACAGGTTCAAAAATGTTATGGAGCTGTGTAGCTGGGTTTGAACCTTGCCTTGACTACTTTCTAGCACTTATCTTGGGTAATATAGAAAACAAGAAAAAAAGAGATAGAGAGTATATCTATGACTTAAGAGAGGGAAAGAAAGGATAGAAAAACAGGTGAGAAAACGATCAAAGGAATAACATAAGGGAATTTTCCAAAAGCTGAAGAAAATAAGTTTCCAGATTAAAAGGGCACAGTGAGTACCCAGCATGACGAATGAAGAAGACTCATATACTGAGACATTCTAAAGACTTTAAAGAAGAAAAATGGTGACCTTCAAAGGAACGAGAATCAGGTTTGTATTGAATTTCTCATCAGGCATTGATAATGAAGAAGGAAAATGAGTTTGAGCCTAGACCTATCTAACTATCAATTGAGCATGAGAGCAAAGTAATGATTCTGTCATATATGCAAGGACTCAATTTACCTCCCTCCAAAACAGTGAGAACCAAGAGGGCCCAAGATATATCAGAACTACACACACACATACTCTCTTCTCTCTCTGCTAATAAACTTGGGACTTTATCTACATGAAGCAAAACAAGTTCCTAGGAAAGGGGGTATGCTCACATGCCTTTGTCTCTTCACAGAGCTCAAAGAGTACAATAGATGGAAGACTGTGGACCCCAGTTAGCTTCTTACTATTCACGATGGTGTTTCCTATACCGTCATACAGAAATACTTAGCACTATGTCTAATACTTAGAATACAGAAATAGTCCTGGTTCAAGGTATGACACAGAGATTCATATAAACTCAAGATGAAAGAAAGCTTAACACTACTTCTGGTCCACAAGATTACCCTATTTTTACAGATGGACGCACCGAAAACCAGAGAGAAAGTGGTAAAAGATCTTTTGCCTTTTACTTAGATATGCTGGACATTATTACACTAATAACCACTTTTCAAAACTGTGCAAGGTAGAACCATATCCCTATTTTACAGGAGAAAATGACACAAAATTTAAGGACATGACCAAGATCCCAGAGCTAATATGTAATGTTTATACATTTTAACATTCTTGAATGTTTAATAGAATTTTTAGGAGTATAAAAATAATGTCATTCATGCATTAAGGAATTCATAATCTTTTACACAACATTTGACAAAGTTCTTGATAATGATACATATTCTGGTATTTATAGTGAGATAATTTTAACTTCAGTAAGAGAAGAATTAATACATTAGCTGTGAGAAACCAGATAATATATATTATCAAAAAGTGTTTTTTAAGACACTGGAACTGATAAATTAAGAAATGTTACATTTGTGGGCACTTGTAATAGGCTTTCCCTAATGGAAACAGTTACCTCATACTGGTTCTCTAGTTAATTTATTTCAAAAGGTAACTCAATTAAAAATCAGTTACATATTTTAATGTGACCTAACTATTGTGATCATGTGCTTACTCAATGTACAGGGCATTTGAAGTAATTCATTTGAGACACAGAGATACAGAGAGAGAGCATGACCAGGGCGAGAGGGAGAGGGAGAGGGAGAAGCGGGCTCCCCACTGAGCCAGGAGCCTGATGTGGGGCTTGATGTGGGATCGTGACCTGAGCCAAAGGCAGACGCTTAACCATCTGAGCCACCCAGGCGCCCCCCCACATTTGAAATATTTAAGTAACGAAGTACAAGTCTCTTAGAATCCCAAGAACTGTCTCCTTTACATTTTCATATTTATTTATTTTTTAAAGATTTTATTTATTTATTTGACAGAGAGAGAGAGAGAGAGAGAGAGAGAGAGAGAGAGAGAGACAGCGAGAGGGGGAACACAAGCAGGGAGCGTGGGAGAGGGAGAAGCAGGCTTCCCGTCGAGCAGGGAGCCCGATGCGGGGCTCGATCCCAGGACCCTGGGATCATGACCTGAGCTGAAGGCACTTGCTTGACCGACTGAGCCACCCAGGCGCCCCTACATTTTCATATTTAATATTGCCTCTTTACAGTTTTAGATTTAATATAAGTATGATCAGTAACATACTATCTTTGAGTAAGTATTAAATACTCTTAAGTGTTACTGATCCTCTGCCATACATGCTTCATAATTCCTATCTTTTATTACAAAATGACAAAATAATAGTAAACACTGGGAGTATACAAGTTTACAACTTAATGAAGAAAATTTACCTCTCTTTCTCAAGTTCTTCTAAATAACCGGTATTTTCTCTGCTTCCGTTTACAAACCCTCTTCTTGGAAACGAACCCATAGGCACAGGACTGCACTCTCCTGAACGACTAGATACAGATCCTTCACGGCTTCCGTAAGAACGGAGGGACATTTTTGACCGTAGTTTCACTCCAGGGAAATTACTGCTATCTAAGTTAAGTTCTAAATGAAAGAGAGACAGGTTTTTATGTAACAGCTGCTTTAAGTGGTCTAAAATATTCCGAGGCAATTATATTGTCTTAAAAATAAAATATTAGGTTCATATTTCAGTCCTCAAATTTGAACCCATTTTATAATATAATAAACGTTATCTATATTACATAAAGCCTGTGGAAGTACTAAATTATGGCAGCTATGGAGCAGCAAATTTATGCAAGGAACAAAGAATCCTTATCACAAATGCTGATGCTCTGAGATATTCACTGACTTCTGGTTCCAGGTAGAATTGCAATATATACAAATTATCAAATCATTAAAAAAAAGTGTTCACTGCAACTCTAAGTTTTTAACAGAGGAACCACAAATACACATGATTGAATAAACAATTATTTAGGAAGAGAATGACTACACTTTCCCTCCAAAGTAGCTTGAGTCAGTGGGGGGAGAGAGTATGTTAAAGGAAAATCGACAAAATATCTTTCCTTAGATTCCTGCTAAATAATAATATATTTTAGGATCCAAAGGTAATTTCTCAGTCTAGTTTCAATCATAATAATCAAGCAATTTCCCTGTTTTGATATCTGAATTTTTAAGCAACAAAATGAGAAAGATTTTTTAAAATTCTACTAAAAACTGCATATAATCAGCTTATATATCTGAAAAGATAAAGCAATTCTATCCTGGATGGAAGAGAGGACACTATTCCTTCAACTAAGGCAATAGGCCAGTCTGTGGTGTACAGCTTACTAAAGGCCTATACAGTGACTGGCAGAACAGCAATGAGCTTTAAAAAGAGCTAAAAATGATCAAATAAGGAATCTGAAGTAGTTGATTTGAAGCCAGTTAAATGTTTAACTGAAGGAATGACAAGTAAATACACAGTTTACATATCTGTATTTTAACAACTAAATCCTAATAGATAAGGCTGATACATATTCCAGTATTTGTAGTGACATAATTTTAACTTCAGTAAGAGAAGAATTAATACATTAGCTATGAGAAACCAGATAATATATGTCAAGCAATGTTTGAAAGCAAGAAAACTGAAAGCAACATTCAAGTCAAGAGAACCTGTATTTGGATATACACACCTAAAGTTGACAAGTGGAGCTTAAAAAATTATTTTAAAACTTTTAAAAAATCTACCTTTGAGACGCTCTAATAAATCAATCTGTCCAGAAGAAGCCATAGCTTCATCTTCAATACTTCCTTGTAGTTGTTTAAGTACTTCCTGCAAAAAAGAATACAATATATTACCATAACAAAATTCTAAATAACTTCTTGAAGATATGATTGTAAGTTTCTTGACATTTAGGTGTGCTGGGGAAAAAAGTTTCAGATGAATGTGAAAATATATCTTAACCTATAAAGCACTTTACATACATTATCTATTATTAATTATGAATAATAAACTATATCCCAACAATAGTGATATTTCATGATAAAGGAGATTATGGGGAGCCTCCATAAGATACATTATCCCTAACTTTTAAAACATACAAGGTGAATTCTCATTTTTCATATGGGTCAATCAAGACTCAAAGCCCTATCCAAGCTCTAAGAGCTAGTTATGTGTTTAGAATCCACATCTCTGAAGCTTGCACCAATATTACCATGAAAAAAAACCAAATTAACAATTATAATATGCTGTTTTATTTAACACCCTACCACATATTCAAGCTTTTATATACCATATTTAAGTATTACTACTAGCATACCGATTTACATTCAGCAGATATTGAAATAACTGTATACTCACTGCCTCTTGACTTTTGATGCCATTATTTCCTTTCCCATTTAAATCCTTCTCTTGATAAATTTTCCTCAAAGAATGTTGGAAACTGTCATTTTCCACCAGTTTTTCTTCATGTTCCTTAATAATAATTTATGTTACATCTTTCATATTTCGGGGCATTCAAGTTTCCAGCATAGTCTTTTTTGGCCAATTAGGTTTCCAAATGCAAGACAATGTTCTTGAATGTTTATGACCTTGTAACTATGGGCAGTATTCTCCAAAATGAAAAATGATCCATAAACAGAATGAAAAGGAAATCTTTCAAAAAGTGAATGAATGCAGCAAAGGCAACTTTACTGGTTTACCTTGACAGTGACATGACTGGCATTAAAAAAGAATGCCTATGTTAACAAGAAATAGACTGTGGTCTTAAGATCTGACTTTTAAATAATAGACCACGTTCGAGGTTGAAAGGCTTCGATAAGTAGATACAGGAACATGGAGGTGACTGATACCATGTTCAGATTACTATGGCTGAAATGTATCACATCTGTGGGACAGGAAACAAATTTGTACAGGGATGCCATCTTTGAATGAATGTAGAGTACTCTACAACATCTACTATAAACTTCAGGACACCATTGCTTCCATAAAGCTCGAGAACTATCATTCTAGGCTATCTGTGTTTTTCAGGATCCCAATTCTTCCATCCATCCACTGCTACTACTTGTAGTCCTTCAGTGATCCTTTAATCTTATCTCTATTTCTTATACTCCCTGGTCTTGCAATTCAACAACTACCCTTCCGCAGGTAACTTCAAATTATATGTCTCTAATCCTAACTTCACTTGCAAACTTCAGATTCAGTTTTCCAATTTGACTGATAGATGCTTTACATCTGGATGATATGCACTTCCTATGTAAATGTCCAGAACTATCATTTTGTGCCACTACAATTTGTTCTTTGCCTTGTATCTTGTCAGTTAAATGTAAATAGCCTTTTCTTCCCCACTCAAATCCTTACCATCACCTCTTCATGTCACCAGTTAGTTCTCAAATTCTGTATTCAACCTCTAGTATTTCTCTTAGAACTCTTTTCTAGTCTTACTGTCATTATCCTGATTAGTTACCCTTCCAAACTACTAAAATAATCTCTTATATGGTCCTACCTTGCATAGGACTCTTGTGCTCAGCGTAAGTCTATATTTTATTTATTTATTTTTATTATTATTTCTTAGAGTAAGCCTTTTAAAGCATAGATAGCTCTGATCAGGTCTCCATACAAGATTCTTCTCCAAAGTTTACAATGGTGGTCTGAAACTTCAGCATGGATCAGAATCACCTGAAGAACTAGTTACAACATAGACTGCTCATTCAGTAAGTCTGGGATAGAGGTTGAAAACCTTCATTTTCAGTAAGTTCCCAGGTGATGTTGATGCTGAAAACAATCATCAAGATGTTACCAGTGGTATTCTAAGAAGGTGGGGTTATAAGCAATTTTTTGGCTTTTTTTTGGCTTGTATTGTAATTTTTCAAGAATGGGTATTACAAAAAATACTGTTTTTAGAAAAAGTACAAAGATGTAGAAGTTCAAAAACAACAAAAGAAATCCTTGGCATGTCATAGGACATATAAATTTTTCAAAACTAAAAATAATAAAAAATTAAAATAACATCAAAACCAAATTAAAAGGCCATGTAACGTTGGACATTCAACAATAAAAATCAAATTTACAGCATTAGCCATACAATGGAATACTATGCAACTGTAATATCACAAAATATTTAATGATATGAAAAGATGATGATATATTTTTAAACAGCATGCTGCAAAATATAATCCCATCAAATGCATGCCTGCACAGAATGTGCAGAGAAAAATATATACACTGTCAAAGGTTACCTCTGATTTAAAAAAGAAAATACAAAAAGAATTTTTAATGGGTGATGTGGTATCTTTTTGTCCCAACTTCCTAATTTTAAAAAATATTAAATATGCACAACTTGTATTAAGAGTTTTTAAGAAAAGTTTCTATACATATTGTTAGAAATCTATTGATAAAAGTTGTAGCCATAAAGGTAAATAAAATTATTGAAATTTAAAGTTTAAAAATTTTTTAAAGACTCAATTTGGCATGTTTGCGAACTCATATAAATGGAATCATACAACATATAGTCTTTTGTGTCTCATGTTTTTTGCTCACCAAATGTGAGATTCACCCATGCTGTTGTATGTATCAGTTAATTGTTTTTTAATGCTGTGTAGTAGTCCACACCGTATGAATATACCCCAATTGATTTATCCTTTATCCTCTTGATGGGCATTTGTTACATGTTAATAGGCTATTATGAAGAATGCCACCATGCACATTCTTGCACATATCTTTTAGTGAACATATGTACTCACTTCTCGAGTACGTATCTGGGAGTCTGAATGCTAAGTCATAGGATTTAACTCTAAAAGAAACTGCCTAATTGTTTTCCAATGTGGCTGTACTATTTTATACTCCTACCAGCAATGTATGAGCATCCTGATGTTCCACAGTTGGCATGATCAGTCTTTTAAATTTTAGCGATTTGAGTGAAGAGAAATAACATTTGTATTTCCCTGATAATGAAGGATACAGAATCCCTTTTATGTGCTAACTGGCCATTTATCTCCCTTTTTGAACTGTCTTTACAAACTTTGGCCATATTTTTAAAATTGGACTTTGGTTATTGGTTTGCAAAAATTCTTTATATATTCTGTACTGAGTTCTTTGTTAGATAAATGTACTGTAAATATTTTCTTCCAGTCTATGGCTTGCCTTTTCATTTTCTTAATGAAGTCTTTTGAAAAGATTTTAATTTAAATTTAGTTTTTAATTTGGTGAAGTCCATTTTACATCTTTTTTCTTTTATGTTTAGTCCTTTATGTGTCCTAAGAAATCTTGCCTATCCCAAGGTCACTAAGATATTATCTTGTATCTGCTTTTAAAAGCATTACAAAAGATCTTGGTTTTAATGTATCAGTTTTTTCTTTTATGTTTAGTGCTTTGTCATTCTGTTGAAGAAATCTTTGCCTACCTAAAAACATGAAGCTGTTCCCTATGTTTCCTTCTGGAAGCTACCATTTTGTCTTTCACACTTAGGTCTATAATCCATCTTGAATTAATTTTTGCATATATTATGAGGTAGGGCTCTGAGATCCTTTTTTTTCTTTTTCTTTATGCAAATATTTAATTGCTCCTGTACCACTTATTGAAAAGACCACCTTTTCCCCACTGAAATGCAGGGATGCCTTGGTCATAAATCAAGTAACCACATATGTGCAGCTACTTTTCTCCACTCTATTTTTGCTAGTCAACTAGTCTAATCTCTTATCACACTGGCTTAATAACTTTGCAACTTTACACTAATTCTCAGCCACTATCTCTTTAAATATTACTTTGGCTCCATTTTCTATCCCTGCCCCTTCTGACACTTCAGATTTGCCTGTATCTATTTGCCTGTGTCCCTCATAACTCTTATGTACCGTTTTTTAAAAAAAAGATTTGTTTTAGAGAGAGAGAGAGAAGAGAGCGCGCGTGTGTGCACACACTCCCAAGCAGGGTGGAGGGGCAGAGGGAGAGGGAGAATCTCAGGCCGACTTCCCACTGAGTGCAAGGCTCGATCTCATGACCTTGAGACCCCGACCTGAGCCGAAATCAAGAGTCAGACCCTTAACTAACTAAGCCACTCAGGCGCCCCCATACTGTTTTTATTCCCATTTTTTATCTTTCTGTGCTTCAGTTTCGATATTTTCTATAGATTTACCTTCTCACTAGTTTATTAATTCTGTGTTTACAAGTCCATCTAATAAGTTATTAGTAAAACTATTTTTTGGGTTTAGACTACTTATTATAGATAAAAATTCTTTGTCTAAATTTTCTGAATTGTCATCCATTTTATTCAAATCTTTTTTTAAGACATTTATAATAATACGTTAAAATCTTTGCTAATTCCAATATCTAGATCACCTTTGGATTTGCTTCTATTAACTATCTGTTCTCTTAATGATCACTCATTTTCCTTTTCTTGGAACTTTTAGCTGTATGCCAATCATTATGTATACAGAAAAAGACTTAAGATATATTTTCCTTTAGAGTTTGCCCTTTCCACCATTGGGGTCTTACCTCCTCCATCCAGTCAGGAACTAAAAATGGGCTGCAGGTGCAGTTCAAGCAAAAATTACATCTGATTTGACTTGCCAAGTTCCGTGAATGTGCCTCTAAAATTAGACTGAAAATAATACAGGTTTCTGTCTCCTCAGCCCTTAGTGTACTACCCTCTACAGACCTCAAATCTGATGTTTATCTTGAAAGGAAAACCAGCTATGTTTAATACAGGCCCCTTCCCTCTGGTGAGTCTGTGTCTCCCAAGCACTGCAAGATTATAGAATATTTCACTTTGCCTTATTCTCAGGTGGTACCTGACTCCTTAGCCCTAAAAATTCTATCTTTTGGATGTAGTGAGCTTGGGTCTTTAATTTTCTACTCCACAAAGTTAAAAACATGGCACATGTCTTGAGAAGGAGCCCTCTTGTGTGAAAGCAATGTGTCTTTCCCATAGCAAGACTTTGCCTTGTAACATTTAGCTTTCCCGGTCCGTCCCTAGCATCCTTCACAAGACACAACCAATGTTCCATGGGGAAAACTAGCCATGCATTTGGGGCTCCTCTAAAATGTCAATACTTCACATCTGGCCACATGTTTGTCAAGACCTACAACAGTTTCCTTCCTCCAGTGGAGTCCTGCTTGTGCAAGCAATGAACGGCAGCCTGTGCTCAGAATTAACAAATATCCCTGGGGAAGAAAATCACCAGCAATGTCAGTTATTCTAGAAAGGGCTCTTTCCTCTTATCAAGTTTAGTTAATACAGTCCTCGATGACTCCACAGTTCTGTTCTCCAACGTCTTTTAAAGTATGATTTTTGTATTTTATCCAGTGTTTTTTAGTTGTTGCAGTAGGAATGATTCCCTGGAGCTGAGTACTGCATTCAACCTAAAAGAAGTAGTCATCAATTTCAAAGAGTTTTTTAAAAAATGCGACACAACTGCCAAGTAATTCCAAATAAAATATTTTAAAAAAATGCTTTGAGAGGGGTGCCTGGGTGGCTCAGGCATTAAGCATCTGCCTTTGGCTCAGGTCATGATCCCAGGGTCCTGGGACCGAGCCCTGCATTGGGCTCCCTGTTCAGCAGGAAGCCTGTTTCTCCCTCTTCCATTCCCCCTGCTTGTGTTCCCTCTCTTGGTGTGTCTCTCTCTGTCAAATAAATAAATAAAATCTTCAAAAAAAATGCTTTGAGAAATAGCAGTTTTTAAAATTAGTATACAATTTTGAAGGAGAGAATATTCATTTGTATTTATAAATCCTGGAAGTCTGGATTTAAAAAATTAGTTATTTACCTTATATAACCACACATTATTTCTTAAAATATTTTAAGAGTTTAGAAACATTAAAAGATTATTTATTAGAGATGAAATGTTCTCTGTGGTGATATCAGTGAAAAGAAAATATTTATCAATGAGCAACTGTGTCATTTCAGGGAGGCTGCTACTTGATCCACTTGTTTTTGTCATTATATCAGTTACAGATTCTTTTCATTACCAAATACAAGTATATTTGAAAATTAAATCTTCAAAATAAATTATGAAATGTGTCAATCTGAGCTTTTATTTCTAATTTCTTCTTACACTCTGAAAATAAGATATTCTACATGTATATGATTTTGCAGTTATAATTTATAAAATTTCATTCTGTCAAAATACAACAAAGACATAAATAGTTCATTACTAATTTACCTACAGATAATTTTTTTTTTTTAATACCAGGACATCTCTCAGTTTAAATGCTTAACATCTCTACATGACCATGGTTTTGTTGCTATGCTCAGCATTTTAAAGTAAATCAAATTGAGTTCTAGCCCCCAAATTAAAAAGTACAGTATGTAATTTCTTTTAAATTTAAGCTACAATTCCTGCATTTATCTAATTCCAGGTCATCTAAATCCCATGAAATCTCTATTTAATTTTACTATATTTTTACTACAGATAATGTCAAACGTAAACCTAAGTATAGAGAATATAGCAATCTCCCATGTATCCTCACATCCCACCTCAATCATGATCAACTCATGATCTTGTTTCATCTATATCCATACCCACTTCCTCTATTCCCTTCCCTGACTCAAATTCATTTGGAAAATAAATCTCAGACATCATATTACTTCTTCTATAAATAATTCAGATATATATTTAAACAGGGATCCTTTCTAACCACAACCACAATGCCATCATTACACCTAAAAAATAAACTTTTCCTTAATGTTTTCAAATACATAGGGTTCACATTTCCCTAATTAGTTGTACACATATTTCCCTGTCACACACACAAAATATTTTTATAGTTTATTTGTATCAATGCCTTGTAATCAACAGCAAAACAGTATTCTTTTTTGCCACTAGATGGTACTACTGCATAAATTTCAGAAATCCTTACATTACCTAGTTGAAGAGGACCCACCTTGCCTTTCTTTGGGGCAAACAGGTTAATGAACAGGAAACAGGATTCAAGATTACGTAATGTATTCCAAAGAATAATATGTGATTTTGGGTAAATAACCATTGTTTTGGATTAACTAATCCAATGTGGGAAGTGACAGTGTTTCCAAGTGTCTTTTCACAAATCAATATTCTAAGACAAAACAAATGGTCATGGTTCCTGCTGTTGAACAGCTTAAATCCTCTTAAGGAGAGATACATAAGTAATTTCATTATAAAGTTGTAACTGCTATGATACCATATGCCCAATCCTAAAGAAGTAAGTGGATGGCTTTGCAAGGATGTCTGCAGAAGCACTTGCTGAGTAATTATCAATTCATGGTTGAATTCAGACATAAGTGTCAATATTCATGATATACAATATGATATACCACACGGATAAGTGGTCAACCTGATATTCCATTGTAGAAATTTAAGGGTCTAACTTGTATTTTTACTCCAAGACATTCCTATTCAACATGGAGATGGGTCTAAGGGTAGGTTAAAATATCTCCCAAAAATAAATTTTGAATTTGTTCAAGTAGTTAAGCAAAAACTTAAAATGGATCTCAAAACTGTGCACTATAAAACATCCAGATAGGCCTGCCAAGAGGAATTTTTTGCAAAATATACCTCCCAAAGTAGATGAAAGAGTAGTCCTGTTGGGAATTTTACTCTTTTTATCTTTAAACTTTTAAAACCACATGCCATGTACAATAATTTTAGATACATTGTGTTGATCAGTGTTAAAATAGCAAACTATTCTTTTTTAATATTAGATAACTGATTTGGCTGTTTTTAAGGTCACCCACAGTTTGTGGTGAAAAAACATGTTTTCTTAAAGTCTACCTTATTTCCGAAAGGACTGGAGGTAGGTATCTTGGAGATTTGTCCTCACTGAGGACAGTTTTTAACCACAGAAATAGGTAATTAGAGTAGGAAAGATTTATGGATAGATAGAATAGTACATATGAGTAAAAGGCTGAACTGTTATGATATTGACAATAAAGAGTAAAAGGGGAGCAAAAATAGTTCAGTGATGTACAGAAGCTTGAAGAATCAGGGAGACCTCAAAATGCATAGAAAAAGAACGAGAAGAAAATAGGCAATGAATAAGGAATAAGAGAGTAGTGAACAGACAGGAAGAATAGCATCAGGCACCCAGATGCTAAACAGCCAAGGGGCAGAAACAACACAAAGCGGGTAGAATTTTTAAAAGAGAAAGAGGTTAACAGTTTTGTTGATGAATCTCCTAATCTATAAAGTTATTAAGTTCAGTGAGAAGGGAATCTACCTAAGTACTGGAAATTAAAATGGCTAAAATTTTAACCTCAATTATTTTGAAATTAGAACTTATCTATCCCACTGCAGACTGAATATTTTATAACTTTCCTTGGAGGTTATCACAACCTTTCAATGGTATTCGGCAAACCAATTTCAGGACTTGAAGGAGACATGGAAATCATCTAGGCTACTGTGATACTTTTATTTTCCAAATAAGGCACCTGAAGTCCAGAAGGGTACCTAGAGGTGATACAGCTCGGCTTGTGGCAAAACAAGGAATAGGACCAGGTACTGACTTTCAGTTCTGGACCGTTCACAGTAGGGCATTCTGTTTTTCTTGATCATTTATCATTGCAGCACTTAAGTGGAGAAAAGATCTGGGAGAGCTGGGGAGGAAGACTATATTTAATAACTGAGATATATTCTAAAGTTGTGAAACTAGTTTCTATGAATTATGCAGAACACCCAGCCTCAGTATAGTGATACTAAGGTTGGTCTCTTATTTTTAAGCTTAAAAATAACTAAGAACAAATTAACTAGCCATTGGGTTTTTACAATTACTTTCTTTCTATGATTCGCTGGATTAATTTAATATATTTTGTTCAAAATATACATGCTAACTTTGCAAGAAAGAGTTTACATATTGCGGCTTAACTTAAAATACACTTTTAAGTAAGCAAAGTATCTAACCCCAAATTTACAGAAGGGAACACTGAATAAAAATGGATAAACTACAATTAAAAGTCACAGTCTTGATACCTTCATATTAGATGCCTCAGTTTCCAGTTTTGTAAGATGATTGGAATTATCTTCTAGCTCTTGTCGAAGATTTGAGTTCTCCATCTTCAGTGCCTCAACTTGCTTTAACAACTGATCATATGAAGCTGCAGCCATCCTTGGCTACCCTTGGACCTATAAGGTTAAAAAGGATTTTGAAATTCACTACTAAAAATAACGTGGCTGCTTGTTTACAAAGAAAGGGATAAAGAAACAAAACTCTGGAGACATTTAATAACAATATTGTTTAAGCAGCATTATAGTTCTAAGAGGATGAAACACTAGAGTCTTAGCTGAAGACAAGGAGAACTAAAATAGAAGAGAACCTCAGTAGTGCTTGACTACATTTGCCTTTTCACAGGTAGATGAGATTTCTGTCAGGCTAGAATTTTTTTCAAGTTTTTAAAGATACTTTAACTGGTCTTACAGGTAAAACTTATGTAATGAAATGTAATCATTGACAAGAAGTTCATATCGGTAATATTATTTATGGATTTTGTTCAAGTTACATAATTTTAAAGCCAGAATGAATTAATGAGATTGGGTATTACATTCTATCACTTTGACAGAAGGCTAGTCTTAGATAACATCCATGGTGAAGCAGTTCTGAACTTCCAAGAAGGCCTCATTAAAAAGGCAGCCATTGAACAAAATGGATACAAAGGAGAGCATTAGCTTGAGACTTCAATCTTTTTAATTGGAAGATGATAAGTAAGAATTACTAAAATAAAGTTCTACATTTATTAAAAAAGATGAATAGGCCATGCTATAGCGTTATGTGGTCTTGGGACCCACTGTGCTCAGAACTGAGGCCAAAAGACACTTAAAGAAAATGGATCAGTTTAGAAGCAGAAATTATCAAAGAGAAGTGAGGCAGAGTCTGGCAATTAATTATATCACTGTGAAAGAAGAGGGAGAAAAGAAAGAGAAGATAGTCAGGTAGTTAAGAGGTCCTTAGCATGAATCAGAGAATGCTAGGAGGTAGATTAAGACTAACCAAGTTCAGAAGACCCAGATTCTCTTTTTAGTTTAATCCCAAACTCAATTTGGAATAAATAAAATTCTATCTTAATTCTTTTAGAGCTAAAAAGCATTACAAAAGTTTTTTTTTATATAAACAATACTTAAAGATCTTGACAAAAGAAAGTGCTTCTGTAATAAAATCCACTACACAAAATAAGGCAGACAGGTTTAACACTGGCTAGTCATGACAGTATTGGAGCTTAGCAACTGATGGCCTTTAACAAGGGAAATCGAAGGACTCAGGTCTAGCTACTTCTCCAATGAGTTAATGATAAATCTGATGCAACCCACCGTCATCTGAAGAGGAAGTGGGTCCTGGGAGGTGGGCAATTATTCACAAAAGTTTTTATGATTGAAAACAATGAGAACTAGATTTGTGTTTGGAGACAAAAGTCTTAATTTTAGGGTTGGTCATGGTTTACTTTGCCCCTTCATTTTAATTCATTTCACTGTTTGTAAAATGGTTATCTACTACCTGAACAAATATAATTTACAGGGATACTGTTAGAAGTAAGGAAGAAAAGGCAGGCTGAAAAGTGCTATGTAAATATAAGTTATGTTATAAAAGTACACATGTAACATATCTTCCTTAGTAAGACCTAATTTCAATCTATTGTTAAAAGTTTCTGCCCCCTGCCCAAGGGATAAGAGGTAAAGAAGTAATTCTGCTACTTGAAAAGGATAGAGACATCTCAAAAATAAAGGAGAAATTCATAGGTATGATCATTTATCGGCTTTACATCATCCCATTAACAAGCAGGTCTGAAAATATACAGCACATTAAAAACTGTTTAACAGAAGTGGGGATCTGACAGAACTTAATAATGCAAGCCCTGAAATTCTTTACTTCAAATAAAATTTTAACAGGCAATTTTGCAATAAAATAATAAAACAATATAAAAGGTAGTAACACAGAGAGAGACAGGTATACACAGTTATGTTAAGATATGCAGGTTATAGGGATGCCTGGGTGGCTCAGTTGGTTAAGCAGCTGCCTTCAGCTCAGGTCATGATCCCAGGATCCTGGGATTGAGTCCTGCATTGGGCTCTCTGCTCAGGGGGGAGTCTGCTTCTCCCTCTGCCTGCCGCTCCCCTTGCTGTACATGTTTTCTCTCTCTCTGATAAATAAAATAAAATCTTAAAAAAAAAAAAAAAGATATGCAGGTTATAACCTTACACAATCACAGAAGACCCAGATGGGCAAAATGAGCATAGACAAAGTGTTCTTTATTGAGGGGGGGAAAAATCCAACCCTTCAAACGGATAATTAAAACATTCGAACATTTTTTTCTCCCCCACCCACTCCAGAATCACAAGCATTAAAGTCATTTCTGCTCTAGAAAGCAGAGTATTTCATATAATTTGATGGGAAAAAGATGTTTCAGGGAGTAATATATTTCCTATATCCTTTTAAGATGTTGCAACCACCCTTCCCTAACTCAAAACTGCTTTATGCAAAATTTGAGAAATCATAAATTTACGTTAGAATGCATTTTATGCAATCATTAGAATTTCATATGAAATGTATCTTAATTGCAAGTCACTCAACATTCAAAAAAATCAAAATTTATCTCATGAAATGGGGAAAATCTCTTAATCTTTCACTTTCATCAGAGTATGCAAACATCCCAATTTGTTTTTCTGTAGTGTCAAGATGTCCATTAAAGAGACCCTCACCCCATAAGAGTAGGGTAGGGGAGAAGAAAGCAAAGGGACTCTTACTTAGACTTTTATTCAAATGTTCACTGAAAAACAAATTTACAAGTACCCTAGGAAATTAATGCAAGTAGGAAAAAAAGTTTCAGGCTGGCAAGAGAATATTCAATTAGAATTAAATATGGAGTTATCATTATTATTAATAATGTAAGAAGTTTGGGATCACTTTTTTTAATTAGTGGAACTATTTTTACTGTTTTGTTTTGGTTAAAAAAATACATATTTGCTAGCACTTTTAGATGGCAATAAGAGAAAAATACCAACAGAAAGAGAAGAAAGCAAAAGAATCTTAAGACTACTTTGTTCAACTGTATGCAAATAAATTTGAAAACTTAATATTCTAGAAAATGTAATTTATCAAAAGAAAATCAAATTTTCCAATAAAAATCACTATTAGAAAATCAGTATCATTCAACACGCTAATAGATCTACACAGAAAAAAATATGACTATGCCAAAGATGGTGAAAAGATGTTCTACAAAGTCAATGCCCACTCTTGTTGAGAATACTGAATTTAAAAGGACTCTTCTTTAATATGATCCATATCAGCCGAAAAGCCAGCACCATACTTAATGTGGAAACAGTAGATCTATTCCTAAAGTCAGGGGAAGCCCATTTTTACCACTATTACTCATTATACTAGTCAGCACAATTAAAGAATGAAGTTAGAAAGGAATACTACTGGGGCGCCTGGGTGGCTCAGTCGTTGAGTGTCTCCCTTCGGCTCAGGTCATGATCCCAGGGTCCTGGAATCAAGCCCCACATCAGGCTCCCTGCTCAGCAGGGAGACTGCTTCTCCCTCTCCCTCTGCCCCTGCTTGTGTTCCCTCTCTCGCTGTCTCTCTCTGTCAAATAAATAAATAAAATCTTAAAAAAAAAAGGAATACTACTGGCAGATGACATAATTATATACCTAGAATATCCCCAAAAATTAACTCAATATTACTATAATAAGATAATTGAGTAATTTAACGAAGTCCAAAATATACAGAAATCTTTCCTTTATGTGCAAAGAGAAATCAGATAGAGGATGAAATGGAAGTTTCCTTTTAGGAGAGGTCCAATTTATAATTTTTAGAAGTAAAAAACACTTAAGCATAAACTGAACAAAAAGAGTCCAAAACATATATGAGGAAAACTATAAACATACCTTGTTCATGTACATAAAGATTCAGTATCATGAAGATGTCATTTCCCCCCAAGTTAATTTATAAATCTTATGCAGTCCCAATAAATATGCTATGTAAGATTTGTTTTCATTTTGTTTTCTGCAGCTAGACATTTGGAAAAACAAGCAAAAAAGGCAAAGTATGAAAAGAGAAGAGAAGGAATAGACCTACCACATATTAAAATACTGTACAAAGCCTTTATAAATAAAACACTATATATAGTTAACTGCATTGTACCAATAAATTAATTTCTTAGTCCTGATATGTAAGATGTTAACATTAGGGGAAGCTGGGAAGCTGAGTGAAGGGTATACAGAAACTTACTGTTCTATTTTTCCAACTCTTTTTTAAGTCCAAAGTTATTTCAAAAATACAAAAGTTTTTAAAACCTATGATACTGTCATATGAATAGATCAACCATGGGAACACATGCATGCACACACATGCACACATAAATCCAGAAGTAAATATACGTAAATTTAGTCATAATGAAGGTAGTATCTCAAATACATGTGAAAAGATGGACTTTAAATAAATGGCATTAGGCAAAAGGGTGGCCATAAGAAACAGGATAAAATTACATCTACTCCTACAACCTAAGGTAAACTGCAAAAGGAACAGAGATTTAAACGTTTAAGAACATTACATGGCATTTAAATTATGAAAACAGTTTTGTTTTTTAGTTAAAGATATTTAAATGGAATATACCCTCTCTTTCAAGGAGTTCTCTGAAGTGATGATGTCTGTTACTACTATATCAGGTTACTTCAAGCAAGTGGGAAGGTTTTTATTTTGTATAAAAGCATAACTACTTTTAAGTAAGTAGGATACAACCATGCAGTGGAATACTACATTGGCATTAAAAAGAATGAGGTTGATGTTAAGAAAAAAAAGGCAAAAAGGTAAAGGAAAGGAAAAGGAAAAGGAAAAGGAAGGAAAGGAAAGGAAAAAGGAAAGGAAAGAAGGAAGGAAGAAAGAAAGAAAGAAAAAGAAAGTGCAGGTCACTACATCTCATATGGTCCATCCTGTTATATCAAAAATAAAAGAACTGTGTAAGGATAAAAAATGTCATTGAAAGGATATGCAAAAACACAGTCACTGCCTCTAGAAATAAAAGGCCTGAGGTCTGTTGAGAAGCAGTCTTCCTTTTTATTGATTACCCTTTGGTAGTTTGAAGATCAAAGCAAAAAGTTGGTTCTTTGAAAAGACTAAATATTATTACACAAATAGAAGAGACCAAAGAACTTGAACAAAATGTGAGGGGTGGGGGAGGCTGATTTAAGAAGAAATAGGAAATCTTAATAGTTCTGTAACTACTAAAAATTAGAACAGTAAATATCTTCTCCCTTCTCCTCCCACCACACAAAGAAAATAAACATTTAAGAAACAAATCATTCTGACCTTATAAAAACTTACCCAGAAATAAAAATAAATAGGAAATATTCCCTAATGCATTCAATGAGGCCAATATAATCGTGATATGAAAGTCAAAGGTAGTGTGAAAATAACTGAGGGCTAATATCATGAATGTTGATATAAAAATCCTGAACAAAGTTTCAGGAAACAATACGTTAGTATACAGTAAAGAAACTACAACAGAAGCAGGCTGAGTTTATTCTATGAATGCAAGGATAGCTTAACATTAGATCATTTATATGCCATTCACTACATTAAAATACTAAAGAAAAGGGGTGCCTGGGTGGCTCAGTCGGTTAAGTGTCCACCTTTGGCTCAGGTCATGATCCCAGGGTCCTGGGCTAGAGGCCTTCCTTGGACTCCCTGCTCAGCAGTGAGTCTGCTTCTCCCTCTCCTTCTGCTCATGTGTTCATGCACGCAATCTCTAATAAATAAATAAAATCTAAAAAAAATACAATACTAAAGAAGAAAAATCATATCATCATCTCAAGAGACAAAGAAAAAACATTTGATAAGTCATTAGCTATTCCAGATAAAAACTCTTAATAAACTGGAAACAGGGAAACTGCAAAAAAGGTAAATATTTTTATTTATTTAAGATTTTATTCATTTATTTATGAGAGAGAGAGAGAGAGAGAGAGCAAGCACAAGCTGGGGGCGGGGCAGGCAGAGGGAGAAGCAGGCTCCCCACTGAGCAAGGAGCCAGGGATGCGGGACTCGATCCCAGATCCCAGGACCCTGGGATCATGACCTGAGCTGATGGAGATGCTTAACCAACTGAGCTACCCAGGCACCCAGTAAACATTTTTAATAGTGAAATGGTGGAGACATTCTTTTCATTTTAAATTTTTAAAAAGATTTTATTTATTTTTGAGAGAGAAAGAGCGAGAGCAAGAGTGCACGAGGGGAGGAGCAGAGGCAGTAGCAGACTTCCCGCTGAGTAGGGAGCCCAATGCGGAACTCGATCCCAGGACCCTGGGATCATGACCTGAGCCGAAGGCAGTCGCTTAACCAACTGAGGTTAAACCAACCAGGCATCTGAGACATTCTTTTTAAAATCAAGAACAAGATAAGGATGTCTACTATTAAACATTTTTATTCAACATAATCCTGGAAGTGCTAATTAGCACAGTAAATTACTAGAAAGAATAATGATTGGAAAGGCAGAAACAAAACAGAAAATTCTTTTTTTTTTAAGATTTTATTTATTTATTTGACAGAGAGAGAGAGCACAAGCAGGGGGAAGTGGCAGAGGGAGAGGGAGAGGGAGAGAGAGAAACAGGAGCCCAAAGTGGGACATGATCCCAGGATTCTGGGACCATGACCTGGGCTGAAGACAGATGCTTAACTGACTGAGCCACCCAAGCACCCCAGAAAAATCTTAAATATGAAAATTTAACAAGTTAGATAAAAAAAAATCAATATACCGAAAAAAGAATTTTAATTCCAAGCAGAGCACCTCACCTATTTTTAATTATTTTCTCTTTATTTAACCACCAATGCAGGTTCTTATCCTCCATTCTACTTCTCTTCCTATTCTCTGCGAAGACCCAGTAAGTCGTGATGTTCAGTTTCTTATCTGCTATATTCTTTGCCTACTCCTTCTTCCTTCCTTACATTCTGCAAATGGCTACTTAATTTGGTTAGGCTCCATCCAAGCCCATCCTAAGTAAGGTCAAGCTTCTAGATGGCCACCAAAATTATATGAAAAAGAGGCTGGTTAAACATTTTCCGCAAAGGTCAGGTAATAAAAAAGGCTTTACAGGCCCTATGATTTCTGTCACAACTACCTCTGTTGCTTCTAACACAAAAGCAGCCACAGATAATAGATAAATAAATGGGCATGACCAGGAGCGCCTGGGTGGCTCAGTTGGTGTCCAACTCTTGATTTTGGCTCAGATCATGATCTTGGGGTTCTGGGTCCTGGGATCAAGCCTGGCATTGGGCTCTGGGCTCAGCAGGGAGTCTGCCTGAGATTCTCTCTCCTTCTCCCTCTGCCCCTCCCCTCACTGAGTGCACTCTCTCTCTCTCAATAAAATCTAAAAAAAAAAAAAAGTGGGTATGACCATGTTCCAATAAAACCTAGTTTACAAAAACAGCAGTGGTTTGCTGACCCCTGGCCCAAAGCATGAATTCCCAATTCTGGCTTTTCAACACCCAAACGTATGACAAATAATTTCAAAGGCTATTAAAAATTTTCAAGATTAGTATTTCACTTTTTTTTTTTTTAAGAGTTTATTTATTTATTTGACAGAGAGAGACACAGCGAGAGAGGGAACACAAGCAGGGGGAGCGGGAGAGGGAGAAGCAGGCTTCCTGCGGAGCAGGGAGCCCCATATGGGGTCAATCCCAGGACCCCGGAATCATGACCTGAGCTGAAGGCAGATGCTTAATGACTCAGCCACCAAGAGGCCCCTTTATTTCACTTCTAAATAACAGGAAGTAACCTGCTATGCTGGAAAGAACAGAGAACTAGGAAGTCTTAGGTCCTTGATTAATTTTCAGTAATCATTTTTAATTTCCATGATTTCTTCATCTTCCAGAAATTTGTTGCAAATCTCTATTTGGCTCCCTCTCACTCTATGGTATTATAAGTACATATCTTCAAAAAATTTTTTTTTACCATCACTTAAATGGGGTCTTAGGAGAAAGAAGTGATAAATACAAGTGATTAATTTACTAGGTGGCATCAGAAATTCTATTTTTACATTTAGGTCTTTAATTCACACAGAATTTCTATTTTTATATATGGTATGAGTATAGTGCTTTAATTTTGTCTCTCATATGAATAACCAATTACACCAGCACTACTTATTAAACAAAACATTTCCTTTCCACTGAACAGAAATGTATTTATCATATGCTAAATTCTCATGTATACTTAAAACTGTCACCGCATACATTTATATTAATTTGAGACAGATTACATTTCTATGGTACTAAATCTTAGCTCTCTGTGTCATGAATAATTCAGGTCCTTCAATCAAATTTTCTAGTTTTTTTTCAAGAGAAGGTTCTATGCTTTATCAAATTTATTCCTGGGTTTTTTTATTGTGAATAAACACCACCATTCCATGCCAGATACTGCTAGTACAGATAAAAGCTACTGATTTTATTTAATACATAACCCTTATGTACCCACCTTTTCAAATTATCCCATGAGTTCTAATAGTTTTTCTTGTGGGTTTTCTGCCTATAATCATATAATTTATAATTAAAGGTCATTTTGTCTCTTCTTTCCCAGTATTTACACCTCGTTTCTTTTTCTTAATAGTTAGCTGGAAACTTAAAAATAATGTTGAATAGTGATCTTATCCCTGATTTTAATAGGAATTGTTTAGTGTTTCACCATATATATATATATATATATATATATATATATATATATACACACACACACAGTCTTACTCCTAAGATTTCTGTAAATACTTTTTAAGTATTTTCCTTAAAGTTTTGTTTTGTTTTTTTTTAAGGATTTTATTTACTTATTTGAGAGAGACAGTGTGAGAGAGAGAGAAAGACAGAGCGCACGAGCAGGAGGAGCAGCTGAGGGAGAGGAGGAAACAGACTCCCCACTGAGCAGGGAGCTTGCCATGGGGCTAGATCCCCCGACTCTGGGATCATGACCCAGCTGAACCACCCAGGCGTCCCTTCCTTTAAGTTTTTATTAGGAGTAGTTTCTAAATGTTTTTACAACACCCTTTTTTTTTTTAAGATTTTATTTATTTATTTGAAAGAGAGAGACATAGTGAGAGCAGGAACACAAGCAGGGAGAGTGGGAGAGAGAGAAGCAGGTTTCCAGCTAAGCAGGGAACCCTACGCGGCCTTGATCCCAGGACCCTGGGATCATGACCTGAGCCGAAGGCAGATGCTTAACGACTGAGCCACCCAGGCGCCCCTACAACACCTTTTGATATAACATAGAACTAGATAGTTTTTTCTTTTAATTTGTTGCTGTCAATTATAACATCTTATTTTGACCCATCCGCTTCTGTTCCTGCAAAAAACCATACTTGTTCATGATTTTACTAGTTTGTTCATCTTTCACATTTTACATAGAAGTGTTTTCCTCTTTATTTATTTCTTGATAATTTATAATTTCAATAGATTTCATCTTTGAGGGGCGCCTGGGTGGCTCAGTCATTAAGCATCTGCCTTCAACTCAGGTCATGATCCCAGTGTCCTGGGATTGAGCCCCACACTGGGCTCCCTGCTCCGCGGGAAGCCTCCTTCTCCCTTGTCCACGCCCCCGCTTGTGTTCCCTCTCTCGCTGTGTCTCTCTCTGTCAAATAAAATCTTAAAAAAAAAAAAAAAAAGATTTCCTCTTTGATCTTGGGGGTACCTGGAAGAGCGTTCTTAATTATTAGGTGTATAAGATGACTTTTGAGGCATTTTTTTACTGCTACTAGTTTCTTATTTATTAGACTGAAGACTGCTGCCTACAAAACTGCTATTATTTGGACATTTTTTTAAGGTTTGTCTCGTAGCCAAGAACATGATTAATTTTCATAAATATCCCACTGAAATTTATTTATTTTTTTTTAAAGATTTTATTTATTTATTAGAGAGAGAGAGAGAATGAGAGGTAGAGAGCAGGAGAGGGAAGAGGGTCAGAGGGAGAAGCAGACTTCCTGCTGAGCAGGGAGCCCGATGTGGGACTCGATCCCGGGACTCCAGGATCATGATCTGAGCCGAAGGCAGCCACCCAACCGACTGAGCCACCCAGGTGCCCCTATCCCACTGAAATTTATTTATTTATTTATTTATTTTTAAAGATTTTATTTATTTGTTTGAGAGAGAGGGAATGAGAGATAGAAAGCACAAGAGGGAAGAGGGTCAGAGGGAGAAGCAGACTCCCTGCTAAGCAGGAAGCCCGATGTGGGACTCGATCCCGGGACTCCAGGATCATGACCTGAGCCGAAGGCAGTCGCTTAACCAACTGAGCCACCCAGGCGCCCTATCCCACTGAAATTTAAAAAAAAAAGGAAAAAATATAAAAAGTTCTATCATTTAAATCCTCTATATATGTAATTTTCTTTGTATTTGGCATGTGAAATTTAGAAAGCCTACCATTTATTGCATACTTACAATATGCTATGTAGTATAAGTGCCCTACATATGTGTGTTGTGTGTGTGTGTATTTATATATATAGCTCATTCACTCTTAAAATTGTAAGGCAGGTATCACTTACCATTTTAGAGTTAGCTTTCAAAATGCTAAATAACTTCCCTAAGAATACAAATCAAGTTGTTAAGCCAGAATTCAAACTCCTCTATCTGTTTCCAATGCTCATGCTTTTAAAGACCACATAATATAATACTACCACTATATGGCTTTCATGACCTGTTATACCTGATAACAGTCTACCTTCCAAACTTATTTTCTATTAGGTCTCAATATAAAGTCCCTCCTCAAGTCCCTCGTCATGATTCCGTACAGATTATTTTGTACTTTTGTTCACAATTCATCTCCTTTTTGAATACCCCATCCTTTTTCCTCTGTTTTGCTAACGTATCTCCATCCTTTAAGGCCCAGTTCTGTTGCCTTACATAAAACTTTCCTATCCTTCCAGCCAATAATGAGTCTCTGTTGACTATACAGTAAATACCACAAAACTTGGCTTACCTATTCTCTAACTATTCCATGTTACTTTAGTGAGTCTTGTTTCTCTACCTTTAAGACAAGATTTATTATTGAATACTTAGCTTTTGTAATTCCCAAAATGCTTTATTCTATGATAGCCACAAAAAGACAAATACATGCAAGAATAAACTGAAGTAGTGCTTTATCAGCCACAGGGGGCAAAGGAGAGAAAACAAGGGTACAAATTCAAAGAATGTCTAAGATGACTTTCCCATTAAAATAGTAAGATGATGGATTTCTTTCTGTGGCTATACAATTCAAATCAACGAACATTTGAGAACTTACTATTCACAAGACACCATACACATATTATAAGGAGACTTTGTAGCTTGAATTGTGTTCCCCAAAAAGATATGTTGAGTCATAGGTAGCTGGCCCCTAGTATCTCTGAAAAGTGACCTTATTTGAAAACAGGATCTTCACACATGTAATCAAGTTAAGATGAAGTCTTACTGGATTAGGGTGGGCCCTAAATCCAATGACTGGTATCCTTAAAGGAAGGCTATGCAAAGAAATGGACACAGAGACCTAGGGAAAACACCATGTGACAATGGAGGCAAAGACTGGAGTAAGAGAGATGCAAGCAAAGGAATGCCCAAGATTGCCAGCAACCACCAGGAGCTAGGGAGAGAGGCATGGAACAGATTCTCCCTCACTGTCTCCAGAAGGAACCAATCTTAAGGACACCTTGATTTTGGACTTTCAGCCTCCAGAACTGTGAGGGAATAGATTTCTATAACCACCAGTCTGTGGTACTCCAACACAAGAGCCTTACAAGACTAGGAGGAAAGATAAGTTGACACGTTCCTTATTCTCAAGTATCTTATTATCTAGCAAAGGAGTAATATTCCATTAGGAAGGGTAAATTGGGTCAGTATACAAATATATCAGATACTTGTGTCCCACCTTACATTCTCTTGGCTTCCTTTAACTCTAGTCATTGGTGCATCAATCAGCTCACTGCAGATGTAAACCTAAACCGATGGTACATTAGCTACACCGGGTATCTTTTGCATTTTGTCCTAGAGATACCCCAGTATAGGTCCCCAACATTCATGCATGTACAACCTATAAAAGAATGAACATTTGATGGAACAATCCTCGACTAAAGGGAAATGGAAGCTAGTATATATAATTCTTTCCTATGGTCGGGCAATTCTACGTGGTTCCTCAAAAAGTCCTGATAGATCAAGCCACAGTTGTCCAAAGTGGTGACCAACGCGAGAACATATGCTTACATTGGTTGTCCCTCTTCGCTACTTAACTCCTTTCAGCCCTCTACTCCCGGATCACTTCCCAAAGCAAGTATTTCACCCAAAGTCTTGTCTCAAGATTCTGACTTACAGGGGCCCCAGGCTAAGATACAAATTACCTACAATTCAAAGGCAAATTTGTATTTAAAAACATCTGACAGAACGGGATGGGAGTTACACCTTGCTGAGAAAATTAGGAAAAGCATTCAGAATGTAAACGTATTTAAGAAGGGACTTGAAAGATGGCGTAATTGCTAATAAACATAAATGTGAGAGGATAGTATTTCAGAAAACAGAACAGCATGATCAAAGTTCAGAAGTTGGAAAAATGATGTATATTTGGGGGAATAGATGGCAGTTTAACTTAGCTGAAATTCAGTGTAGAGGAATCACTGAAAAAAGGGAGGGGTAAGAACATAAATATGGACGGGAACCACATCGTGGCTAGGTGATTTTGCAATGTGAGGAAGAGGAGGTTTGGAGAGAGTAGCTACAGAAATGGTGTGATAACGAGCGTAAAAGGTACAAGGCCATGTTGCTTTAACATTTCTTACTTTCTATTATAAACTACCTCAGAAGTAGCTAATATACTGACACACGTTAAGTGATAATAAAACCGAGAATCTAAAAATAGCTAGTGCAAATATATTTTGATATTCTTCAATGTTCTATTTATTTACCATACGAGTGACATTATATACTACACTTTAAATAAATCTGGTAAATGAAAATGTGAATTTACCTAAAAAAGTAACATTACTGACCAAAATATAACTCAAAAAAAGTAACCAAAACTCAAAAACTTCAGCCTAAAGAAAAAAGAACTGTGTATATATACACCAATAGTAGACAGAATAATGGCCCCGTGAAGATGTCCACATCCTTATCACTGAAGCTCTTTATATGGTTAGAGGGACTTTGCACATGTGATTAAGTTAAGGGTCTTAACATGGGGAGATTTTCCGGAATTATTTATATAGGTGCACCTAAGGTAATCACAAGGGATCTTGGTCTTCTAAGGAGATGGAAGGGTCAGAGTCAGAAAAGCATATGTAACAACAGAAGCAAAGGGTCAGAGAGATTTAGTATGTTGCTGGCACTGAAGACAGAGGAAGGGACCAGAAGCCAGTACAGGTGGCCTCTAGAAGCTAGAAAAAAGAAAATGGGTTCTCCCCTATAGCCTCTGGAGGAAGTGCAGCATGCTGCTATTTTGATTTTGGGCCAGTGAAAACCATTTCAGACTTCTGACCTCTAGGGCTATAAGAAAATAAAGTGCTGTGTTAAACCACCAAATTTGTGGAAATTTGTTACAACAGCAATAGGAAAAAATGCCCTATGATCCAGTGATCCCTCTCCTAGGAAAAAATTCCACTGAAACTTCTTACCGGCCACGTAGTGATCTTAAAATATACCCACAATTTCTTTGACTCTCTTCCTTCAAAAGGTAGAGCTTAATTTATCTCCTTTTATGTGGGCTGGACTTAATAATGACTCACTGCTAATAAAGAAAATATGGTAGCAGTGTGGCTTTTGAGACTATGTCATAGATGGCTTCCTTCTTGTTCTTTCTCTCTGGGATCAGTGGAAGAAGCCAGCAGCCCTGTCATGAAGATATTCAAGCAACTCCATGGAGAGGCCTATGGCAAAGCACTGAGGCCTCTTGCACTGAGGCCTCTTGCCAACAGTCAAGAGAAACAGACTATGTGAGTGAGCCATCTTGGAAGTGGATCCTCCAGTTTAGTCAGGCCTTTAGATGACTGCAGCCCTGGCTGACATCTTGACTGCAACTTCATAAGAGATTCTGAGCCGGACCACACAACTAAGACATTCTTAAGTTTCTCCACAGAAACTCTAAAATAATAAATATTTGTTGTTTAAGCCACTAAGATTTGAGGTAATTTGTTATACGAATGGGTAACTAACACAGTCTAAAGAGAGTCACACAGAAGGATGTACACCATAGCAGTGTTTGTGGTAAAACAGATTTGGAAAAAACCTAGGACCTTCACTAGAGGAACAGTCACAGATATTACCTAACACTATACAGAAGAGTTAGCACCAAAAACTAGACAGACAAAGTAAAATACATAGATCTTAAAAACAGTATTGAATTATAAACGTTCCAAAATTATGTAAATTAAAAAACAAATTTAGGATGGGGCGCCTGGGTGGCTCAGTCAGTTAAGCATCCGACTTTTTTTTTTTTTTTAAAGATTTTATTTATTTATTTGACAGAGAGAGACACAGCGAGAGAGGGAACACCAACAGGGGGGAGTGAGAAAGGGAGAAGCAGGCTTCCCGCTGAGCAGGGAGCCCGATGTGGGTGCTCGATCCCAAGACCCTGGGATCATGACCTGAGCCAAAGGCAGACACTTAACGACTGAGCCACCCAGGCGCCCTGGACTTTTTGTTTAAACACTTTATTTTTTTTTTTTATTTGACAGAGTGAGAGAGAGAGAGCGAGCGAGTACAAGTGAGGTTAGGGGGAGAGGGAGAAGCAGACTCCCCGCTGAGCAGGGAGCCAGATGCGGGGCTCAATCCCAGGACTCTGGGATCATGACCTAAGCCAAAGGCAGACGCTTAACCTACTGAACCACCCAGGTGCCCCAAGCATCCGACTCTTGATTTCTGTTCAGGTCACAACTGCAGGGTTGTGAAATCAAGCCCCGCATGGGCATGGAGCCTGTTTGAGACTCTCCCCACCACCCGAAAAAGAAAAGCCAAATTTGGATACATATCCCAAAGAAATGAAAGCAGGGACTTAAAGAGATTATTTGTACATCCACGTTCACAGCAGCATTATTCACAATAGCCAAAGGTGGAAGTGACCCAGGAGTCCATCCACAGACGAATGGATAAATAAAATGTGGTATACATTTTCAGGCTTACAAAGGAAGGGTATTATGACACATGCTACAACATGGATGAGCCTTGAAGACATTATGCTAAGTGAAATAAGCCAGTCACAGAGGGACAAATATTGTATGATTCCTCTTATATGAAGTTCCTAGGAAGTCAAATTTATAGAAAGTGAAAGAAAAATGGTGCCAGGGCTGTAGACAGGAGGAAATGGGGAGCTAGTGTTTAACGGGTACAGTTTCAGTTGGGAAATATGAAAAAGTTCTGGAGATTGGTTGTGGTACGTTCACAACAATATGAATATACTTAATGCCACAGAACTATTATATTATATACTCAAAGAAGGTTAAGATGGTAAATTTTAGGTATGTGTATTTTACCACAATAAAAATCCTCATTAACTACAGAAAAAATGGGCACATAAAATGAGGTTAAATATTTCACAAGAACTGATGCATATATATTTTTAAAGATTTTATTTATTTGAGAGAGACAGAGAGAGATAGGGAGAGAGAGCACAAGCAGAGGGGAGAGGGAGAAGCAGGCTCCCGCTAAGTAGGGAGCCAGCCCAATGTGGGGCTCGATCCCACGACCGTGGGATCATGACCTGAGCTGAAGGCAGGCACTTAACCAACTGAGCCACCCAGGCACCCGAGAACTGATGGATATTTAAGAACACATTTGAATGAGTGCCTAAAAAGGGAGTGGGAGTATGGTATGAGAATAAAGGGAATAAGGCTTGCCCTACATGGACTGATGATGTCATGATTTGATTTACAAATATCAATTTTCAAGGACATACCTAATATATAACATGAGAGATGCCACCTATACCAAAACAAGAGCTGGTGTAACTTTCCTTCTAGAAGTTGACGCTACAGAAATCAAGAACCACAGATAATTGACTATGAGCACTAGAAGATCTAGAAATCACTTCATCTAACCTTCTCATTTTACATTCAAGACCCTTCAAAGTAATTTACTTTTCAGAATTATCTGTGATTCCAAGCAGATTTTTATAAAGCATGGTGTTTCACATAGCAAACTACTACATTCCTCTAAATGAGACGATATCTTAGATGATATAAACCTTTAAAGATCCCAGGAGTAGCCAAAGCAAAAACTAGCAATAACATTTCACTTAGTTCTATTATGTTTCTTAGAGGTAGGTTTCCATGTCTTATTTGACTTTCCAGATCATTTTACCGGTCTGGCATTTAGTAGGTACTCAAATACATAGTGAATGTTCACCCTCAGGTATTGGTCATCTTCTATCAAAATGCCCTATCTCATCTTGTGTCCTATGTAATATTTCACTCAGACTGTAATACCAAAAAAAAGAGAGAGAGTGAGCGAAAGAAAAAAAAGGAGAGGGGGAAGGTCAAAATTAAGAAATTAAGGAGAACATTTAATATAAAAAGGCTGGCTAAATTGTAATTAATGACAGCAAAAAATAGAGAAAAATGATAAGACAAAATCCACAGAGCATTAATAAATAGCTTTCAGTTCATAGGCATACTTATGAATATTTAACTTCTGAATTCCTTAATAGTTCAATTTCAAAGACCACAAAAGCCAACAGTTCAGTCTTAGGTATTTCACACCACAAGGGGAAAGAAATCAACTTTTCTTATTTCATTTATTTATTTAATTCCAGAAAATAACCCAATCTAAGGCTATTCTATTTAGAAGTGTGCATATGATTAATAAGATGATCTTTAAAAAAAGTATGTTATGAATGTCATTATGGAAACTGCTGTCTCTCCATTTGCTTGCTATCAGGTATTTTACAAAGCATTCTCATATCACGGTTAAAAACTCAATACCAAGTAAGATTTATTTTTCATTTAATGAATAATTTGTTGATGACTTACATTGCTTTTCAAATAATTTCTATTATATGCTATTTTATACATTATGTAATGAGACATATTATGAAAGTTTTATAGACCTTTGTTCTTTACATCCTTATACAACACATGACCTTGAATAAAGTCATAACATAATTAATAATACTCTTAACATTTAAAATGAAAATAATGCTACACTGAGCTATTTAGATAGTAAAAGAAGATAATCATAAACTCTCAAAGACTATCCTAACTTGAGGTTCAAAGAACTAAATGGTATTAGCTATTAAACTTCATTTGCAATTTTAATGTGACATCTTTAATTCTAGCTACAGTTTCCATCAGATTTTAAAAAAGAGATCTTAAGGACTATTAACCCTGATATCCATGATCAAATAATTCTTAAAGCAGAAATAATTGTTTAAAGAATAAAACTGCTTTATCAGTGGAAACATTATATAGCCTAATTTATTCAAGTCCAATTCCTTATGTTGAAAAAAATTACTGAAACAAAATTCCAGGTTCTCTGAAGACTTTCTACTATATAAGCACGATTTAAGAGACACTGTCACTGATCCTGAAGGGCTTTACAAAGCCACTGCCATCCTGTTCAGGGAGTAGGGAGGTGTGGCAGGCTGGCTACCATAATATGCATAAAGATACAGTATTTAAAACCATGTTTAATCTGAAAACATATGTTTTTAGACATTTAAGAAAAAGAAAAAATAAGTGCAATGAAAACACTATATCAAGAGTGTATCTTAACAGTATTTACTAAACAGAAATACATCTAAAAGAAAAACCTTGGTGCTTTAATTTAAAATATTTGCCTTTAGAGTTTATTCAGTAATATCTAAAAGTAAAGAATAATATAAAATTACTTAATATAGATCTTAAATATTAAGCCTATGAAAAATCTGTCACTATAATTTTTCATAAAGTAATTCATATTATAGTGATTTACTCCTGAATAACCTAATTGATGGCATAAAGCTACATTAACAAAGGAAAAGAGCCACACTGCTTCATACATAATTTATTAACATTTCCTATAGGATTTATGTTTAAAGCAAAGAATTTTAACATCTCTTTTGTGATGTAGAATCAAAGTGTCTGATACATCCCACTGTCAAAACATTTCAGCCTGGTATTTTTCCTACTTTAAAAAATTAAACATTTTTTTCCTCCTATTCAGGTTGCAATTATACACCATGGCTTCTTGTAAATGGACTTCCACCACCAGCATTGCTGCAAGGTTTCTTATTCCTCTGCAGTTGTCTTTTCAGCCTCACAGAGGGAGAAGAGCACTGCTGCAGTCATCTACAAAAAGCCACTACCATTTCGACTTGTAACTAACAAAGGCGCTGGTATTTTTTTGCCATCCTATTCAGAGACAATTCATTTAGATGTGTTGCAAAAGCAGGCACTTTTGGTGACCAAAATTTCTCCCATCAACCAAAACCACCACTCAAGCTCTGCAGGACCTGCCTCCTCCTCTTACTCCTCTCCCAAGCAGCCCTGTCCACTAGGTTCACATCAGCCATCAGCAGCAGCTTTGTATCCCCTCTTGGCTACCACTGCATATGTCCTTGTGGCCAGGGTGGAAAAGAAGCCTTTCAATGGGCTAGAGCTTTTGCTTCTCGCCATGAATATGCTCCATTCTTTGTTGTCCTCTACCCGTTTCCTTAGATACTGTTATTGCACTCTGTCAACAGGCATTATAAAAACAAAACCTCCTTCTAGCTTCAAAAACAGCTCTTTCTCACCAGACTCCCTTTAACACTCCTACCCCTCCCCCCTTCTTCCTCTTCTGTCAAAAACCCTGGATCAGAAGCACAGGAAATCCACCTCCTGTGCTGCAGTAGGGGGGGAGGGGGGAGACGCCCCTGCCTCCTGGCTTGGCATGTGGCAATGGACCCTGTGCCAAGGAAAGGCCACCGGTTTCAGACAGCGCAAGGGAAAACCGCCTCCTCCTCCCTCCAGCAGCAAGCCGGGCCACCGTGGCTCCAGCACCTACCCCATTTCCGAGCCCAGCAGCACCTCCATTCCGTCTCCAGTGACACCCAGGCGGGCTGCGCCAATACAGCCACATGTCGGTCACGTGTGCCCGCGTCCAGCCAATCGGTGGGTCCCCGACGGGAATGGGGAGCGCCCTGGTCCGCATCCAGCGGATTACACAGCTGCTTCATGCTCAGCTTCCCGACCCGCACTCCGCAATAAGGCACCAAGCCCCGCCCCGCCGCACAGCAGCCGAACCCTAGCCGGCACCTAGTGCTGGTGGGTGCGCCCTCACAGCCGGGGTCCCCAGGCAACCCACAGAAGTCAAGGAAGCTGACTAGGATAATAGGTGGGGTGGGGGAGGTCCGCAGGGCAGAAAGATTAGCGTAAGATGCTGGAGATCTGTGGGTGAATAATAAATTACATCTCTGCTGAGATTTACAAGTTTGCAGCACAGAGGAAAAGAATTCTATTAAATGCATTATAACGTAAGTTTATATTACAAGTCACTGATTTGTTAGGTAAATCACTCGAACTATGTTTGAATTAAAAATAACTACCACAGGGGTGCCTGAGTGGCTCAGTCGTTGGGCGTTTGCCTTCGGCTCAGGTCATAATCCCAGGGTCCAGGGATCGAGCCCCGCATCGGGCTCTCCACTGGGCGGGAACCTGCCTCTCCCTCTCCCACTCACCCTGCTTGTGTTCCCTCTCTCACTGTGTCTCTCTCTGTCAAATAAATAAATAAAATCTTTTAAAAAATAATAAAAAAATAAAAAGAGTTACCACAGAAGCTATGATGGCAGCATAGAATGGCTGAGATCAGAATCATGGAGTCACACAGTCTGCTCCTGCCACTTAGTTGTGTAGACTTTAGTCACTTAAAGGCTCAGTGCTTCATTTCCTCTACAAAATGGGAGAAGTATGGAATAAAGGAGTTAATACAAATGATGCAGAATTCAGAGCAGTCCCTGACACAGTAAGTGCTGTCAGCTACTCTTAACCTGAAAGTTAAAACTTTTTAATGCAAATTCTACATCTCATTTAAATTAAACCACGTGATGCTTATATTACTAAGATTTATAAGTTGGAAGGGCAAATTCAAATTGCCAAGAATTTAAAGTAGATTTCAATTTTGGTTTAAATGGGGGGACACCAGTGTGTCCATGATCTACTTCAATTTTTTTTTTAAAGATTTTATTTATTTGACAGAGAGAGACACAGAGAGAGAAGGAACACAAGCGGGGAGTGAGAGAGGGAGAAGCAAGCTTCCCTCTGAGCACGGAGCCCGATGCAGGGCTCAATCCCAGGACCCTGGGATCATGACCTCAGCCGAAGGCAGATGCTTAACAACTAAGCCACCCAGGTGCCCCCTATTTCAAATTTGAAAGGATATTTAACTTCAGGTTTTTATTTATTTATTTTTTTAAAGAGTGTATTTATTTATTTGACAGAGTGAGAGATAGCAAGAGCAGGAACACAAGCAGGGGGAGTAGGAAAGGTAGAAGCAGGCTTCCCTCAGAGCAGGGAGCCTGATGCGGGGCTCGATCCCAGGACCCTGGGATCATGACCTGAGCCGAAGGCAGATGCTTAACAACTGAGCCACCTAGGCACCCCAGGTTTTTAAAGGAAATGTTATTTACTATCTTTTCTCAATTTTTTAAATTAATAGCATGAAAAGAAGCAAGCTATTAAACAGCATATTTGGAGTAATTCCTTTTTAATAAAAATTGTATGAATTAGAAAAGTAAAAGACATAGCAAAATGCTCATAGATGTACACAGAACCAGTACTCAGTGGTCATCCTTGGAAATTGGGATTTTGGAGTTTTCTCTTTTTCCTTTGTGCTTTTTGAATAGTTTTTCTTTGTGTCTATCTTATAATGCCTGATATATATAGCAAATACCCTCCAAATATTTGTTGAACACATGAACAAACACTGACCACATACTACTAGTAATTAGAAAAATTATATATTAAAAGTTTAAATATATTTAGAAACAATTTTCCTCATATTTGAAAGAAAGGAAACGTGAATCAATTTGACTCTATCTCAAATAGCCCTTTCATCAGGATGACTTAGTTTTACAAAAGCCTTTCAAGAGTCTCTTACTGAAAGTGCATGATTCACTGAACAAGACTTAATTATTTATATAGTCACTATTTGTGACAAATTCAGAATAGAGAATTCCTCATAAGGCCTAAACTTCTGGAAAGAAAAAGTACCCTTCAAAACAAAGAATACACTTTAGAAGCTCCTAAAAATAACTTCTTAGTATCCTAAGAAACAATTCTATTACTCTTGACTCAGACTATGATTCAAGCTGTTCTTTAGTAAACCAGTTTGTAACCAAAATATTTGTCTAAATTTTCACTGTTATGTCTTGCACAAGTCAATCAGTGACTCAAATGACAAAATTTTAAAGAAAGCTCTGACCACATGTCCATTAATCATGATAATTCAAATCTAAAAGCAAGCCAATCTAAAAACTTCACATTTTACAATATTGCCAACTGAATTATTCAGTAAGATTTTCTCTTTAAGTATTCCACAAAAGTTTGATTTGAATTTTTTTTTAAGATTTTATTTATTTATTTGAGAGAAACAGCATGAACACGGGGCAAGGGTAGATGGAGAGGGAGAGGTAGACTCCCTGCTGAGCAGGGAGCTCAATGTGGACTGGATCCCAGGACTCTGCCTGGGATTATGACCTGAGCCGAAGACAGATGCTTAACTGACTGGGCCAGTCAGGCGCCCCTGATTTGAATTTTATTTTTAAAATATATTTAGCTATTTTAAAAACAATTAATTAAAAATATGTACAATCAAAATGTATTGGGCCAAGTCTGAACACAATGAAGACCATTAAAACATTAATTGGTGCTACCACGTTTGTATGTATCTCAGAATACAGCTCCTGCCATCCCTATTTAAATAAAAATGCTAGCATTAAGACTACATATATATTTATGCACTAAAAATATTTTATGATTAAAGTGAAACACAGAAATAAATGTATGTTAAGGCTATTGCCAAGACTGCACTGATAAACATGCCTTTGATTTCAAATTCTGTTTATTTATGATCAGATCTGATGGTTTTTAGTAAATGTTAGTAAATGTTATAAATATGAACACATGGGTTCATCTTAAAAAAAAGAACACCTTCTGAACCTTCTGCAGGTTAAAAAAATTAATGGTTAAATAAATAGGATTCTTAATGTCTTAAATCTTGCATTCCATTTTAACATAGACACGTTTGGCCTAATTTTAAGACTTGTGATTTCAAAAACTGACAAGAATAATATGGGCAACATTATTAACTAGTATAAAAGGAGTTAAAGTTAGTGCTCCTTTCTGTTATCTTAATTGACTCTTGTGCTTTGTCAATATTTAACTCTCTTTACTGGCGATCTCAGATACAGTGAAATAGAATAGATTTATGCATATGTAGATATCAACAAAAGTTTTTTTTCTTTAAAAATAATAATTATGTATTGAAAAAGTACACGCTAGTGTAAATCTAAGTTCTCCAGGTGCTAAGCCATCAGATAAAGCTCAGATTCATTTAGAAACTCAGGTCTTTAGATTTATACTGGCTTATAGTAAGACAAAAAAGCATAAAAAGAGAATAAAATGAGACCTATTTCAAAGGCCAAATTGGTTATGAAGACCAGTTCTCCCATCTTTTCCATATTTTTCACAGGACATGGGAAGAGCTGAATTGTTACAATCGCAATGGGATTTTTAGTGATGTATAAACTAAGTGGGAGATACAATCATAGTCTACTTATCTGTATATTTTATGTTACCTCAAGAGGCAAAAATTTCTCAAAATAAATTTTCCTAACACCAATATTTAAAGCTTAAGTAGTTTTTCTCCCTCCAATCTTTTTCCTCTCTAATCAGCAAGTAATACCAAAATGGTTTTTTACACCCCTACTCAAAGAACATTTCATGGCTTTCCACTGTTAACAGTGGCACTGAGACAGCTTGGAGTTTAATCATGGAGTGCCTTGAATGGCATATCAATTAGTCTTCCTACACTAAAAGGCTTCGTACTTGTATTAAGTTTCTTATGGCTGCCATAACAAATTACCACAAAAAGTCCATGGCCTAAAACAACAAAATGTGTTATCTCACACTTTTGCAGTTCAGAAGTCCAAAATGGGTCTCACTCTAAGCTAAAATCAAGGTATCTACAGGGCTGCCCTCCTTTCTGGAGGCCCTAAGGCAGAATCTGTTTTCTTGTCCTTTCTAGCTTCCAGAGACTGAACACATTCCTTGGTTCAAGGCCTCCTTCCTCCATTTTCAAAGATAGCAACAGTGGAGCGAGTCCTCAATTTGTAGCACTATGATTTTGCTGCTACTGTCATCTCTTTCTTTGGCTCCTGTTCTACTTCCCTCTTACACTTTTAAAGACTCACTTCAAGGACTCTTACACTGGTCTACCTCAACAATCCAGGATAATCTCCCTATTTTCAGGTTACCTCATTAGCTACTTTATTCCATCTGCAACCTTAATTCCCCTTTGTTACATAATCTAACATACTTACAGGTTCTGGGGATTAAGAGATGGACATCTTTGGGGAGCCATTATTCTGCCTACCTCACTACAGTTTAATCTTTATTTCAGAACTTGCATCCTAATAATAGTCCAATCAAGCTAAATACTTAGCCATTTCTGTAACTCACCTTAAATGTAGGATTTTTGCCTTTATTCTAATGTGATACAGTAGAAGGTTCCAGCATAGAGAGATTGAAGACTAAGGCTCAAAGTTCTGAATCTTTCATTTTGTAGCTCTATGACTTTGGATAAGTCACTTAACTATTCTAAAATTTGGCTACTTTTTCATCTGCAAAATGAGAAGAACTGTTTGGCTTATTATACAGAGCTGTTTAATGATCAAATGTGTAATTCTGAACAAATCCTATAAACTATAAAATACTTTTTTTAAAGTAAAGGATTACTAATTGTTCTACTGGTCCAAATCAAGGCTCAGCTTAAATATACATTTCCACAAAGTAATCTACCATCCCATCTAGAATCAATTCACCCTCCTCTTTGCTCCATTGATACTATCTCTTTTGTGGCACACACACATTTTGCACCTTTGTGTGCACATCTCCTTTCCCATTCCTGACTATAACAACCTTGAGGAAAGAGTCACACTTGATTTTATCTTGTACATCTCATGGTATGTACCACAATATTTTGTGCATTACAGGTATTCACTAAATATTAGTATAAGGAATGATTTGAAATTAATCTCCAAAGGGCATCAATGCAGACATTTTCATGGGATAAAAGTAGAGCGAATGCTGAATAATGAATACCATTCAAAATAAAACTTTCTACAGAAGAAAGAGAATACTTTAAATAAAAACCCCGGGTCCTGTAGATGGAAAAAAAAGTGATGCAGCCTTGGGACTAAGTTTCTAAGGTTAAGTGGCTGCACAGTAGAATCACTTAAGGAGCTTAAAGAATTTAAAACACCATTAAGTCAGAATCTCTAAAAATGAGGCCCAGGCATTAGTATGTGCTACCAGGATTGAGGAGTAGCAAGCTCTACTTTAGCTTTTGCTGCCAAAGTTCCTACTGCACGATGGGAGGGAGGCCTTTTTTGAAATGCCTTTTAATTTAGAGTGCTATATAGCCTGAGACATCTGCTTACAGGAGAAAAAAGTTCCTATTAGATGAAATTTAAATTAAAATAATATTGTGGATCAGTGAGGATACATGAAAATAGGCAGTAGTTTCAAAGGTCCTTAAAATGTTTAAAATGCTTATATTGAAGTAAATCCTATTTAATTATCCTATATACAATTAGATACATACACAAAGAGTTATATTCAAAGACACTCAGTATTGTTTACACTATTGAAATGTTAGAAACAACCTCAATGATTGATAACTTGGTTAATCATATTTGTGGTACACTTAAAGAGGATTAAAATTATGTCAGTTATACAATTGCATAAAAGTATAAAATACTTCAGAATAAATTTAACTAAAAAAAACAGATGAAAGATTTGTACAATGAAAACTATAAGACACTGATGAAAGAAATTAAAGAAAACAAATAAATACAAAGACATTCCATGATTATAGACTGGAAGAATATTGTTAAAATGTCTGTACTACCCAAAGCAATCTACAGATTTAATGCAATCCCCATCAAAATTCCAACAGCATTTTACACAGAAATAGAACGAAAAATCCTAATATATTTTGTATGAAACCACAAAAGGCTTTGAATAGCCAAAGTGATCTTGAGAAAGAACAAAGCTGGAGGCACCACACTTCCTGATTTCAAACCTATAGTAATCAGAACAGTATGGGGGCGCCTGGGTGGCTCAGTTGGTTAGGCGACCATCTTTGGCTCAGGTCATGATCCTGGAGTCCCAGGATCGAGTCCCCCATTGGGCTCCCTGCTCAGCGGGGAGTCTGCTTCTCCCTCTGACCCTCCCCCATCTCATGCTCTCTCTATCTCATTCTCTCTCTCAAATAAATAAAATCTTAAAAAAAAACAAAACAGTATGGTATTGGCATAAAACCAGACACACAGGGATGGATGCCTGGCTGGCTCAGTCAGTACACTACACAACTCTTGATCTTGGGGGTAGTGAGTTTGAGCCCCATGTCGGGTGTAGAGATTACTTTAAAAAAAATTAAAAACTTAAAAGATGATCCTGGGTAGGCCCAATGTAATCAAATGAGTCCTCAAAAGCTTCAAAGCAGTTAATGACTTCCCAATGAAATTCAAATAAATTTCAAATGCCTTACCTTGGTTTATAAAATTGTATATATAACCTAGCTCCTGCTTCCATTCCTACTCTTCTCCCCTCCTCACCTTCTCGTTGCTCTCTCTTATGCTTTTGTACTGCCTTTCCTTCAGCCTCAAGAACTCTGCTCCCACATCTTCAAATGACTGCTCCATCTTATTCAGATCTTGACATAAATGTCACATCTTCAAAGAGACCTTCCATGATTACCTTATCAACATTGGTACTGACCTTAAACTTTCTACCACAGCATGCTGTTTTGTCATCAAATCATTTAAGATCTGAAAGGCTCTATCCATGTATCTATGTGTTTATTTTTCTGTCTCCTTCACTGCTTGCCAAACTGGAATATAAATTCCATGAGGACAGGATTCTAGATTCTTGTGCACTGCTGTTCCCTTCACATCTAGAACAGTACTTGGTGCACGGTACACATTCAATACATACTGTTGAACGTATGAATGTAGATGATATAAAGATGAGTGAGACATCAATTTAGAATCAAGTAGGGGGGCCTAAAACATTTACAAAAAAGTTTCAATACAAGGCAACGTGTATCAAAGGATGAGAGATTAGATGACTTCTGGCTAGTTGATCAAGAAAGATTTCAGACAGAAAAGAGCAATAGAACTAGCCTTGAAAGGTGTTTAGAAATTTTTCAGGGCAAAGATTTTGATTTTGTCTGTTAGGTTAAAAAATTTAGACTTCACCTTATGGGCAATTAAAAATACAGGTGTTTCAAAAAAATTAGGATACACAATTAGAGGCAAAAGCCACAAAAATTAAGATGACTAGTTTCTAGTTCTTAAGAGGATACACAATCAGAAATTATATGTATATTACTACTAATTTATAAATTTAATGACCAAAGACTTTTTCAATTGGAAAATATAATGGCAGGGAAAAACACTAAATTTTATACTCTATAAGACATTTAATTTTGCTTTATTTGTTATTTTAGCGATTTTGACAACACTGTTATTTATTAATTTTATGTTGTTAACAAAACAAAAAAACCACAAAGTCATCTTTGACAACCATTTTATCCAACGAATACAATATTCAAATATTTGCATATAAGTGGGGAATATTTTGTTTTCTAAATTCTTTTTTTTTTTAAGATTTATTTATTATTTTAGAGAGAGAGAGAGACAGCATGTTTGGGGCTGGGGAGAAGAGGAAGGCCAGACGGAGAGAGAGAATCCCAAGCAGACTTCCTACAACGTAGAGCCCAACATGGGGCTGGATCCCACAACCCTGAGATTGAGACCTGAGTTGAAATGAAGAGTCGGATGCTCAACTGACTGAGATACCCAGACACCCCGTTTTCTAAATTCTTAACATGATCTAATCAGGTCAAGTTCCAGGTTTAGGGCATCCAGTGTTTCAAACTATCCCCTTGGGAAAAAAAATTCTGATCAATTTTTTAAAACTAATTGTTTAAAACAGACTTTATGCTTTCCCTTTTTTAAAAAAAAATAGTATGCCTTGTTTAATGATGTTAACTTGGATCTTTACCAAAAACAACTATAAGATTGCTCCCCAAAATACAACTTACAATACAAACTTATAAACCCTATTCATAAAGGTAACATTTTAACACTAACAGCTCAGGGACTTCAGTTACCAAAACAGCACCAAATGTTTATAGTTATCGCTGTGAATTCAAGAAAAAGAAGCATACAGAACGAGTTTTTTAAAACAGTCTCTCTCATGTGGTGCCTGGCAGTCTCAGTCAGTAAAGCATGCGAATCTTGATCTCAGTGTCATGAGCTCAAGCCCCAAGTGGATGCAGAGATTACTTAAAATCCTTAGGGGCGGCTGGAAGGCTCAATTGGTTAAGCATCAGACTCTTGATTTCAGCTCAGGTCATGATCTCAAGGTTGTGAGATTTAGCCCTGCAGCAGGCTTTGTGCTCAGTGGGGAGTCTGCTTGAGATTCTCTCCCTTTGCCCCTCTCCCTGCTCACACTTTCTCTCTCTCACTCAAATAAATAAATAAAATCTTAAAAAAAAAAAAACAACGAAAAACCCTGGGGCACCTGGGTGGCTCAGTCAGTTAAGCATCTGCCTTTGGCTCAGGTCATGATCTCAGGATCCTGGGACAGAGCACCACATTCGGCTCTCCACTCAATGGCGAGTCTGATTCTCCCTCTCCCTCTCCTGTGATCTCTTGCTTTCTTTCAAATGAATAAATAAAAATCTTTAAAAAAATAAAATCTTTAAAATAAATAAATAAAACAGACTTTCTCCAAGGAAAACATAATTAAAAATTATGTTAAATTATCATAAAATACCTAGATTACCTGATGGATTATTTATCAATTTGTAACATACACATTGGCCCTTGAACTACATCAGAATCAATAAGGAAAAACCCAATTTTTATTTATGTTAAAAACAAAATTTGGTGTACATAAAAGAATAAACTACAGCCAAATAACGGCACTTACTTTATTTATTACAACCTTAAACCAAATCCTTGAGTTAAAATTTTTATTCTCATACCAATATCCCCAAATCCTTACCTTGGATGAGGAAATAATCACTTTTTCAATGCCTTATATGCCAATTGCATTTGGTACTGCCTAGTTCTAAATAATTTGCTTCCTTTTTGAAAATATTCCCTTCCTCTTGCTTTATGCTGAATTTTAAACATGTAAGGCAAAGTATAGACTATAAAATTATTTCACTTCTGGATACCTGAGGATAAATATTTGCTATTATAGGCTAAATAATCCAAACATATAATTATTAAGTAAAATGAAAAAAAATCTACCAAGAATTATTGGACTTTGTCAGTCAAGTCAGAAACCTTTGGTCACCTGAACTATCCCCAAAAGTACCTAACATATAGATTCATTTTAAGATTTAGGATAATGAATCACCTAACAAAAGAACTCAAAATAAATACTTAATATGTTTTAAGAGGGAAGAGAGAAAGGAAAACCAAGGCAAACAAATAAACCTAATTCCCTACTTCAATATAATGTTTTTTAAAACTAGGACTTCAGGGGAGCCTGGGTGGCTCAGTCGGTTGAGCGTCTGCCTTTGGCTCGGTTCATGATCCCTGTATCCTGGGATCGAGTCCCACATTGGGCTCCCTACTCGTCGGGTAGTCTGCCTCTCCCCTACCTCCCCACCCCCCGCTCATGCTCTCTCTCTCTCTTTCTCTATAAATAAATACAATCTTTAAAAAAAACAAACAAACTAGGACTTCACATTTACTTTGTCTTTTAAAACTTTCTTTACCAAGTCCTCCAACATTGGGTAGAATTATTTGAAGTGTCACATAGCTTTTATGGAAGCAAAAAGTAAGATTTCTTAAGAACTGGACCAAATTTCATTTCATATTCTACCACCTTTCTCAGTACACACCAGCATTAATCAATAAGCATCTTGATCCCAAACCAGTGTGTACCTAATACAATATGAAAAAGGTATTTTCTTAATCTTTTCCCAAAGAAGGTCTGCGATTTAATTCAAACAGTTAGATCTGCTCAATAAAACACTGGAGACTTTCAGAGAAAAGAGATCTTCCTGATATTCATTCTTTTACAACAGGGAACACAAAATTCTTTACAAAAAAGGTCTCCTATGGAGTGATAAGACATCTCGGCAGGATTTATCAACCATTTATTTTATGCAAACAGTCTATATAAAGTATTATTTGCCTGGAAGCTTGGAGAGTTGATTCTCACCTTCTTCCCACAGTCCCTGGACACTTCTTTGAAATAGTTGTTTGTTTGTTTTTTTTGTCTAATACTACTTTATTATTAAGAACACTATGCTATACTTGAAATGTTTTAAAAACTACTCAAGAAACTTAACAGTGGTTTCCTCTGGGGAGTCGAATTGAGTGGTGCTTTCATTTTTACCACTTAAATTTTTTTTCCTTTAAGTAAGCTCTACACTTAACATGGGACTTGAACTCACAACCTTGAGATCAAGACTCGCATGCTCTACCGCCTGAACCAGCCTAGCTAGCACCCTCTTTACTGTTTAAATTTTTAATAGTGATCTGTACTACTTCTACATTAACAAAGCACTAAGCTATATTTAACAACAGCCAAAAAAAAATTCATAATTGTTAGCTTCTACAAAGACCTTTCAAGATTAGTATTTTCCATCTTTCATAGTGTTCAACTGGTGATAAAACAAAAGTTCAAGCTCATTAGCAACACATGTGTAAGGTCCTTTATGATCTGAGCCCTTTATACCTCTCCAAGCCACCCAACTACTCTAGCTATACTCCAACCAAATGGACCCCTAAAATCTCCTGGAAGGTTCTCACTCCCACTTTTCTACCTACCTAATGCTAACCCATTTTTAGGACTCAGTGTAGATGGCACCTACCAAAAGCCTTCTCTAACTTCTCTTGTCAGAGTCAGATCCCCTCTTCCCCAATATGCTTTCAGAGGTTCCTGAGTTTACCAGCTATTTCATTTACCATACACTTGGGATTATTTATTTACTGATCTTTCTCATTAAACTCCTTCAAGACAAGACTCTCATCTTGTATTTCAACATTGTGTTCTCAATAGCCAGTAGCCTGGTCCAAAGTAGTTACTAGAATGTTTGTGGAATATGAGTGAACTACCTCTCATATGTCAAGATCCACTTCTGTGAAGCTATCTTTATTCTGAGTAGTCAGATGATCTTCCCCTTAGGCTCCTGTAGAACTTAAATCAATTATCAACTTAAATTAGACCTATTTTCCCCATTAAACCATGAGCTTCTGAACAAGGATCTCTGTCTTCATTTTCTTAACTATACAAGCATTGTCCCAGGTACCTAGCAGAAATTAAATGTGTGTTGAGTGAAAGAAATGAATATTCCTTAAAAAGGACAAGTGAAAAAATAACAAGCATAGGATAGCCTGCTCATTTTTTAAAAAAGATTTTATTTATTTGAGAGTGAGAGAGAACATGAGCGGGATGAGGGGCAAAGGGAGAAGCAGACTCCCTGCTGAGCAGACCTGAGTTGAAGGCAGACACTTAACCAATTGAGCCACCCAGGGCCCCAGCCTGCTCATTTTTATTTATTTCTCCATATTTATGAAATAAGACCCCAAAAGCTCTAAAAACATTTTGTGCTTGCTTATGATTAGGGACAGGATAGGCAGCCACTAAGTCTGGTGATGGGTATTAAAGAGGGCACGTATTGAATGGAGCACTGGGTGTTATACGCAAACAATGAATCATGGAACACTACATCAAAAACTAATGATGTGGGGCGCCTGGGTGGCTCAGTCATTAAGCGTCTGCCTTTGGCTCAGGTCATGATCCCAGAGTTCTGGGATCGAGCCCCACGTCGAGCTCCCCGCTCTGCGGGAAGCCTGCTTCTCCCTCTTCCCACTCTCCCTGCTTGTGTTCCCTCTCTCGCTGTGTCTCTGTCAAATAAATAAAATCTTTAAAAAAAAAAAAAAAAAACCCAAAAAACTAATGATGTAATGTATGGTGATTAACATAATAAGATAAAATTTAAAGAAAAAAGTCCCACTTTAAATGCCTTTTTTTTTTTTTTTTTTAAAGATTTTACTTACTTATTTGACAGAGAGAGAGACAGCTAGAGCAGGGGTAGTGGGAAAGAGAAAAGCAGGCTTCCCGCCGAGGAGGGAGCCCGATGTGGGGCTCGATCCCAGGACCCTGAGATCATGACCTGAGCTGAAGGCAGTCGCTTAACCAACTGAGCCACCCAGGTGCCCCCCCCCCCCACTTTAAATGCCTTGCAAAGACTTGGGGAAGGGGTGAGAATGGTAAGTGAAAGAGAGAAACTTTCTCCAGGGCAACAAAATGTAAGGATGTTGCTGGCATGCCAAACTGAAATGCTAAATGCATTTTCCTATAGAAATAGTGGTATTCAGTGTTATCCATGGTAGTTATGGGATTTAACACTGCCTATGGATTAAATGGTCTATGGGCAGAGCTGGGACATAACTGTAACAGTCAACATCTATTTCTGTGGGTCCATACTGGAGGTTTAGATTTTTGAATACTAGATATTCTTCTCCTAATATTCTCTCCCCCCACAAAAGAAAATCTTAATTTCATCACAACAGGTTTGATATAGTGTTTAACATATTCACTAAAACAGCACAGAAATTTACGTAACTCACATAAATTTGTGAACAGTATATTTTAACACTATTGTATTAAAAATATACCAATAAATGAATCAAATAACTCCCCTGTAACTTCAAGCTTTTCAAGGCATATCTTCACCTATTTATCTTAGTTTATTATCTTAGTTTCAATCTAATGACTCCACTTTCTTTGCTACTTTCTCAAGGGGAGATTTTTTTTTCCCCTCATATCCCCTTAGGCAGGGGTGGGGTGGGGGGTGGGGGAGTAGTGCTGGTGGTGGGATAATGGAGCTGGCTCGGTTCACATGAAATTTACAACTATAAACATGCTAAGATATTCAACACTGCCGGCAGGGTTACTGGGCTTCCTAGAAAGCCAGCTTTCCCAGTCTCTTGAGTTAACGTCTTCATACCTTTCTTCTCTCCTTAAACCTACAACGCACCTATTTTCCTACCCAGGCCACTTTCAGTTGAAGACCTACTTCACTCCATTAGAGAGAAATTCTCTCATACTTCCCTACCAAGCCTACACTGTTTCCCTCCTATTAAAATGGATAAAGCACTCCTGTTCCTATGAAAGACCAATACCCTCACTTGGGCAATGGATTCCAACTACTCTTGTGTTTCCAAGAAGTCGCCTTTGAGTAGCCCCTCTCTCTCCTGCATAACCAATTTCCCCTCTTCTACGGATCATTCTCATGAACACACACATGCTCTAGTATCACTCATCTTTACAAACCCCTCTCTTGACTTTAGCCCACCACACATACACTAGATATGACCCCTCTCTCTGTTCTACTCACAGCAAAACTACTTGATCTAGTGGCCTTCATTTCCTGTCTCTATTTTCTCACCTCTCATTCATTCTTTAACCCTCCCTAATCTTAAAACAATTTCCTGAAGCTCAACTGCCAAGGTCACCAATGACCACGTGTAGCCAAATTCCACTGTTAGTACAACAGTCTCTTAGTAACATGAGACAAACTTGATCTCTCTCTTCTACCTTAAATAACATCTTCTCTTGGCCTGTATGCCATTCTCCTGTTTTCCCTCTCCCTCTATTTCCTTTAATGATTCTGCTTTTCACTAGTCTTCTAAAAGATGGAGTGCCTCAGCAAGTATTTTAGGACTTTTTCTCTTTGTTATTTTCTCACCTAGTCCCAAGGTTTTAACCAACATCCATATGATGCTAAACCTCAAATTTATATCTCCATCCTAATCCTCTCTGAATATCCAACTATTTCATATGTCATTTGGATGTCTGAGACATTTATTTTTTATTTTTTAAAAGATTTTATTTATTTCTGAGAGAGCGAGCGAGAGCACACGCACACACATGCACGCTCACAAGCAGTGGGGAGGGGCAGAGAAGAGGGAGAAGCAGATTCCTCACTGAGCAGGGAGCCCAATACGGGGCTTGATCCCAGGACCCTGGGATCATGACCTGAGCTGAAGGAAGATGCTTAACCAACTGAGCCACCTAGGTGTCCGTCTGAGACATTTAAACTAAAATCCCCGCCACACTTAAATCTTCAAACTCTCACTCCTCTAACATTACACATGGGCAATTTTTTTTGTTTTATCTTACATGGCAGCCTTACTCTTCCATACCATTCCAGCGGCATAAAAATGCCAAAACCTTAAATTTCTGCAGATTATAGTCAGAATTCATTATTTTCTGAGTGAAAGATGGTCTATATCCACTCCAATTTCCAGATGACACCTGGATTCAAAGGCTAGATTAAAGTAATAACATCTAGGGGCGCCTGGGTGGCTCAGTCGGTTAAGCGACTGCCTTCGGCTCAGGTCATGATCCTGGAGTCCCGGGATCGAGTCCCGCATTGGGCTCCCCGCTTGGTGGGGAGCCTACTTCTCCCTCTAACCCTCCCCCCTCTCATGTACTCTCTCTCTCTCATTCTCACTCTTTCAAAATAAATAAATAAATCTTTAAAAAAAATAAAGTAATAACATCTATAGATGATGTAGCAAAGATTTCGGCAACGTGTTAAAGCTAAAGGATACATCCTACAATTTCTAAGAGGAAGACTGTGTTAGTATCTTTAGATAGTCCCAGTTTATGTGATTTTTCTTCTCATCAAACATAATAAAAAATAAATAATTGCAAAAAGCTTGGCAATCAAACATGCATTTTCCTGAGCAGCACATAAATAATAGAGAGGGGTACGGCATCCTGAAAGCCTTAGGCTCTCTTGCATAAATTCACCTTGAGATTACCACAAACATATATAAGAGTGCTGATCCAATCCTTATTTAAATGGAGGTGAGGTGCTATGGTTGGGAGGTACTTCCATCACATTCCAAAATTATCCCCAATAATCTTTAAAATGCTGGTCCTTCAAGCCTTCGGATGCTACTGTCCCATGCTTAATATATCCGACCTATAGATCAGTAAGATACTGTAGAAGTGACTTCTGAGGCTAGGTCACAAAGACATTGTAGCTTCCACCTTGATCTCGTGGATTGCTCACTCTGAAGCCAGCCACCAGTGTTACGAGGATACTCAGGTAACCCTATGGAAAGGCCAACCTGGAGCCCAAAGCAGCACCAACTTGTCAGCCTAATGAATGAGTGACCTTGGAAGCAGATCCTCTAGCCCCAGTAAAGTCAACAAATGTTGCTCATGTAGACAGGGAATAAGCAGAATATACAGATTCTCTCACCTTATTGTAATCCACAATGGAAATTCCTAACAACCACCTTTTTGTGTGGTTAGCAAATGACCTACTCTAGTCAGATTTTCCCAAATTAACTTTTAATCATGGGACCACTTTTGTGAAACTCTAAACAAGCAGGATTTTCACACTTTAGTATCAGATAATCAGATTTAAATAGCAAGTTGTTTATCCTCTTGCAGTATCTGCTTCATACCTTTTAAAGTAAAAAAACTCTTCTGGAGGTCAAATAAGAGTAATCATTATGATTTAAAATTCTTAAGTGTATTATGTTCCAGAATGCTAATTTTTGATGAAAACACAAATCACTCTACCATATTAGCATATGTATTTGCCTTCTTAAAGAACATCCACAGATAGTGTTTGTGAAATTTTGGGTTTCTGTGGACTACAGCTTGAAAGACTAAACAAAAAATGGTAACGGTGTTTGCCTCTGCAGAGAGGATGCAGGTGGCTGAAGGACTAGATTTATTTTCATTTCATACATACTTTCTTGTGCTTTTTGAAATGTGTGCTATATGCATGTAATATGTGCTCAAAGATAATACTGCTCAAAGATAATAAAGTCTCTTTTCCTGATGAAGCTATATTTTTTGTCTAAAATGAGAGACACCTGAAACAACTCTAGTACCTATTCAAAACCATGCTCATTACTTATAAGTAAGACATTATCTTGGTATCTTAATAGTGCCTACATCTAAGTTTGAGGCTAAGAAGCAAGTTAGGTTTTTACAAATCTGGAAACAACCAAAATGATATGACAAGAAACAATCTGGCTTTGACAACATAAAAACAGCATATGATTTTTTAAATTTCACATGCAGATCAGCTTTAGAAAAGTTACCTGAGATGGTTGCTCCTTACACCACTTCAGAAAAATATTTGGAATAAAAACATAGTTAAAATATAATATGCCCTCATTTTGTAGACACATAAGTTAAATCACAAGAAGGTTAAGTGATTTGTCCTGATCTAGCTAAAGACAGTGCCAAATATTTGACTCCAGGTTTCATTCTCCACTAAACCAAAGTCAATTATTTCTGATTTAGAAATCCAAATATATTTATCTTTAACAGAGAAATGTCTTCCCATACCACTGGTCAGTCCTTAATGTCAATAAAAAATGGACAAATATAATGAGGATATAGGTATTAGGTAAAAATCATGTAAAACACCCTAATTAAATTAAATTAAATGATGAACATAAGTAACACAAGTAATAAAACCGGAAGCCTCCACTGCTAGGTTTACCGAGGGCCTTCAAGCAACTTCATTAACAACCAATAAAAGACAAATGAAAGATTTTAATTTGCAACTCAGTGAGATACATTAGGAACAGAATTAGCCCCCCCCCATACAATAATCTGATTTTTGGGGGGCATATAAAGCAGTATACCAAACACTGCTCACAGAAAATGAGAACTCTCTTTTTTTTCCCATTCAATTACTCATTTCAGTTCCTTGCATTTAACATTTTGGCAAGAAAACTGTCACGGTTTAAGTCCAGTCTTCACAGTGCTAATAACATTTAATTAGCAGGTGGTTATCTGAATTGAGATACAAAAATTTGTCAAAGACCTAATTCTACACTAAATCAAAAATCTCATTAGTACAGAATCAAGTAAACAAATATGAGAATTCTAGGTTTCCTTAAAAGAGAACTGCTTTTGTATTTTGTTGATGCATCAATGTAATCACAAAGTGACACGGCATTTCATGGGAACAGCTGTGATTAATATCGGGTTAAATGTCTTTAAAATAAAAATATATTGGTGTTATACAAAGTTTTCAACACTTCTCCAAGCACAGAATGTCAATTTATGTAGACTACTACAGTTTAGTTTGCCTAGTAAGATTTCTAACCTGTGTGTTTAACCTATTTAATCAATTTCTGAAATCAAATGCAAATTATATATATAATACTTTTAAAAAGATATGGGTTCGCAGGTTCAAAAATCACATTCGGTCCCTGAGATATACCAAAAAATATTTAGGAAAATAAAAATACAAATCACAACATCCATATGGCATAAAGAAAGCTGTCACAATTACTGGAAATAAACCCCACTTCCAACAAAAATACTAAAGGACAAATGTTTGCAGTCCTTCCTCAGCTCAGTGCATTCTCCTTCCCTCTTCACATATCTCCACTTCAAAAAATGTTCACATTTTATCTCTTTGCTCACAGAAAGGACAATTCCTACCCCAATGTACTACCCTCATTACACTTACTTCTGACTTCTCCAGTCAAAGAAAATATCTTCTGCCTCCTTCCCTTGGGGCTTTGCAAAGTAATGGAATAATGTGATAAACAATGCTAAAGTACTAAAAGGCAACCATACTTTAATGTTTACCTTTTCCAGATATCTCATTTGTAACATAAAAGGGCCACAAAGAAATGCCTACTGTAGAAATGTCAAGTCCTCCTTGAACAAGTTAGTCAAAGAAATATTTGGACTTCTGATTGTAGAAATAGCAGACTATGCAGTTCAAACAGCTACCTTTTTTTCTTAAAGATTTTATTTATTTATTTGAGAGACAGAGTGAGAGACAGAGAGAGAGAGAGAGAGAGAGCGCGCGCACAAGTGGGGAGGGAGGGAGAGGGAGAAGCAGACTCTCCTGCTGAGCAGGGAGCTGGATGTGGGGCTCGATCCCAGGACCCTGGGATCATGATGTGAGCCGAAGGCAAACACTTAACCGACTGAACCACCCAGGCGCCCCCGAACAGCTACCCTTTTGAAGTCAATTTAAAAAGCTAGATAAAATATGAAAGTTATCTTCTTAAAAGCATCAAATAACTACCAAAATAGTGAGGAATGAATAACCAGCTCAAATGCACCAGAAGTAGAAACCCAGAAAGGTAAGCTACGCTTTTTGGGTTTGTCAACAAAGAAGTATTTAAGAGTCTGAACTCTGATTTGTTGCCTGACTTTCAGGACTGGGGAACAAAGGTCAGAATCTGGGTCCCACCAATGGTAAAGACGGTAATAAAAACACCATTGGCTTTGGGCTTGGACTCCGCAGCGATGCATCTTAAGACAAGTAAGAAGGAACCAGAAGGTGGCCCAGAAAAGTTAAAGATTTGAAATTGGATTAAGATGGTCTCACACTCCAAGGCTCTTGGCAATGGCAAATGAAAATATTCTCTAGAGAAAAATTAACTTCATCTTATACATCAAATTATTTCTGCAACAGACAACAGAATCAGACCCACAGAGAGTTGACATGTTGGAATTATAAGACACAGAGGGAAAATACTACATTTATGGGGATAAAAGTCAAGCTTAACTATTTTTGCATGGAACTGAAAACTATACAAAGTGACATGGTAGATATGAAAAAGAACCAAATAAAAATTCTAGTAACTAGTAAAAGAGGAAAAAAAGAGGTTGTAACTTCCAAAGAGTAAGAGAAAAAAAATCCTGAAATGAAAAAAGTCAATTTGTCTAAATGACAAAAAAGTGGAGAAAAGGGAATAGGGCAAATGTAAAGTACACAGTAAGATGGGAGAGTTAAATTCAACCATGTCACACAAGAGACACACCAAAAACATAAGAATGCAAAAAGGTTGGAGGTAAAAGAATAGAAAAAGATATACTGCGCAAGCAATAATGAAGAGAAAGTGGGTGTTGTTATAGCAATCTCGGACAAACTAAACTTTAAAAGCAAAAAAAAAAAAATCCCAAAAAACAAAAATGCTATCCAAATAAAAGAGGAACACTTCATAATAGTAAGTTACTGAGAAGATATAACTACTGTGCATTTCCATGCATCTACTAGCACAGCCTCAAATACATAAAACAAAAACTGAGAGAACTACAGGATGAAATAATCAAATTCACAATCATAATGGGATATTTTAACATACCCTTCTTTATAACTGATACAAGCAAAAAAAAAAAAAAAGATCACTAGTGATGCTAAAGATTTGAAATACAAGATTAACAAACATGACCTAATGAAAACATCTGAACACTGCACTCAACTGCAGAGTAAAAAAAAGACAATATTCTGGGTCATAATGCAGATCTCAAGTTTTAAAGGTGTGAAATCACAGACCGTTGAAACCGAGTGTATTCTCTAATTATCTTGCACAGTTGTTAGAAATCAAAAACAAATTAAAAAATAACTAGAATATCTCCATGTGTTTAGTAATTAAGAAATATAATACTTCCAACTAATCCAAAGTCAAAGTTTTCTATCAATAAAAATTAGAAAACATTTTAAGTGAATTATAAAAATACACATATCATAATTTGAGTAATATGGCTAGTTAAAACAGTGTTGAGAAGGAAATGCTTAGCCTTAAATGCATGTAATTAAAAGGAAGTAATGCTGGGGCGCCTGGGTGGCTCAGTTGGTTAAGCGAATGCCTTCAGCTCAGGTCATGATCCTGGAGTCCTGGGATCGAGTTCCGCATCGGGCTCCCTGCTTAGCAGGGAGTCTGCTTCTCCCTCTGACCCTCACCCCTCTCATGCTCTCTGTCATTCTCTCTCCCCAAAATAAATAGAATCTTAAAAAAAAAAGGAAGAAATGCTGAAAAGTAGTGAACTTCAAGAAATTAACAAAGGAACTATAAGAAATTACCCCCCCCAAAATAGAAGGAAGGAAATAAAACAGAAATCAATGCCCTAGAACACAAACATGCAATAAAAAAGATCAGGAAGATTCAAAATTTAGTTCTTTTGAAAGACTACTAAATCTCTGGTGAGACTGATGAAGGAAAAAGAGAAGGTTCTTATAGCCTATATCAGACTTAAGAAGGGAATTCTTCCCTGAAGCCAATAATATATAATTTTGTGAAGGTAAATTAAAAAGTGTGGATGAAAAAAGACAACGTCTTAGGGGAAAAATTACCAAAATAATTAAGAGACAGAAAACCTGAACAGGCTTAGAAAGGAGAAATCCAATTATTTAAAAACCTTTCCACGAAGAAAATTCCCAGCACAGATGGCTTCTCTGCCAGATTGTAGCAAAAAAATTGAGGAATAAAATTCTAGTCATACACAAACTTTTCCAAAACAGAAAATAAGGGTCAGTTCACCCTATGAGGCTAACATAACATTGATTTCAAATCTTGACAAGAACAATATAGGCCATCTCATTTATGAACACTGATACAAAACAAACTCAGGCAAAATATTAATAAACTGAACCCAGGAATAATTTAAAAAGATAATACAGTAAAACCAAATTAGGTGTATCCCAAGAATCAGATTAGGTTAAACAGTTAAATAAAATCCAATATATTAACACACGAAGAGAAAATTCATATGGCAATGAAAAGTTGCAAAAAAAGAAAAGTATTAAATTCAAAGAGAACACAAAATTGTTAGTAAATAAGATATAGCAGGGAACTTTTTTAAGTTTTTATTTTAACCACCTGGTGCTCATTATGACAAGTGCACTCTTTAATCCCCACCATTTATTTCACCCATTCCCCCTACCCACCTCCCCTCTGGTAATCATCAGTTTGTTCTCTACAGTTAAGAGTCTGTTTTTTGGTTTGTCTCTCTTTTTTTTCCTTTTGCTCATTTGTTTTGTTTCTTAAATTCCACATATGAGTGAAATCATATGGTACTGGTTTTCTCAGACTTATTTTGCTTAGCATTATGCTCTCTAGCTCCATCCATGTCATTGGAAATGGCAAGATTTCATTCCTTTTAATGGCTGAATAATATTTCATCGTATATATGTACCACTTCTTTAACCATTCATCAGTGGATGGACACTTGGGCTACTTCTGTATCTTGGCTATTGCAAATAATACTGCAATAAACACAGGGATCCATGTACCCCTTTGAATTAGTGTTTTTGTATTCTCTGGGCAAATACCCAGTAGTGTGATTGCTGGATTGTAGGGTAGTTCTATTTTTAACTTTTTGAGGAAATTCCATACTGTTTTCCAGTGACTGCACCAGTGTGCATTCCCACCAACAGTGCACAAGGGTTCCTTTTTCTCCACATCCTCACCAACACCTGTTGTTTCTTGTGTTCTTGAGTTTAGCCATTCTGACAGGTGTGAAGTGATATTTCACTGTGGTTTTGATTTACATTTCCCCTATGGTAAGTGATGATGAGTATCTTTGAAAAGATACTTGAAAGTGTCTGTTGCTCATCTGTATGTCTTCCTTGGAGAAATGTCTGTTTATGTCTTCTGCCCATTTTTTCCACTGTATTATTTGGTTTTTGGGTGTTAAGTTGTGTAAGTTATTTATATATTTCAGATACTAATCCTCTATCGGACATGTCATTTGCAAATATCTTCTCCCATTCAGTAGGTTGCCTTTTACCTTTGTTGATTGTTTCCTTTGCTGTGTAGACGTAGTCCCAATAGTTTACTTTTGCTTTTGAGGCAAGGGGACCTATCTAAAAAAAGTTGCTGTAGCCAATGTCAGAGAAATTACTGCCTGTGCTATCGTCTAGGATTTTTATGGTTTCAGGTCTCATATTAATCCATTTTGAATTTAGTTTTGTGTATGGTATAAGAAAGTGGTCCAGTTTCATTCTTTTGCATGTTGCTGTCCAGTTTTCCCAACACCATTTGTTGAAGAGACTGTCTTTTTCCCATTGCATAGCTTTTCCTGCTTTGTCGAAGATTAATGGACTACATAATTGTGGGCTAACTTCTAGATTTTCTACCCTGTTCCATAAGATTTATATGTCTATTTTTGTGCCAATATACTACTTTGATTACTATAGCTTTGTAATATAACTTGATGTCTGGAATTGTGATGCCTCCAGTTTTGCTTTTGTTTTTCAAGACTGCTTTGGCTATTCAAGTCTTTTGTGGTTCCACACAAATTTTAGGATTGTTTGTTCTAGTTCTGTTTTGCTGTTGGTATTTGGATAGGGATTGCTTTAAATGTGTAGACTGCTTTGGGTAGTAAAGACATTTTAACAATATTTGTTCTTCCAATCCTTGAGCATGGAATGTTCTTCCATTTCTTTGTCTTCAATTTATTTCATCAGTGTTTTATAGTTTTCAGAGTACAGGTCTTTCACCTCTTTGGTTAGGTTTATTCCTAGGTATCTTACTATTTTTTGGTGCAATTGTAAATGGGATGGTTTTCTTAATTTCTCTTTCTGCCGCTTCATTATTGGTATACAGAAATGCAACAGATTTCTGTAGATTGATTTAATGTGATAAAAGTTTTAACAAAAACAAAACAAAACAAAACAAAAAACAAACCTTCAGCAAATGTACTTGGGAGTGAAATGTTAAAAGCTTTCTCTTTGAGATCAGGAACAAGACAGGGAGAGCAGTCCTGGGATGATGCAGTGTTCTATTTCTTGACCTGGGTAATAAATTCATGTGTGTTTACAATAACGTACTAAATTCTTCGTTTTATATTTTATGTACAATCTAGAATACGTGTTATAGAAAAAAAGAAAGAAATACTTGGAGATGAACAAAAGGCTGATTAAGACTATCACTAAAGTTCAGCAACTCTGTAGGTCCTAATTTTTCCCCCATTATGATTAATTTCAAACCAATTAACATTTATTGGGCCTACAAGACATTGTACAATCTGGCAACATGCATTATTAACCTTAAAGATGTCTGCAGCCTATCATCCAGTAACTCTATTATCTATGAACCCATCTTAAGGGAAAAAGGTCAAGATAAAGAGAAAAAGAAATCCATTATGTTAAGATGTTCATTGCACACATGAAAATAAAATGGAAAACAACTAAACTACAGGGAATAGTTAAGAAAAGTAATTCTTACAATGGGATTATTATACAGTCAATAAAATTAAGGTTTACAAAAGAGTCTAAGAAATGTACATACCCTAATTTTTTTAAATTGGAAATATATACACACAAACACTATGACTAATGGGGGATATGTCTTAGGCACAGAAAAAAGACAAAATGAGAAGGAGGGACAGAGGGCTATAAAGCTATACTGGTTTTCTTTATATGATGAGCTTATGGATATTATCTGTACTTTTTATTTCCTGAATGTCCTGTAATGATCATATAAAGCTTTAATAATGGGGTATATAAGAACTGAAGAAAATAATCACAAACCTAATGTATCTTATTTTAATTACTTCAAAATGTAACTAAAATTTCAATCAGTTTTTATCTCAGTATTTTATTCAGGTAAACTATTTTCTAACAGTTAAACTGTTTAAGTCTATAATTTGCTAATTATTTATAATAATTTCTAATTATATTTAGTATTTTAAATCCTAAAATAGTAAATAGTAATAATTAGATCTCCAAAGATATATCATCTCCAGTTTTCTGGCCAGAATTCTAAACCAGTTTGCTCCTAAGAGCGAAAAGAGAAAATGATCTATAAACAGGCTTCAAGCAGTCATCTGTGTAAAAGCAAAATAACTGTTAGTCTCTGAATAAAAGATTTGTTATGGCTCCTCACTTTCTTGAGCAACCATTTTCAACCTCAGTTTTGCCAACATCCTGGTATTTTCTGACCAGTTGTGAGGTATGTCTCAAGTAATCTGTTATCAATCATAAAGTATAAATGCGTTCAATGTTTATCATTAGAAATATAAGTGCTGCCTAAGCGAGCACAAGTTTATCATTAGAAATAATAATAAATTGAAGTAAACGTACAATATTGAAGCAACGTAAGATCAACCCTATATGACTTAAATTGAAGCAAACGTAAGATCAACCCTATATGACTTAACACAGTTTACATTCCAGTATACTTGAAAGAACACAGTAGAGATAAATCTTACATTTTGCGAATTCTACATTCACTTATTCAGTACTTACTGAGCATCTATTAGAGACAAGGAACTAAAGGCACCGTGCAAACAACAGAAACAGAACTGAAAACTATTAGGTCATAGGGTTAAACATAACTATCATTTTACATTTTAAAGCTTTTAATAGACTAACCCAATCCTACTTTTCACTACTTGCCAGCACAAACTTGTTTCCTCTAGTTCTCTGATTTTCTTTTAAAATATTCTAGCCTTCCCTGCTGCCAAACCTCTGCTCGAACTGTTCCCCAGCCTAAGTGCTTTTTGTTCAGTCACCAGCACCTGCAGAATGCTCACTATATGCCAGGCACTGTGCTTGGAATGCGAGAAGGAAAAAGACTTTTCTATCTTTTCTATTCTTTGAGCCTGGATTGAGTCCCGCTTCTTTCTCCAAGAATTACTCATTATCCTCTCCATACTCTGAATGCTGTAACCGTTACTATCTAACACAGTGGCTCCCAATCTTTAATGTAAGAAACCATTTTTAATATCAAAATGTTTCATGAATCTGATTCTCACTCCTTAGGTGACATTTGGTCCCATGGCCCTATATACCATCATCTATACACTGATAACTTCCAAACATATACCTCCAGCTCCACCTCTCCCTTGAACTCCTAATAGACATACCTATTCTCCACTTGAGTATCTGACAGGTATCTCAAACAGCCACACCCAACACAAAACTCTTGATTTACATCTCCAAATCTGTTTTCCACCTACCCACTACCTCACAGCCCCATCTCAGTAAAATATGCCATCTTTCACCCAGTTGCTCATGTTGAAAAACTTGGGAGTCACCCTTTACTTCTCTTTCCCTCACATTCCACATCTAACCCATCAATAAATCCTAATTACTGTACCTTTTTTTCTTTAAAGATTTTATTTAATTATTTTGAGACAGAGAGGGAAAGAGAGGGCAAGTAAGGGAGGGGCAGAGGGAGAGAATCTCAAGCTGACTCCAGGCTGAGTGTGGAGCCCAACATGGGGCTTGATCTCATGAACCTGAGATCATGACCTGAGCCAAAATCAAGAGCTGGACACTTAACTGATTGAGCCACTCAGGTGCCTCTCTACTTTCTAAGTATATCACAAATCTGACCACTGCTTTGCTCCCCTAGCACTACTACCTTCTCCAAGTTGCACATTTCCAACCTAGATTATTGTAAGATTTTCCTAACTGGTTTTCCTGCTTCCATTCTTGCCTTCAATTTTCAACATATAGTTGGAGTAATCCTCCAAAAAACAAACAAACAAAAAACAAGTCAAATCTGGATATTCCCATGTTTAAAACACTTTAATGATTTCCATTTCACTCAGAGTAAAATCGAGTCTTCAAATGACCTTCAATGCTCTACCTGATCTAGCCTCTGCCTGTCCTACCAACTGTCCTACCACACTCCCCTTCACTCACTCTACTTCTGCCACACCGGCCTCCATGTTGTTCTTCCAACATGCCAAACACAATTCCATCTCAGAAGGTGCCGCTCCCTCTACCTGAACATTTTACCTCAGATAGCTCCAGAGCTTACTCCCATCACTTCCTTCAGGTCTGTTAGCTCAAAGGGCTTCTCAAAAAGACCTTCCCTCACCAACCTAGCTAAAGTAACATCCTGTTACTCTTTTATCCACTGCAACTGTTTTATTTATGTCAAAGCCTATTAACTACCGTGTGTGTGTGTGTGTGTGTGTGTGTGTGTGTCTGTGTGTGTGTGTTCACGTGGATGATGTTTATTGACAGCATCTCTAACCAACATTTACGGTCAGACAGAGCATAGGCTCGATTTTGTTCACCATTGTTGCCATATTATGTGCACACAGCAGACCCTCAAGAATATTTATTGGATGAATGATAGTAATTGCTTTTAGTTTTGTTGAGAAAATAATGAAAAAACACTACTAGAATTCAGTAAGGCTTTCAAATGAATTTATACTCTATTAATCACAAAAGCATTATATACATGCTTTGGTGGTAGAAGGAGTACAATGTACATAATTCAGGGTTCAATAACAACTAAGGAATGGAGCCTTCTTATAATTCTCTATCCCTTCTCACATCTTTCCCACGTCATTCATTAATTCTTTCCATAAATGGTTACTGTGTGCCTCTAGCCAGAGTATTCTAGACATTAAGAATACAAAAATAATTAAGAGAAGGTAATGCATTGAGACATATAAAAATAATGCTTACAGAATATGACATATACTAGAAATACAAATATAGATTATAAAACGGTACCACAACAGGGGAAATAATCAACATTTTAGGGGTAGGTGTTTAGGGAAAGTTTTAGTAGTGATGATACTCAACAAATACTCGCAAAATCAAATAACAGAAGTTATTCTTCGGTTTACTTTACACGTGAAATGAGGATTTTAAGTCTTAAAGTGCTACAGTAATTTGCTACCATGAGATAAGCTAGCCTTAGAATGAAACCAAAACAAGGGGAATGACAGAACTGAACAGATCACAGAGAAATTGAGCCAAGTCCTTGATGATTTCAGGCTGGATAAAACCTTAAAGTTTAGCTACCACACCTAATCATTCCCTTTACTGTTTACGCAGTTTGAATTTTGTTTTCTGTCACTTGCAATATAAGAATACAAATGAATGTCTATGAATTCTTTTGAAAAGCAAAGCATTTGCTTATTTCAAGGTGTAGGGCCACTACTGGCATTTCTGAAGGGATGAATCTTGTTTTGTGGGAGACATCACAGGACTTTTAGTATATGTGACTTCTACCCACTAATTGTCAGTAGGCCCTCACAAACACTGTGACAACCAAAAATGTCCCTATATATTTTCCAAATGCCTCCACCCCCAAGGAGAAAAAACAAATCTATTTTCTAACAGTTTTATATGTACCCATTTCCCTCAGTGGTTCCACCAGGTACACATAGATGTACTTAACATCAACCTTAGGGGTAACTGGGTGATGGACATTGGGGAGGGCACGTGATGTAATGAAGCGCTGGGTGTTATATAAGACTGATGAATCACTGAACTCTATACCTCTGAAACTAATAATACACTATATGTTAATTAATTGAATTTAAATTTAAAAAAAAGAAAAAAAAAACATCAACCTTAGGAGAACAGGGATACATCACTCAAATGTCTTAATTTTACATAATCCAATTTTAATCAGTCATTTACGACTATCTCAATGTTTGGCCAAAATCCTATGTACAGTGTATATCAACTCTTGGGGTAAGCAGTGCTGTAAGCTTGCTCCTACTATTGGGAAATTCTTATTTACTTAAACTTACTTCTCCATAAAATACTATAGAGACACGTCACTGATATTGCTGGTCACCTTCCCTTCAGTCATCCACCTAATTTCCTCCTAGACTGAAATGCCAGATAATGGTTTTTCCAGTCCCCTTGCAAGTAGGACGTGAACATGCCAGGATGACATCTGACACAGGGCTTCTCTGAAAGGTTTATTTGCCTAATCAAGAGATTGGAGGGCAAACTTCCTCCTATCTTTGGCGGCTGTGTGAGAATGTGATGTCTGGAGCAGTAAGAGCAATGTGCAACAATAAGGGGATGAGCCTGAGCACAAAGATCAGCACACTAAGGATAAAGAAGAAAAGCACCTAGATCCTTGATATAACACTACACTGACTGACCAGTAATCCTCCAACTCTGGACTTCTTTTTATGTGAAATACTGTTTACTGTTGGTCGATATTATGTAATCCGAGGCCAAACTAATATAAGATATATTAAAGATCTGACAGCTGCTGAAAGTGGGAGAACCAAGTCGACTGCGGGGTTAGAGTGGGTGGCTGGGAGAAAGGTGTTTACAAAAGAGAAATTAGAAGGAAGGGAAACACATATACACACATGTACATGTAAACACAATAGGTGAGGGTAGGTGGATTAAAATCAAATTCGATTTGATTCTGTTTGGTATGAGATAAGCTTATGATAGTACATCTAAGATAAGAGATGTACAGCCAGCAATGTAGGTGGGAAGTCAAGTTACAGAATGGAGAAACATCCACACAAAAATGATGATTTATATCATTAAAAATAGGATACAACCACCAAGAGAACACAGTGAAAAGCACAGAGATCTTTAAGTACACTGGTTACCTCCTGTCATTTTAGATGAGGTTCATCCACCGGTTAGGCCAATTAGAATAATTCCACCCCTTTTGACAAAGATATTATGACAGACTTAGCAGCATGACCTTCTCCATTTGTTCAATCAGAATAGGTAGGACTTTTGGGAAAAGGCTAAAAGAGAATCCTTCTCTCTCCCTTTGGTAATAAAGAAGGCTATCAGATGAACATTGATGATAGCCATTTTTTTTACTAGAAGGGAAGCCAGTCTGAGCATAAAGCCCAAACAGGAGGACAAAGTTGAGATAATAGCAGAAAAATGGAACTTCAGCCCCGATGACATAAGCCTATTCTTGAAGACAATTCTATCTATGCACTTGCCAATTATATAAGCCAATAAATACATTCTTTTTGCTTTTATTATTTATTTATTTTACCACAGCACTAAGTTTTATTAGGGATTTCATTAAGGTTAAATCTCTAGAAATGAGGGAGTCAGTTCAGGAGCACAAAGCTGATGAAGCCACCTCAGATCTCATAATGAACCACTGGCTCAGGCTTTTTGGTGGGATCGCTGCCTCGTTCCAGGTACAGATTATTATAAGGATACTGCTTTGGCTCCACAGGCTGGTAGGTGGGGTAAGTCTTCCCGACCCAAAACATGAACCGCATGAAGGCCACGAAGCCAAAGAGAGGCTTACACATGAGATTCCAGGAAATAGGCGTGGGGGATGTGTCCACACAGTTCCTGATATACATGTCAAAGTCCCAGTGCACTGGTTCACCCCAGTTCAACCTCAGGTCTGAGTGGTCCCAGTTATACAACGGATCCCTCTTCTGCTGTGAGCAGTCAGGGAGCTTTGGGTAGTTGCTGTACCCCATGCATCATCCGGGTACAGTTGGTAGTCTTCTACCTGCATACTGTATTTGATGGCGGCGGCCTGTTCGTCCGGGGTTTTGGGATAGGGCCCCGGGAGCACGTCCTTCGTAATGTGCGTAGCTGTCCGTGCACCCAACCACACCACGGTCCAGATTGCCCTTTGCAGCCATCAGACTCCCAGGACCCGCGCCCTAAGCCGCCGCCATCTTCACCTTCCTCCCTCTTTTTGCTTTTAAATCTAGTTTGCATCCTAACTAATGTAGGAACCGCTACGTTTTGGGGGAAGAAGTGCAGGAAATGTTAAAAAAACTTTCAGAGACGTAAGAGAATCAGGACATACAAGGCAGAAGAACAAAGAAATCAGATAATCTTATTCCTATAGAGTATATTTCACAAATGATCTTAGGAAACCAAGGATAACCGAGGAAAGACCATTAGATTTGGTGATTAGGAGGTCATAGGTGACTTTTAAAGTAGCAATTTCAGTGCTGAAATGGCAAAGGAAGTCAGAGTGCAAAGGAAAGAATAATTTGTATTTATTAGGAAATCCGTAATGTACCAAACACTTGGGTGGACATTAAACATGTGTTAAACTCCTTCAATTATGACTCTGTAAGCAAGTTTAACATTTTATTTTATAGATAAAGAATAAAGTGAGTAGTAACTTGCCCACAGCCACATAGCCACTAAGTGGTTTTAATAGACTTCAAACCCAGATTTATCTGGCTCAAAAGTCAATGTTCCTACCACACCAGGCTCCTGGAATTAAAGAATAAAAATACAATGGCACAGCAGGCTCAAAATTCAGACTGGCTTCCCTGAGTTGTTCAGCATACAACGCTGTATTTGGCAACCTTGACATAGAAGCATATACAGAGGCTAGAGAGGGAGAGACTGAAGAAGGAATGATAAAGGACAGTTCTACAGAAAGAAAGACAGGCAGGGATGATTGTGGACACATCTGGAGGGGACTACTCTTGAAAAGGGGGAAGGACATTTCTTCCTCTGAGATAGGAGTAAATAAGGAAATGATACTGAGGACAGAAAAGAATATACCTCAGACAGCTGAGATTTTTCTCAGGAAAGGAGAGATCAAGTTATTTGCTGTAAAACCCTTCAGGAAATGAGACAGAAAGGAACACAATCAGCACTAACGATCCAGCAGAGAGCAGAGCACCAACTGATATGAAAATGTCCACACATAACTGTCTCTTGTATCCTTCAGGAGCTCAGGGGTCAAAATGAAAGAGCTAGTGATGAGACTTATTCTGAACTGGAGACTAGAAAGGTAAATCTACAGAAAATAAAGCATTCTAGGGCATCAATGAGAGCTTAGTAAAAATTGATGACAGTGGGATCCTGGGTTAGAGAGGGAAATGAAATCAGCAGTAGGCTAATGGGTTGGATGAATAGAGAGACAAAGAGGGGGTTCATAAAGACAGCGTGTGAGAGGGAGAAAACAGGTTCCCTAAGAGTGAAAGAGTAATAAGAGATTTTAATAACAGTTTGTAAACAGAGATGTGTTTTGACAGAATCCTTCAAATTATTTTCCCAGAGGCAGAGAGCCATTGACTGGAGCTCAGCAGTCCTACTATCCCTTCAGCCAAAAGCACGGAATTGAGATAACCCCCTCAAAAAACATACAGTCCTTGATTGTAGAAAAATGAAGGTTAAAACAAACGAACGAACGAACCAGCCCATACAGAAATCAAATATAAAAATATCTTCCCTTATTTTGAACTAAACAATTCTATCTTTAAATTTAAGAAATTTAAAAAAATTTTTGAAAAGGAAATTCATTGAGAGGTCAAAGTCTACAGCAAAGGAAAAGAGAGATTATATGTCATGAGGCAGAATGAAAAGTAAACAAATCTATCAGGCCAATTATACAACCCACATATTAAAGATTGTTAGTACAGAATTCCAATAGGGCAAGGATAGTTTGTGCTTTAATAACTTGGGAGAGCACCTAGGATAGCTTCAACAAAATATTACTCAATTTAATGTTAATAAAATAGTCCACTCATTTGCAATCTCAAAGGAGAAGCTATCATTTATATCTTTAATCTCATTTTTACAACTTTGGGGCTCTTGAGAAATTATCCAACTACTTCTCTTTCTCCCTTTGGAAGTAAATGACAAAGGCTATCACATGAACGTTGCTGATAGCCATCTTTTTACTAGGAGGGAAGCCAGTCCAAGCACGAAGCCCAAACAGGAGGACAGAATTGAGATAACTGCAGAAAGACAGAAAATATGGGAGAAACAGACATGGCAACTTCCTCCACTACCATTTCAATCCTGCAGTTTGCACTTATAAACTGTGGCAAGATATCAGGTTATTTAGGACAGTTTCTTACACCATTAATTCTGAGTACCCTTGCCCCAGTAACGAAGGAGGGAGAACTGAGACTGGCACAGCCTAAATTTTGCAGAAAATATCAAGTCCTATAGCGACTGTTAAGTAGTAGCAACAATCGAGAATCCAAGAAATTTGAGAAGTTTTGAGTTTAAAAAGCTTTTCTCCATTTTAGTCCTTTCTAAATAAAACAAAAGCTTGTACAATACGGGATTCTAAAAGCTTCACTTGGCAATTTAAGCGAACCCTGAATAAAAGAATAAATCACTTAACCTTTCTTGTGCTATTACATATCTTACATTCACAAAGCCTTCTTTTTTAAAAACGAACACTTCCCAATTCTTTCACTAGATCTAGAAAACGTAAGCCCCCGCCTTAAAAGTTCGGAGACCAGGGGTTTACTATAGTCAGAGATTAATTTCCATGAACAATCATTTGCATCACAGGCACCATTCTCTACTTTGCAGGAGTTCAATGGGCCAAGGAGTCCAACTCTTCAAATGACCCGTCTCCTGGGGACTTGATTCCCTCATCAAGGTGAAGCTTTTTCTTTGTAACTATATACGAGACTACCGGGTATTATTCCCAGTTAAACTTTTAAAGGAAGCAAGAGGGTCGAAACCAGGAAGATGGGGAGGCGACTAAAATAGGAGGGGCAACGACCCACCCACCTAACGCGAAGGAGAGACCGCTTGGACCGGTGAAGCTTCACCAGGAGCCAGGAAAGGTGCGGAGGGCGGCAGGCGTCGCGACCCCCTCGCACGGTGTGAGAATGGAAGGCTTGCAAAGCCAGGGTCCAACTGGAGGCCTGAAAGGGGGCGCAGGGCGGGGAGAGGGTGGGACGTGGAGACAAGAGAGCGGCAGAGTCCGGCCGAGCACCATTAGGGTCTGGAGCATCGGCGGGCCAAAGACGTCAATGCTTGCGTCTCACTCACCTGCCAGACGCTCGCCCCGCGGCAAGAAGTACGGACGCCGCTTGGGCGCTTCCTCTCCTGCGGTACGCAGCCGCTGCCGCTGCCGGAGCTCCAGGACCCGAGAGTAGAGGGTGGTGCAGAAGCACGCAAAGCGGCGACCGGACCCGAGCTCAGAGAGGCGTACATAGGGGGCGCCGGGGGTCCGGGAAGGCAGCTCTGTGCTTCACCTTCCTCAGCAGTAACTAACAACGCTTCCCGGGCACAGCATCTTGCCAGCCTCGGCCCGCTGCTCCCGGGCCTTCGCCCGCAGCACCCCCCAGCAGCGGCCGGGTTTCCGGCGGCCACACTCCGCCCCCTTGCTACTTGGCCTCCGCCATCTTGTTGGAGGCGGGAAGAATGCAGCGCGCATGCGTGCGCAGGGATCGCTGGCGTCCTCCAGCCCCGCAAGGAGGGGCTGGAATGCGCAGTCGCTTTACCGCAGCGTTCAGACTGGGTTCTTCGCGGTCCGAAGCCGCTTCTCAGTCGCCCGACCTCCTCGCTTTTCTTTGCCTGGGTAGCGGCTGAATTAATAAAACCCTTCTGCACACCCACACTCAGTAATTCAGCAAATACCTATGTAGCGCCTACAATGTGAAGCGTTCTAGGCCGGGAGCTGACGATAGATTGATAAAACCTGGCCCCAGCCCAAAAGGAGCTCATAATCTAGTGAAAAAGACGGAGATGAACGAGTAATTCCCTAAATTCTTGTTTTGTAGCTGCGCACCACCTCCTATACCTCGCCCTCCCCCCCGCCCCATTTTAATTCAAAGCATACCTATTCTGGGAAGTCCTCGTTAGTCTCACACAGTTTTACCTGTTCTTTACCTTTAATTACCTCTATAGCTTAATTTCATTCAACATTAACTCAACAAATAATATCTGGGTTTCTACTATATACTTGATACTGTTCTAGGCTTCAGCAGTAAGACGTATAAACTCGTGGAACTTACATACTAGTGGGAAAGAATGGACAATAAAAGACAAATCACGGAATTAATGTTTGATAGTGATTAGGGATGGGGAGAGAGCAAACCACCAAAAGATGAAGGAGAGTGAAGGGCGGTAATTAGCAACCTTTCTCCGGAGATGACATCTGATCTGAGGCCTGGCTGACCACACGGGCCAGGAGCCAAGAGAAGGTCTGGGTCAGAGCCTTCCAGGCAGAAGGAACAGCAAAAGCAGAGGCCTGAGGTGGGAATGAGACCAGAGGGTAAGAGGAACAAAGGGAAGAGGTGGCATGGACAGTGGGAGGAGATGAGGAGAGGCAGGGGTCAAATTAGGTAGGGCATTGAGGCCATGGGAAGAGTTGGATTTTACCACGAGGGTCCTGTTTACCTTGCTGACACTGTCCCAACTGCTTTCCAAACACTAAAACTTCCTGACTGCCTATGCTTTGCATGTGCTGTCCCATAGTCTTGAAGATCCTTACTATTGTTCTTTAAATGATTGGCTTGTCATCTTTTCAGGTTTCAGTGTTTAACTGTCACCTCAGAAGGGCCGTCCTTCCTAAGCTACGGCTCCCTCCTGCTCTCCAGTTAGTTTCCAATATTGCACCTGATCATTTCTTCCATGGCACTCAACATTTTTGTTTTTCTATTTCACCCATCCCCCCACCCACCTCTCCGGCAACCTAGTTTGTTCTCTGTATTTAAGAATCTGTTTTTTGGAGGCGCCTGGGTAGCTCTGTTGGTTAAGCATCCAACTCTTGATTTGAGCTCAGGTCATGATCTCAGGGTGGTGGGATCAAGCCCCAATTGAGCCCCACATCACACTCTGTTCTCAGCATGGAGCCTGCTTAAGATTATCTCGCTTCCTCTCCCTCTCTGCTCATGTGCATGCTTGCTGTCTCTCTCTCTAAAAGAAAAAAAAAATCTGTTTTTTTGTTTGTCTGTTATTTTCTTTGTTTGTTAAATTGTTTGTTTCTTAAATTCTACACGAGTAAAATCAAGTGGTATTTGTCTCTGACTTCCTCACTTAGTATTATACCCTCCAGGTCCATCCATGTTGTTGCAAATGGCAACATCTCATCCTTTTTTTTATAGCTGAGTAATATTCCATTTTATATATATCTCACATCTTTATCCATTCATCTATGGATGAACATTTGGGTTGCTTCCATATCTTGGCTATTGTAAATAATGCTACAATAAACATAGGGGTGCATATATTTTTTTCAAAATAGTGTTTTTGCTTTCTTGAGGTAAATACCCAGTACTGGAATTACTGGATCACATGGTGGTAATTCTATTTTTTAATTTTTTGAGGAACCTCCATACTGTTTTCACAGTGGCTGCACCAGTTTGTATTCCTACCAACAGTGCAAGAGGGTTCCTATATCTCCGCATCCTCACCAACACTTGTTATCTCTTGTCCTTTTGATTTTAAGACATTCTGACAGGTGTGAAGTGCTATATCATTGTGGTTTTGATTTTCGTTTCCCTGATGATTAGTGATGTTGAGCATCTTTTCATGTGTCTGTCGGGCATCTGTATGTTTGCTTTGGAAAAAATGTCTATTCAAGTCCTCTGTCCATTTTTAAATTGGATTATTTGTGGGGTTTTGCTATTGAAGTATATAAGTTCTTTATATATTTTGGATATTAGCCCCTTATTGGATATATCATTTGCAAATATCTTCTCTCATTCAGTAGGTTGTTTTTTCATTTTGTTGATGGTTTCCTTCACTGAGAAAAGCCTTTTATTTTTGGTGTAGTCCCAATAGTTTAATTTTGTTTTTGTTTCCCTTGCCCGAGGAGACATATCTAGAAAAATGTTTTTACAGCTGATGTTAAAGAAATCACTGCCTATGTTTCCTTCTAGGATTTTTATGGTTGTAGGTCTCACATTTAAGTCTTCAATCCATTTTGAGTTTATTTTTGTGTATAGTGTAAGAAGTTTGTCCAGTTTCATTCTTTTGCATGTAGCTAACCAGTTTTCCCAGCACCGTTTGTTGAAGAGACTGTCTTTTCCCATTGTATATTCTTGCCTCCTTTGTTGTAGATTAATTGACCATATATGGGTTTATTTCTGGGCTCTCTCTTCTGTTCCATTGATCTATGGGTGTTTTTGTGCCAGTGCCATACTGTTTTGATTATGACAGCTTTGTAGTATAACTTGAAATCTGGAATTGTGATACCTCCAGTTTATTTTTCTTTCTCAAAATTGCTTTGGGTATGATTTTTTTTGTCTTTTGTGGTTCCATACATATTTTAGTATTATTTGTTCTAGTTCTGTGAAAAATGTTGTTGGTATTTTGATAAAGATTGCATTAAATCTGTAGATTGCTCTGGGTAATATGGACATTTTAACAATACTGGTTCTTCCAATCAGTGAGCATGGAATATCTTTGCATATGTTTGTGTCATCTTCAGTTTCTTTCATCAGTGTTTTATTGTGTTTGGAGTACAGGTATTTTACCTCCTTGGTAAGTTTACTCCTAGGTATTTTATTACTTTTGGTACAATTATAAAGTGATTGTTTTCTTAATTTCTCTTCCTGCTACTTCATTATTAGTGTCTAGAAATGCAACAGATTTCTGTATATTAATTTTGCATCCTGTGACTTTACTGAATTCATTTATCAATTCTAGTAGTTTTTTTGGTGGAGTCTTCAGGGTTTTCTGTATGTGGTATTATGTCATCTGCACATAATGGAAGTTTTACTTCTTCCCTACCAATGTGGATGCCTTTTATTTTTTTGCTTGTTTGTTTTAATGCTATAGTTTATTTATTTAATATTTTTAAAAAGATTTTATTTATTTATTTGACAGAGAGAGACACGGCAAGAGAGGGAACATAAGCAGTGGGAGTGGGAGAAGAAGCAGGCTTCCCATTGAGCAGGGAGCCCGATGCGGGGCTCGATCCCAGGACGCTGGGATCATGACCTCAGCCGAAGGCAGATGCTTAACGACTGAGCCACCCAGGCACCCCTGCCTTTTATTTTTGTTATTGTTGTTGTTGTTGTGTGATTGCTGTTGCTAGGACTTCCAGTACTATGTTGAATAGAAGTGGTGAGAGTTTACTCCTTGAAACCTACAACCTTCCAAAACTGAATCAGGAAGAAATAGAAAACTTGAACAGATCAATTATCAGCAATGAAATTGAATCAGTAATCAAAAATCTCCCAACAAACAAAAGTCCAGGACCAGATGGCTTCACACATGAATTCTATCAAACATTTAAAGAAGAATTAATACCTATTCTTCTCAAACTATTCCAGAAAATAGAAGAGGAAGGAAAACTTCCAAATTCCTTCTACAAAGCTAGCGTTACCCTGATACCAAAATCAGATCAAGACACTACAAAAACCCCACAAAACTATAGGCCAATATCTCTGATGAACTTGGATGCAAAAATCCTCGACAAAATATTAGCAAACCGAACCCAACAATACATTTAAAAAAATCATTCATCATGATCAAGTGGGATTTATTCCAGGATGTAAGGATAGTTCAATATTCACAAATCAATCAGTGTGATATATCGTATTTACAAGAGAAAGGATAAAAGCCATGTGATCATCTCAATAGATGCAGAAAAAGCATTTGACAAAGTACAGTATTCATTCATGATAAAAACCCTCATCAAAGTAGGTCTAGAGGGCCTCAATATAATAAAGGCCATATATGAAAAACCCACAGCTAACATCTTTTCAATGGTAAAAAACTGAGAGCTTTTCCTCTATGATCAGAAACAAGACAAAAACGTCCACTCTCACCACTTCTATTCGACATATTCTTAAATTATATATTTATTATTTTTTCACTGTCTCACTAAATTGTGAACTCCATGAGGAGTGAAGATGTTGTTTACCAAAAGACACCCTATGTCTAGCACCATGCCTGGCTTGGGTGGTCACTCAATAAGTGTTTGTTGAATTAATGAACGTTTGTCAGCACCTGGGTAGTTAGTGGCATTCAACATTGTTTTTCACTTGTTAGTTTTTAATATTAAATGCAAGTCATTTCCTATTTATATGTCTCCTCAACTAGATTACAAAAAGGAACTTTAGAAAGGGTGGGGACAGAGAAAGAATAAAATGGAGAAGAGTAGGTGATGATGGAGGAGTATTGTCTTGCATATGTTTGCAGGACTGGGAAAAGGAAGGCTTCAATTTAATGGAATGCCTATTTTATGTGCTGTGCACTATGCTAGGTACTTAATCCTCACCATAGTCCTGCTAGGTAGTTATCCTTATTTTGATACATAGAAAAATTCAGAAAAATTAAGTCACTTGCCCAAAGTCACATATTAAGAGATACTACTGACCCTAAAGCCCATGCTCTGCCCATCTAGAGAAACTGGATTTGGAGATGGGCCTATCTGGTGATTTGACTCTGTATCATTAGCATGCTTTCATTAGAGAATTCAGCTACTGCCATTTACGAATCCTGGTTGTATTGCTCTTCTCGTAGGCTCTCAACAAAGGACCTGATTGGAAATTGCTGTCATTCTGTTCTTTTGGACTGGAGCAGAGCTCATTTTACCATTTCCTTTTCATGTTTTTTTAGAAATTTGTATTTCTTTTTATTAATAAGTTCTATATATTTCATCAAAGGAAAAAGAGAGAGAGAGAGAGAGAGAGAGAGAGAGAGAGATACCAGAAAAATGGGTGCATATCCTAACTGCTAGCTGCATCCCCTTGGTTAGGCTTGTTCCTGTATGGCCAGCTCTCTCATCTAGGTCCCAAGTAATACTTTATACATCAAAGATACTTCTCTGGCAAAGAATGACAGGCTCACCACAACAATCGCTTATCCCATTTACTCATCAGAATTACACACCATCATTTCCCTCTAAACAGGATAGCTGGGGAGAACTACCGGAAAGGATGGGGCTGCTATCTTATATCTGGGGCCATTCAGTCCTTGTATGAGGGATGTAATAGACTATAACTCATGATAATATACGCTTGTCACCTGAACCCTGTTAGTCCATATGCAAGCCCAGTAGTAGGTGGGACTACATACCTGAAAAGACTCCCCTTCTACCCCGCTGTAGTGTAATTCTTCCTTGGAATAAATCCCAGAAACAAGACGATGTCTTCAGTTTCTGTGATAGTCTCTGTTCTTATGGTGACCATTTGTTATGGGTTGAACATGCCCTCCCCCCCACCCCCACCAAAAAAGGATATGTTGAAGTCCTAACCTCCAGTACTAAAGGATATCAACTTATTTGGGAATAGGGTCATTGCATATATAATTAATTAAGTTAAAATGAGGCCATACTGGAGTAGGATGGACCTCTAATCCAACAGCTAGTGTCCTCATAAGAAGACCGCCATATGAAGAAAGAGACACAGGGAGAAAGTTGTGTGGTGACGAAGGTGGAGCTGGAGTTACGCAGCTACAGGCTGAGGAACACCAAAGATTGCTGGCATACCACCAGAATTTAGGAAAAGGCAAGCAAGAATTTCCCTACAGGATGGGGCACCTGGGTGGCTCAGTCGGTTAAGTGTCTGCCTTCAGCTCAGGTCATGATCCCAGGGTCCTGGGATCGAGCCCTGCGTCAGGCTCTCTGCTCAGCGGGGAGTCTGCTTCTCCCCCTGCTTGTGCTCTTTCTCTCTCGAATAAATAAATAAAATCTTAAAAAAAAAAAAAAAGAATTTCCATACAGGTTTCAGAGGGAAGATGGCCCTGCCACCTTGATTTCAGACTAATGGCCTCCAGACCTGTGACAATAAACTTCCATTATTTTAAGCCCCCCGGTCTGTGCCACTTTGTTATAGCAGCCCTAGAAATGAATACATCATCATATGTATACTGCAGGGCCTGTAAAATACAAGGAAGCGGTGGGGATGGGCATTGAGGAGGTCTGGGCTACTGTCCCAGTTTGGCAGCAAACCAGCAGTAAGACCTTAGGCTAGTCACTCCACCCCACTGAGCAAGCTTCCTCATCTGTGTGAATAGGCATAATAACAGCTGCTGTGCCTACCTCAGAGATCTGCAGTGATAACTGACAAGTCTTCCTCCAGAGATGCTGTGACCAAGATGGCCTGACAGCTACTGAGAAACAATTATGTAAAAGACAATGCTCCTGCCATGGGGAATTTCACACTCTGGCTGAAAGGCCCTTTCCTATATGAGGTAACTAGCACAGGCCAAGTGCCAAGTGTGTGCTTTGGACCTGATTCACTATTGATATCCAAAGGAGGAAGGATCACTGTGGACTGGGGTGGAGAACAGAGCCTTCATAAAGGACCTTAGCTGAAAAGGGATTGATTAGAAGAATATTGAATATCTGCAGGATGTTCAGGAACAATACTTGACATTATGCCCAGAAGTAGTCCCCCAAACCACCCCTGCAGCCACTGTAGGGTACAGATACCAAAACTAGGACCACCAATACCACTTGCCCTAGACACTGGCTGATGCCGCTCCCAGCTGGAAACTAGATACAGTCTCTATTGCGGCCACTAGTCTCAATAGAAGAGAGGGTCACTGTGACTTAACCACACTTGCTTTCAGTCCCAAGCCTAGGGGCAAATGATTGACACAGCCCAGTCCTATGTTAACAGTCTAGCTCAATGCTGTGCACTAGAAATATAATGCAAGCCACATACATAATCCTAAATTTCCTGGTAGCCACACCAAGAAAATCATAGAAAAAAGTGAAATTAATTTTAATAATATGTTTTATTGAACCCAATATATATCCAAAATATTATCATTTCAACATGTGACACTAGCTGCATTTCAAGGTTTCAATAGCTATATGGCCAGTGGCTATCATATTTGACAGTATAAGGAGTCCAGCAAAATAATAGGGAGCCCAGCAAAATAAGTGTATGGACTTGTGATTTCCATAGTGAGACGCGGGTTCTGCTTCATAAGGAAGGCCATTTCCCTAACACAGGAAGGGGGTTCAGATGCAATCTTGTGGATGAAGGATACACTTGAATGAAAACCAAGACTGGATTAGAGAAAAAAATGAAGGACTTTTATTATTAATTTTAATGGGTAGTGACTGGGAGCCACTGAAGGTTTCTGAACTGGGGAAGTACTTTGAAAAGTTTAAGAAAGTTACCGTGCAGATGTAGATATAACTTTAAGAACACTAGAATTGGAATTAGGAGTCCGGGATTTTAGTTATGCTTCCTATCTGTGAACCCTTAGGCAAGCTGCCTCTGTGAATCTTCTCATGTTCAGAAATGGGGATGATGATATCTATCTATCAGGCTTGTGAGGATTCAATGAAATAATGTGAAAATGCACAACAGCTTCCAAGCACTCAATAAATGTTACTTGAATCTGAATGAATCTGAATATCTAGTTGGAGATTTAGATAAACAGTAAAGAGGTTGAACTATTTCCCCAAAGCCAAGAGGAATACTCTAGAATAAAAGCTAGAAATATGTATTTCAGATATTTCAATTCTGCCTCAGTTTGGACCAGTTAAAATACAGACTTGTTTCAACAAACAAAGGAAAAAAAAGAGAGACAAACCAAGAGACAGACTCTTAACTCTAGAGAACAAACTGATGGTTGTCAGAGGGGAGGTCGGTGGAGGGGTGGGTGAAATAGGTGATGGGGATTAAGAGTACACTTACCATCATGAGCATTGAGTAATGTATAGAATTGTGGAATCACTATATTGGACACCTGAAAGTAATTTCACACTATATGTTAACTATACTGGAATAAAAATTAAGAACTTAAATAAAAACATGTACTTGTTTCCTCAGTAGCCCATTTCTTCCTTACAGCCTTTACTGGTCATTCCTGGCTAGAGGTGGTCTCTCCTTCTATGGTCCAGAGTTCTCCTTTGGGTAACATGACATGGCTTGTTGGACTCATGCCTCATCCTCTTCACAGGGTACATACATGAGGGCAGAGACCCCATCTCATTCATCTGTGTGTGTGTGTGTGTGTATGTGTGTTTAAAGATGTATTTGCTTATTTGAGAGAGAAAGTAGGGGGAGAGGCAGAAAGAGGGAGAAAATCTCAAGCAGACTCCCCGTTGAGCATGGAGCCTGATGCAGGGCTCGACCTACGTCCCTGAGATCATGAGCTGAGCTGAAATCAAGAACTGGACGCTTAACTGACTGAGCCACCCAGGTGCCCCTCGTTCATCTTTGTATCTATGCCCCCATACTGTCTTGAACTGGAAGCATCCAAACAGATAAGATCAGCAAAATTTGGTAATTTTTTTAAAGATTTTATTTTTAAGTAATCTCTACACCCAATGTAGGACTTGAACCCACAACTTTGAGATCAAGAGTTGCACATTCCACTAACCAAACCAGCCAGGTGCTCCAAAATTTGGTAATTTTAGAAAATTGGATGATGAGTACTGTGAATACCCATTACTACTATTCTCATTACTTTTAGGTTTGCTTGGAAAGTCTCATAATAAAAAGTTTTTTAAAAATCCAAGAAATTTCTGCTTCAAGATGGTGGGACAAGTTATTTCTCTCTGTATCCCATTAAAATGCCAGCAGTAGGGCTTAATTTTCCATGAAACTAATGGAGGTTAAGCTTCAAGGGCACTTGCTTGCACTGGTCCTTTCCAAGCTCCCAGAAAGTGCCTCAGCAATATGTTCACATAGTTGTAAGTTTTTTTAAAATCTGCAAAAGCAATATATTTCAATTATATTCATTAAGGGCATTGTCTCTTCTGATTTCCCCTCTGGCACAGTTTTCCTTGTGTCAGGTAGCATTAGAGTGGCTGTAGTCATTTTTGGGGTCCGGCTAAGGGGAAGTTGTGTTTCAGATACAATTTGTTTGAATTACAATCTATTACTAATAACAAGTTGTCAAGCTGAAAAAAAAACTATCAGTAATAACAATTTTTTTTGGTCAACCATGCTTGAAGAAAGATTGGATTATCTTTCTGTTCAATCTATATCAATTTGATAGAAGAAAATCACTATCATATGAAAAGCCAGACCAAAAAAAACCCCAAAACCAAAAAACAACAAAAAAACCCCACATCCAGACCCCCCCAAATGCAGAGGAAAAGTGTGTCAGTATAGTATAGCATATACTGTGTGTGTGTGTTTGTGTGTGTGTGTGGTGTAGTCATTGGTATTATAATAGCATTATATGGTGACAGATGGTAGCTACACTTGTAGGGAGCATAGCACAGTGTATAGAGTTGTTGAATCAGTATGCTATACACCTGAAACTAATAAAATGATTGTGTATCAACTATACTTCAATAAAAAAATTATGTCAGGTGGGGGAGGGGGTGCCTGGGTGGCTCAGTCTGTTGAGCATCTGACTCTTGATCTCAGCTCAGTTCTTGATCTCAGGGTGGTGAGTTCAAGCCCCATGTTGGGCTCCATGCTGGGCATGGAGTCTGCTTTAAAAAAAAAGTATATTGGGCAATAGAATAATAAATACATTATATATATTTTTTAATTTTGTAATGTGGATTTTGTGTCAGCATTCCAAGATTTGTTGTGATTTTGTTGTGATGTATTTTCTCAGTCTAATAAGTATTCATTTTTCTTACCTAAGTCTGTCTTCAAATTTTATATTGTTTTACTCCTAAACATGGGCTCCCAAAATTGATCTTTCATAAAACATGGATCTCTGAAATTATAATCGTGGATTTTGACATCCGCCTCTCAACAACTGATAGAACTAAGAGTTAGAAGATGAGCAAAGATAGAGAAGACCTGAACACCACAATGAACCAACAGGATCTAATTGACATTTATAGAACACTCTATCCACAACAGCAGAATGCACATTTCTTTTTTTTAAGTACCATTAATAGACCACATGCTAGGCCAGAAAGCAAACATTAACAAATTTAAAAGAACTGAAATCATACAAAGTAGGTTTATTGACCATTATGAAATGAAATTAGAAATCAATGAGAGAAAGACAACAGGAAAATTAAACTACTTGGAAATTAAACAACACACTTTAAAATCATACCTGGTCAAAGAGGAAGTCTCAAAGGAAATTAAAAAGCATACAGAACTGGGGCACCTGGGTGGCTCAGTCGGTTGAGCGTCTGCCTTTGGCTCAGGTCATGATCTCAGGGTCCTGGGATCAAGCCCCGCATCAGGCTCCCTGCTCAGCGGGGAGTCTGCTTGTCCATCTGCTCCTCCCTCCACTTGTGTTCTCTCTCTCTCAAATACATAAATACAATATTAAAAGAAAACATACAGAACTGAATAAAATTAAAATACAACATAATCAAAATTTGTGGGTGGTAGTTAAAGTAGTGTCAAGAAGGAAATTTATGCATTACATGACTACCTCAGAAAAGAGGGATAGATCGTGTTAGAAAAAATCTCAAGTCTGTTACCTCAAGAAACCAGAAAAAAAGAAGAGCAAAAGAAACCCAGAGCAAGTAGAAAGAAGGAAATGATACAGATAAGAGCAGAAATCAATGAAATTGGAGAGGAAAACAATTTAAAAAAAAACACACAAAAAGCTAGCTAATAGCTTCTAGCAAGACTGACAAAATAAAAAGAGAGAAGACACAAATCAACAATATCAGTAATGAAACGGTATGTCATCACATTTCCTGCAGCCTTTAAAGGAATAATAAGGGAATATCACAGAGATCTTTAAACTTATGAATTCAACAACTTAGGAACAATGGACCAATTCTTCAAAAACTACAAGTGACCGAAGCTCAAACAAGAGAAAATAGGATCATTCTATAGCCATTAACGAAATTGAATTTGTCATTAAAATTCCCTGGAAAAAGAAATGGAGAATTCTATAAAATATTTTAAGATTGAAGCATTAACACAAATTTTATACAATTTTTTCCAAAGAACAGAAGAGGAGGGAATATTTCTCTACTTACTTTGTAAGGCCAGCACTACTCTGATACCAAAACTAGGAAAAGATGGTACAATAAAGAAAACTACAGACGAACATCTCTCATAAATGTAGATGCAAATATCATCAACAAAATATTATCAAGTCAAATCCAACAATTAAAAAAGTCTTTTAATTCGATTTTTATTTGGATTTTTATTAAATTTTGTATTAAAAATATGCATGACCAAGCAGGATTTGTTCCAGGTATGCATGGCTGGTTCAACATTCAAAAATCAAATCATATAAATCTATATTGTAATTTACATGTCAATAGGTTAAAGAAGCAAAATCATATGATCATATCAACTGATGCAGAAAAGCATTTGACAAGATCCCAATCCAATCCATGTTCATGACAAAACCTGCATCTTCTACCATGCCAAAAAATGCTCATAAAAGGGAATACATCCATGAATATTGAAAATGGGAGAGTGTTCCATCAGTTGAAGAGAGATTTTGACAAATATCTGGAAGACAGAGAGTAATGGAAGAACTAAGCTAGAGGAGACACTCCAGTCCAGAATGTAAACTGGGGAAGACTGCAGCAGAAGACCACTGCAGAGGTGGTTGCTAGTTCTTCTTGGAGAAGTCTAGCAAAGATTTGGGTTAGCAAGTCAGGTACGGAAACAGGAATGGGTTATGGAGTGTTGTCAACACTGGGGTTCCCTAACTGTTTTCATGTCATGGCACACGTGGCAAATAAGAATATGTGTAAGGGAACTGTTTTAAGGAAATGACTTTCAGACCCCCAAATCCCGTATGGCCTGTCTCTAAAACTGAATTGCCCGAAGCAGCATCCTGAGTCAAAGTGGTTCTCCTTTCTCATCTCCAGTTTCACAATAGCTCTCCCACCACTTCACCAAAGAAAAGAATTCTTCAGTGATTTATCACCCTGGATCCCAAGCAAAAGAATAGCTTAACGTTAATCAGTGCCTTATAAATGCCCCCAGGCCATCTCTTATGCAAATTAATACATTGATGATTTCTAATACATTTTACTTTTTGTGCTAATAATTTTTCTTTAATCAATAAGAATAAATTTTTTAACACATTGCCTTTTGGTCACAAAAATATAATAGATGAAATTCAATTTGTTTCTAGCAGAGAAGTATGATAAGATTATTAATAAGAGACTTTCAGACATTTTTACTTCTGGTTAAGATGGAGTAACAAATATCACATATACCCCATGCTTTAAATAACCCCCAAACTGGACACAATATGTGAAGCAATGTTTTTTGAGGCCCCGGACACCTGGCAATAAAGAACAGTGAGCCCCAAGAGATGGAACAAATGTCTTAGATGTTTGTCTTGCTTGTTCCCTCTGAAGAAGCCAGTTCCCATGTTGTAAGCTGCTCTCTGGAAAAGCCCATGTGGCAGGGAACTGAGAAAGAAGGTCTGTGGCCAACAGCCAGTGGGGTACTGAGGTCCTCATTCCAATGGCTCTCAAGGAATGAAATTCTGCCATCACTCATGTGAGGCAGCCTGGAAATGGATCCTCCCCCAGTCAAGCCTTTAGAGAATACTCCAGCCTCGGTGCCTGACAGCTTCATGGGAGATCTTGAGCCATAGGCAGCCATGTAAACCATGCTCAACTCCTTGACCTATTGAAACTGTGAAGTAATAGCTGTTTTTTGTTTCAAGCTGCTAAGTCTTATGATAATTTATTATACAGCATTAGCTTACTATAGGAAGACAGACATAAAGTACGAATTCCATTTCTAACACTACTGGAATTGGTCAAAGAGCAGCCTGGAAAAGCTTTCATAGCATAAACAATTACACATTTTAGTTCTTTTTCTTCTATGTCTTATACCTGTTTCAACTTTTCATTCATAATAGAATAAAATGCCCTTCTTCTAAGCTCCACCTATTCCTTAAAGCTTTCCAACTAAAGTGACTGAATGTAATAAAGTAAGCAGCCAGAGATGCTGTGCTTTTCCATCTAATGACAGAAAAAAAAGAAAACACTCCATCTGGGTGAAAATTGATAATTAGCCATATCCAATTCCTGGACATCTGGCTTTTAAATGAAACTGAACATAGTAATGTCTGTTTCCCAGGGCATTCTTTTACCGAAAATGCTATTTATTCTTCTCGTCTTTAGAAGGAGAGCACCACTGCAATTTTAAATATCAAGTTACCAAAGATTTGTCTCAAATTTTTTTCATATTACCATAGTGTTATATATTTGTCGCAGAAAATTTGGAAACTACAGAAAATCACAAGAAGGAAAAAAAAACTCACCATCCAAGATAACTGTTAACATTTTGATGACTATCTTTCCAGACTTGACTATAAAAATAAAAGGCATTTTGGAATAACAGTTTTTCTCCCTCAACAACAAATCCTCATTTAAAAAACTCTACAGAGTATTTTAATGAAAGACATTTACTGAAGAACACCAAACCATTTATTCTACTGAAATCCACATCCATTTCCTCATACAATTGTTTGTGTGGCTGTTGACATTGATATTTCAGCCCTGACAACGAATCTGAAGAGCTCAGGGAAATATCCCATACGGTTAAAGCAGTTCTGGCAGCATTTTGAGAGTAGTGGGGCTCAGGGAAATAACATATGTTTGCACCCCCTCTCCCTTTATGTTGTCACTGCTGTCCCAGAATTTGTGGTGGGGGAGGGGTTCATAGATCTGCACCTGGATCCTTATTGGGCTGGAGCCAACTCAAGGAGTCTGGTGGAGACCTGACTTAAGTTTCAGGAATTTCCTGAGCTGGTTATTAAACACAGTCATTACTAAGAATTAAATGACATAAATTTACAACTAAATTATATTCAAAACAAAGGTAATAAACACTCAAAACTCATCACTTTTTCATCATTTCACTACATTTTGTTATTACCTATGTTCCTGGTGTTGTTTCCATCTATTTAACCTGTATAGTGGAGATACTATATAATGGTTTGCTGGGGCACACCTTTTTGTTGCGTGTATCAGTATTCATTTCTTTTTATTGCAGTTTCGGATTGCAGTGTACAATGCCATAGTTTGTTACTCATTCATGGGCTGAAGAACATTTGGGTTGCTTTTAGTTTGGAATGATTATGAATGATTCCACTTGGTTTGTCTGTTTATTTATTTATTCCAAGACTGTTTTTTTTTTTTTTTAAGGATTTTATTTTTAAGCAATCTCTACACCCAACATGGGGCTCCAACCCACAACCCTGAGATCCGGAGTCACATGCTCCATAACCAGCTAGCCAGGTACCCCCTAAAGACAGTTTTTTAAGAGTACTTTTAGGTTTACCACCAAATTGAGAGGAAGGTACAGAGATTTCCCATATACTCCATGCCTCACCTTACATAATAGCCTCCCCCATTACCAACATCAATCATCAGAGTGGTACCTTTGTTACCAAGTATAAACCTACATTGTCATATCATAATCACCCAAAGTCCATAGTTTACTTTAGGGTTCACTATTGGTGGTGTATATTCTATGGGTTTGGATAAATGTATGATGACTACATCCATATTATAAGACCATACAGAGTATTTGCACTGCCCTAAAAATCTATGTTCTGCCTATTCTATTCTGCATCATCCCTGCACTGCAAGCCACTCCCACCCCACCCCTGGCAACCACTGATGTTTTATTATCTCCATAGTTTTGGGCTACCTGGGTGGTATAGTCGGTTAGGCCTCCAACTCTCAGTTTCAGCTCAGGTTGTGATCTCAGAGTTGTGAGATCAAGCCCAGCATCGGCTCTGTGCTCAGTGCAGAGTCCGCTTAAGACTCTCTCCTTCTCCCTCTGCCCCTCCCCCTGAGCTTGCTCTCTCTCACTCACTAAAATAAATAAATAAATAAATAAATAAATAAATAAAAATAAATCTTGATGAAGTCCAAATTATCAGGCTTTTTTTAATGTATCATGTTTTTAGTGTTGTATCTAGGATCTTGCCTAACCCAAGGTCACAAAATTTTTCTCCTATGTATCTTGTAGAAGTTTTACAGTTAGAGATTTTATATTTCTGTCTATGATCT
>NW_027397065.1:26929855-27001091 GCF_003265705.2 Callorhinus ursinus | reverse complement strand
CTTTCTTTCTTTCTTTCTTTCTTTCTTTCTTTCTTTCTTTCTTCCTTCCTTTCTTCTTTCTTTCTCCTTTCTTTTTCTTTCTTTCTCTTTTTTTGCATATATATGTCCAATTGCTCCAGCATCATTTATTGAAAAGACCATTGTTTCTTCATTGAATTGTCTTTGCATCTTTGTTGAAAAATCAGTTGACTACATGTATGTATATGGGTTATGTTAGAATTTTTAAATAAGACCTACTTTGTCAGAGACTATGAATGACTGTTTTCTGGGAAGGAAAGGGGTAACTCAGAGAGCCATAAACACTATTCTCACCTTCTTAGGGGTTAGCAAATTCTTGAAGCAGGAAGGTTGGAAGAAGGCGCAGGCCTAGGTTTGCTTTACCGTGAACTAGAGGAGACAAGTTTTTGGTTGATTACTAACTACCCTGCTTATTGTATGTTTCATATGTCTGAATACAAGGCAATACTGAATATAAGGAAACCCTCTATTTTTTTTCCAATAAAATGATTTTTAAAGACTTTTTTAGGTCAACTTGAATGCAATATATACTGCTAGGGATACAAAAAAACAATCAAATATCTCTTTTTTAAACTGTTATAATTAACAATTATTTCTAAAAATCCCATGGTATATAATATAATGTATACATTTAGGAATGTTGCTTTTTTTTTTATGTTTGCCTACCATGACATAGTTTTACTTAAGTTTTTCACATGTATATTTATCAGAATCTTTGCCAATACTAGAACTACTTCTTGTGTCATCTAACCTAGTTTCTTCAGAGCACACCAGCACCTCTGTTATTTGAAATACAGTACTATTTGAATCTCCGCATGAAGCTGTCTTCAGCAATTTTATCACAAGCCACAAACACCTATTTGCATAACATTAGAGTAGTTGACATTTTTATCCATTCTGCACTTGTGCGTTTGTGAGTTCTACCTCATAATTATTTATAGTGGGTTTCTTTTTTAAGAAAATATATCTGAGAATTTTATTGTGCCTCTTCCAGTCTCCTTACCCGGAAGGATGGTGGTAGAAAGGGGAGAAAAGTAAGGCAGTAAAACCCCTGAGACTCTCAGTGCAGGGATTGTGCAAATGGGGAACTGAGGAACAGGGATTGATAAATGGGGTTGAGTCACCTCCCAGGAATGCCCTCTTGGGGGCAGGAGAGTGAGCTCTAGGAGGAAGGTGAAGCATACTTGGCTATAGGTTGATAAAGAGTCTCTGGTTCTTGGGAGCTTTGCTCCTTGCCTGATGAAGCAAGCTGGATTCAGAATTAAGAGTCTCACCGATACCCCCCACCAGTAGAACTGATCAAGGGGCTTATATTTGTAAGTCTTGGGTTTTAATTTCTATCCTCTGACTTGGAGACCTCCAGATAGCCTTATAAATGGAAAGCAATGAGTGTGTACCTCTTTGCTTATGTCTCCACAGAAGGCAACTTAGTACGTCTTGTTCGTGTGCCTGAAGAACCAGAAAAGCTTTTTTTTCAGGCCTCAATCCACTGTGCCTTCTGAAGTCCTTCTTATTTCCCTTTGGAAAATCACTTCTTTTGTACAGCTGAGCTCAAATGGCCCCCCTCAGTGTCTCCTGTCCAGATTAGTGCCCTATCCCATCTCCCCTGTGTCCTGTAGGAAGTGTGTGTGTGTGTGTGTGTGTGTGTGTGCGTGTGTGTGTGTATGCATGTGTGTTCCCCCCTAGATCATGAGCTCTTAGATGATGAGGCCCTTCTACAGACAGACTAAACATCATGCTAGCTAGCAGAGGAGAAATATTTAGAGTTTGTCTCCAATATCACAGAGCAGACAATGAAGGGTGAATTCAGAGCTGAGAGTGGATAAACTGATAACTAGCACAGTATCTCATGCCTGAAAAGTTCAGGCTTCCTTCTATTCATTCTCATCTGTAGTCAGTTTTCCTGGAGACGGGGACTTTTTTCAGTGTTCCAAGCCCTCATTGTATACACTGGGGTAGAGTCCTGCTCCAGGCCAAGGGGAATTGAGCTGTGTGTTGGGGACAACAAAGAAAGTCCCCCCACTATAAAAAGAGAGTAGTAGTAGCATCACTAGATGCTGTGTTCTTGGTGGAAGTTGGGTGCTGGTGTGGATTCTGTTGCCATTTGCAGACAAAAGCCCTTATATCTGCGTAGAGGTAGGGGGCCACCTTCTAGTTCTTCTTTGTATGTAATGAATCCAGTCAACTAGGTGGATGTTGAAAATTTCACTCTTGAGCTACTCAGGTGAGAGTCACTGAGGTCACATGTAGCAGCCCCTGCCTATCTTTGCAGCCTACTTTCTCTCAGGCATGTCCAGTGATACCAAACACCACAGATATGACAGTGAAGTGTTGGGATACTGTGCAGATAGGCAGACCAGTGGTAAGGCAGCTGTCCTTGCTATCACTGGTCATCTGCATAACATTGCCTGGTGCTGGGGGAAGGGGGTGGGCAGTGGAGAAGGTGGGAAGAAACCCCAAGTGTTCTGTGCCTCCAGCTGTGGAGACCAAAGATACTTCACGAGGTCCCCACAGAACTGCTAGTGAGTAGGTATAGGCTCCCAGGATATCACTCCCAGGAAACACAGCTCCTGGTAACACTTGAGGGCCTTCCAGACCCCAGCCTGTGTATTCCTCCAGCCTAACTAGCTTATTCACTGTTGAGCAAAGGGTATCCTCCAGACCTCAATACCCCCTACTAGCCCCCATCCCCACATACCAAAAGTACCCTGGACTAGTTTCCAGATCATAGCTTTCTATTCTAGGAACACCTTGCGGAGAAATTGCTTGGGAACTGATGGGTTAGAGGTGCTGAAATTATTAATGATCAAAGACGTGTCTGTTGCTGCCCCTTCACCCATAGAAAAGAAGCTGAGCTCAGCAAGAACCAATTGCTGCATGAGTCATCAGCTACTGGCAAAAAGGATAGAATTTGAAGCTTCAAAGAAATCTGCAAGCTCAATGAAAAAAATACTAGATTTCGCTAGGAATAATTTTAGAATTTAGATTTTAGCTATTATTGCTAAGAATAAGAATAGTATTTTAAAATAGGGTACCTGATTGCAATGAGATTTTTTTGTTTTATTTGTAAGGTTGCTCTAAAACCTATCTGCTGCCTGTGTTCAAAGGAGTAGTTACAAAGTTATTTGATTTTGAAATAAAGAGCAGGCTGGGCTAAGATACACCTTTTTAAAAATCTCCAGATCATAGAAAAGAGTCAAGAAAGAATCTGGAAAGAAGAGAGTAAGAGAGTTTAGCTGAGACTATTTACACTGCCCCCAGGCTTTCTTTCTACCTTCCCCCACCCAGCTTCAGACATCTCTCCCTACTCTCTGTCGGAGGTAGAGACCCCTCTAAGCTTGGAAATCCTAGAGCAGAGGGTTTGACCTTTGGTTTTCTGGAACCCAGACTGGAAATGGCAGTGTGGTAAGTGAAGCAGAAGGAAGGTTGGAGACAGTGCTCAGAGCCTGAACATGAGCTCTCCTATAGTTTCCAGCAGGAGGCAGGACAAGGGTCGTCTTGCCTTGGGGCAAGGTGACCCTACAGCACAGGATCTTGGGAGGGCAGTCCAAAGGACCAAGATGAAGCCCAGTCTCCAAGCTTCACTAGAGCCGGGAGGAGCTGAGGGGGGTGGGGGTGGTAGACTTTATTATATTAAGACAACAGACTGCAAATTATTCAGCGGCAAAACGGTCAGCTTTTTAAAGCAAGGATGGAGGCATCTGGGGCACAACCAGACCCTTCCTTACTGTTCTTCCCCTGCACCCAGAGTGGGGAGAGAAAAGGAGAATCTTTGCAAGTAGAGAACAGCTCTGATGTTGAATGTGACCTCCAAATGGACTTGAGCTTAAGTCTTTAATATGACTAAATATTTACTCCAAGAGACTAACTTTGAAACCACATCGAGAGTGACAAGACTGAGTCTCTCCCCACCACTGAAAATGGGGCTTTTAGAGTTAAATTGAATTCAATTATAGAGAAATAAGCTAACTTGAGTTGAGTTGTTTGTTGATTGTGAATTTTAAATGCATTACACTATCGTATTCTCCCTTTGAAGTCTTAAGTCATGTACCTGGTGTGGACAGGTAAATGACTCAGATATGAGCTCAGCAAAAACACTATGGGCAGTGTCTGTGGGTTCTGCAGTCCACACTTGGAGCCCTTGGGCACATTTCACCCATCTGAGTATCTGGCTCAGAGGCTCCAGAACTTTTCAACTTGTCCCACCTGACAATAGCCCAGTGATGACCTAGCTTCTTCAGAGGCTAGGACACATTATACATCCCACTAATTATCTTTGTATGACCAAAAAAATAACATTTATTATGCACTTATGGCATGCTAAGTGCCAGCCTGGAAATAATACGTTGGAAGATAGCAACTTCAAGAAGCTCACTGGGGAAAACAAGGAGATAAGACAACAGAAACAGACTTGTAAATACATCCTAATAAAAGCCTTTGCTAAATAGTCCAGGCCAAATCTCTCAAAAAGCAAATTGCTTTCCCCTCTCCTTTGGTGACTAAGAAGACAAAGTGACAAAGGACGGCAAAGGGGCAGGGTGCCACATCAGGGACAGAAATGAGGCAATGAGTGAAGTCGGAGGCGTCAAAGCAGAAGTGTTACAACTCTAAGATGGAGAGAGACTGTATAAGCATTCGCCCTAACAAGCTGCTTGTGTGACTTTCCTTCTCAGTCTGGTTTCTTCATTTACCACGAGCCAAATTCGCAGTATTGCCAATGAGAAGTCTCCTCTGATTCTAGTCTCATCTGACCTGTGGGAAAGTCCAACTGGGCGAAAGAAAGCTGTCAGGGAGAGGAGACTGCAGGTGTAGGGCGGTGTCAACGTGGCCTAGGGGGCAGAAGTGGGAAGGGGAGGGGCTAGCTGAGTGAATGAGAAATGCTAAGAAATGAGAAATGCTAAGAAAGAAAGGCATTATTTTCTTTCACTCTAGTGGAAGGAATGATAGGCTTTAAGAAAATTATTATTTAAGGTAGAAATGTCTTCTATTACAGGACTCTGTCATTTCTTCTTCATTAAATGCCCAGTTACCCTCCCCCAACCTAGAGAGACTAATCTACTATTCTGAAGGAGAGGTCGGTTATCTATGTAAAAAGACTTTCTGCTGGGGGCACCTGGGTGGCTCAGTCATTAAGCGTCTGCCTTTGGTTCAGGTCATGATCCCGGGGTCCTGGGATCAAGCCCCGCGTCCGGCTCCCTGTTTGCTGGGAAGCCTGCTTCTCCCTCTCCCACTCCCCCTGCTTGTGTTCCCTCTCTTGCAGTGTCTCTCTGCCAAATAAATAAATAAAATCTTAAAAAAAAAAAAACTTTCTGCTGCAACAAGTGGAGGTCACTTTAAAATGCAATAGCCTCATCTCTTCATTTGTATGCAATTTCATTTTTCAAGTAATAGGTCTTTGCAAATAGAATTTGCTTTGGTCTAATCCTTTAAAATGTCCCTGCAACTAAGCAATAATGTGAGTACAAAGGTGAGTGCATATTAATTCTAAAATTGATTCTATTTATTAAATGTTTTACTTTTTTCAAATGCTCACTGTAGTTTAGTACTTGTGTTTCAAACCCTTTCACTGACCCATGCTCTCTCAGTAAGACAGGAATAGCATAGCGCTAAATTAATTTCCACAGCAACTAATATCATAAACACCAGATTATGGCTTTGTTACAAAATGTAGCAGATGGGAGAAAGAGCTGAAAAAAACAAAGCTCCCTTCAAAACATGATATTTTTAAAACAGTTTTTAAAACTGATAATGAAGGGAATACCGAGTAGTAAGCTTCAAAGTAAATTGCATAATATTTACCTAAATTTTGTCCTTACTTCCAGGAATTGTGCCTAGAACCCAAATCTTATTTCACAAATTAGCTCATAGGAGTTATGTAAGAATGACGTAGCACTTTTTGGCAAAATCTCCCCATAAGGAACTATTCACATGTATTGTTTCTCTATTACCCCCGGACCCCAATTACAAATTGTCTTTTCAGGTGGTAAATAAAGAAGATGCTGGACTTGCCTTCAGCAAGGGAACAAAATAGCCCCTTTGGGTACCAGAATTGAATCTGGGCTGAGTTTGGAGAAATGTGATGCCCACCATTTGCTGCTGCTGGCGGAAGGAGGAAAGGAGCAGGGGAGGGGAAGATGGGGCGAGGGCTACGTTACTTAGAACCACCAAAACCTGACGCTAGGAATTTAGGAAAGGCACAGAGTTTCTCTGTGCTTTCTGAAACGAAGAAGACAAGCCAGCCTTCTGCTGGCCTCTTGTCCTGGACTGAAAACTTACAGAGAGAGGGCAGCCTGGAGGACCACAGCATGGGGTGGGGTTCATCTCTTCCACTAGCTCCTCAGCTGGAAGCTTTTCCTTTGGACTCAGGGTCCCTGGAGAACCATTTGGGTGGGGTCATCCAGAGCAGCATTTGGCTAAAACTACCAGAGCATCAGCTGGATCAAAGTGATTCTGAAAATTGAGGCAAATGGTCTAAATAGTTCTATCAAAATTGTACTTTTGCTCAGACATAGAGCTGGCTGAAGCAAAAGTAGTCTTTTTGGCTTATCTTAGACAACAATAACAATTATTTACATCATTTTATAGGTATAGATGAGAGTTAAAATAATTATTTTGGGAAGTATATTAATATGGATGAAGCCACTAGAATACATTTAACCATAGCATTTACTAAGAGCAAATGACAATGCCCAAAAGACAGTTTCTGATGGTAAAATTGTAGAGTGAAGTGTGAAATGTGCACATACCTTAATCTCCAGGGTAATTGTCATCATAGTGACTTACTCCACCAGGTTGTTAGGAGGCATGTAATATCCTGGATAAAAAGTGGGCTCTTTGAGCCAGTCAGTGCCTCTAACCTATCCAGAATCACGTAATATTCTTCTTGAGTTTCCTATCTTAGTTTGTTTGGTTTAAAGCTAACGTCAAACAAGGTATAGTCTAATCTGTATGAAAAGAGTTTAGAACTCATGGAGTTCTAGTTCTAGTTCTAGTTCTAGTTCTAGTTCTTTAGAATTATGGAGCCCTTGTTAATGCAAATTAACCACATTCCTACCTTGTCAAGCCATTAAGTACTGGAGTGATATGAGCTTTGCACCGAGCAGACAAAGCCTCAAATAGTTGGCAAGAAAATGAAAGGCCTGCCCCAAAGAATGTCCTGCTTCAGGCTCCACCAAGGACAAATTCTTCAGTGGAACATACCAGTAGCCACAGAAATGCAAAAGCAGAGCCTCTATCAGTGAGTCTAAAACCTACACTGTCCAGCTTGAAAGTACATTGGTTTTTGCTGAAAGGTCATTGTAGAACTGGTTATTGTCAAGTTCTCAGGGTAAAAGAAAAGCAATCTCTTTTCACCAGAGAAAGATGTTCATTATAAATAGGGTATACTTAAAAATGGTTTTTATTGTGGAAGATTGAGTAGTTTTTTAAGGTTAGCATTATCTTAATTTAAATATCTATAAAATGAGCCTCATTTGTACATTCAATGACTCTAGCTGATTTTCCCAAAATACATTACATAGGCTAACATTCCCACCCAGCTAAGAATAGGAACAAGCTGTTAGTAAGAGGGAGGGATGGCTGAGAACTGGAGCTGCCAAGACTGAATGATTAAAAATGATCCTAAGTTGAAAAAAGCAGCGATTTCCCCCACTCTGTTATATTATAACATCTACAACAGTAGCACACATGCTTCTATGATTTACAACAAAAATGGCAGAATTCCTTGGGACTGGGAACTTAAAAAATAAATTCTCCTCCCACACCAGAGCCATAGAGGGGTGGGTGCCCTATGGCTTTTTCAAAAGCAGATAATTGATTTCTTAAATATGCCATGCATTTCTTGTTTCTAATAAAGTAAAATGAAAGAGAGTGTTGATCAGCTATTCCTCATCTCTGGTGTCAGTAGAGAGACAGGAATAGGGTTCAAGTTCATTAGAAGGGGTTTAGAGTCGGAGGAAGGTCTTGAACCCAAGAGTTGTGCAGCACAGCGCAGATCCCAATGAACGCACTTTTCCTGTCCCTGGAGAACTCACAGGGATGATAGAGCATACATGCGTCTGGGGGAAGAAGGTGCAGGCACAATACTGCGACATATGTTTACGGGAAGGGGGGTGGGTCATAAGTGTGGTAATGGAATCAGGAGTGCAAAATATTAGCTATGGAATAACAGGTTCCTCAGTTGCTAAGGAATCCTAAAAAAACGGATGAGTGAGTGGCTGACAGCAGTGGGGAGGAGTGACTGTTGCTATGGGTCTCACTGGGCAGCCTAGGCCCAACCAAGGCAGTGCAGAGCTGTTTCGTGCAGCTGCAGAGATGGAGCAACAAGCATGGCCACCAAGTCTGAATCCCAGCCATCTTGCCCAGCTATTCCTGACAGTGACCTTGCTTTCCTGCAACTCAGGTCAGACCCAAGTATGTACAGCCCTTGGACTCACAGTAAGGGCTCAAGGCTTTGTCCCTGGGGGGGAAAGGACAGGGGTCGACAGTCCCTCTAGGAACTGCCCATTTGCACAGCCCTACCCCCACTCCCATCTACTTTTCAAACTAATTCTCCAGCTTGGCAAAAGTTTGGATAACAGACTCACACTAATCCTTCCAGAGTGTGCAAATCTGACTATCAGGAAATTGATAAGAGAAATCTAAGTGGACAGGAGCAGGGTGGATGGTTTTATTTGGGAGCAAAGCAGTTTTTGTTTTCAAACTGGACAGGTTGACCTTTCTAGTTGGATGATTTTTAGTCTGATGATACCCTCAAAATATTTTAAATACATTTCACTGCATATCAAATAAATGGAGAAACTCTCTAGGGAATCATGTGCCAGAAATTGGCCTGCACATTTTCCGCGTCGCCAAGCTGATAGGCTATCAAATGCTGTGCTACTTGTTTTCTCTAAGAGAAGTTCCATTAGAGATTGTGGTTTTTATCTGTTATTTCCTGCGTGGTGAGGTTTAAAATTTTTTCTAATGTTGCTATAACAAATGTTTTGCTCACCAGTTTGTTTTTCCTTTATTGGTGGTAAAACATGGTAGAAGTGATATTTGGTTGCCAAGTGGACACCGGGCAGATGGCAGGAAAATGGAGGGAAGGGAAAGGAGGAGATCAACTGAGAAACAGAAATCTAGTTCTCTTCTGAGCAGGTGTTGCTATAGGACACCGCAGGCTGGGTTCATGTTCTCCGAAACCCTTCAATGCCTTTGTTTATTCTTTTAAAAAACTGGCTCCAAAGAAGAAAGCTCAGGACTGTTTACACAGAGTCCTACTTTATTATTATTAGTTCATGGGCTTGAGCACCATGTAAGTTGCTTTCTATTTATGGGATTTAATCACAAAGGACATCCTAACTAAAAATAAATAAATAAATAAATATAAAAAATAAATTTAAAAAATCTTTCCCTAAACTTGTATTGAGATTCATTCTTTAGTTAAGTCATTATCTTTTCCTGGAAGATTCCATTAAATTCAAAAAGCCAAAATAAGAAATACTTGGTAGGGAAGAACTATTTTATATCAATATTAGACATTCTTACCTTATAATATAGCCCATTTATAATATGATGACTAGTTGATAGGGTGTAGGACACAGAATATGGTTTTTTATCTTAAAAATTAAATATAATTTATAATTTCATCCCTTTTAGTGTACAGTTCCGTAAGTGTTGACAAATGCAAACAGTCATGTAACTACCACTACAATCAAGATATAAAATAATTCCATCACACCAAAAAATTCTTTCATAACCCTTTGTGTCAAGCCTTTCTCCATTCCTTAGCAATCACTGATCTCTTTTCTGTTCCTATATGCTTTTCCCAGAACATCATATAAATGGGCTCATACAGTACATATAGCCTTTTAATTCTGGCTTTAGTCACTTAGCATAATGTGTTTGAGGTTCATCCATGTTATTTTATGTTTCAATAATTTGTCCCTTTTTATTGTTGAGTAGTATCTCATTGTATGGATATAACAGATTTTGTGTATTTATTCCCTAGTTAAAGGACTGCTATGGACTGAATTGTGTCTCTCCAAAATTCATATGTTGAAACACTAACCCCCAATGTAACAGTGTTTGGAGATAGAGCCTTCAGAAGGTCATTAAGATTACATGATGTCATAAGGGTGGGCCCCTAATCTGATAGGGCTGGTACCTTTATAAGAAGAGGAAGAGACACCATAGCTCTCTCTGTGCACATGCACTGAGGAAAAACCATGTGAGTGCACAGAGAGAAGGCAACCACCTGCAAACCAAGAGGAGAGTCCTCACCAAAAACTGAATTGGCTGGTACCTTGACCTTGGACTTTCTAGACATCAAAACTATGAAAAAATAAATTTCTGTTGTTTAAGCCACCTAGTCTGTGGTATTTTGTTATTGCAGCCTAAGCAGACTAATGCACAGAAATTTGGGTTGTTTTTATTTTTGTGATTATGAATAAGCTTTATAAGCCAGACTTAGTGAGCTTTTAATTTTTTAATTTAATTTTTAAAAATAGCTAATACATTTTTGTGGTTCAAAAATATGAAAAGTAATATTGTAGTAAGTCTAATAGGTGAGCTTGCTCAGTATGTGCTCCAACTTTCTATAGGATAAAGGCTGAAAAGTGAAAGCTGCTTTTAAATAGGTCCTTGAAACAAGAGTTTCAGATATGATTTAGATATACCAATCAAATAGACTTTTATAAAATCTGAATTTGGAAATAAATTATGTGCGGAAAGAAATGGTACGAAAGTCATCCATTTTGCTGATGAGGATGATATCTGAGGATTCCTGAATTGCAGCTACGCCAAAGTTTTCCTCTGGCCAGCAGTGGTGGCTATGACTTTGGCTTCTGATTTGTGGAATGAAACTAAACGGGATGAACCTGGAACCAGAAGTCAAGTCCATAAATTTCTCTCCCTTACTGCCCTCACCCCAGTTTCCTGATAGTGGAAGAGTTAGCAGTTTCCTTGAGTATTTGGTGTGTATCTGGGAGTTTTTCAGGGAGGCCTATGCTAGAGTCTGCTCTTCTAGCACTTCCAGTGGGTTTTGCAAGAACCTCAATTTTTGTCTTAAATGCACTTCTGTTAAAACTAGCCAGAGGGTTTCTATTAGTTGCAACTGAATCCTGACTGATTGAGATACACAGTAGAAAGACATCCTTTCCCAGCCACCCAGTTCCTCTTTCCAAAAAGCAATCACTATTATTAATTTCTTATGTATCTTTCTTGGTGTATTTTATAAAAATATAATCAAATATAAATTTATTCTCCCCCCCTTTTTTTAAAAAGATTTTATTCATTTATTTGTCAGAGAGAGAAAGCAAGAGCACAAGCAGGGGGAGCGGCAGACAGGGAAGAGGGAGAAGCAGGCTCCCTGTTGAGCAAGGAGCCCGATGCGCGGCTCGATCCCAGGACCCTGGGTTCATGACCTGAGCCAAAGGCAGACATTTAACTGATTGAGCCATCCAGGCGTCCCTGTACTCCCCTTTTTTAAAAACAGAAATTGTAACATATAGCACATGCTCTTCTGCATCAGCTTATAAAACTATGTATCTTAGAAATCTTTTCCATATCTGCACAGAGTTTCCTAATTCTCTTTTATACTTGCAGAGTATTGCATTATGTACATGGATAAACCATAATTTATTTAACAAATCATTTATTGGTAGAAATTTGTTACTTCCAATAGTTTTTTTTATTTTTTAAGGATTTATTTATTTTATTTTTTCCATTTTTAAAATTTAAATTCAATTAATTTCATATAATGTATTGTTAATTTCAGAGGTATAGGTCTGTGATTCATCAATCTTATATAATACCCAGTGCTCATTACATCACGTGCCCTCCTTAATGTCTATCACCCAGTTACCCCATCTCCTGACCCCGCCTCCCCTCCAGCAAACCTCAGTTTGTTTCCTATACTTAAGAGACTCTTACGGTTTGTCTCCCTCTCCAATTTCATCTTATTTTTTCCTCTCTTCCCCTATGATCATCTGTTTTGTTTCTTAAATTCCACATATAAGTGAGATCATATGATAGCTGTCTTTCTCTGACTTATTTCACTTAGCATAATACCCTCTAGTTCTATCCACAAAGTTGCAAATGGTAAGGTTTCATTTTTTGATGGCTGTGTAGTATTCCATCGTATATGTACCACATCTTCTTTATCCATTCAACTGTCGATGGACATCTGGGCTCTTTCCATAGTTTGGCTATTGTGGACATTGCTGCTATAAACATCTGGGTGCAGGTGCCCCTTTGGACCACTACATTTGTATCTTTGGGATAAATACCCAGTAGTGCATTTGCTGGGTCATAGGGTAGCTCTATTTTAAACTTTTTGAGGACCCTCCATACTATTTTCCAGAGGGGCTGCACCAGCTTGCATTCCCACCAACAGTGTAGGAATGTTCCCCTTTCTCCACATCCTCACCAACATCAGTTGTTTCCTGACTTGTTAATTTTAGCCATTCTGACTGGTGTGAGGTGGTATCTCATTGTGGTTTTGATTTGGATTTCCCTGATGCTGAGTGATGTGGAGCATTTCTTCATGTGTCTCTTGGCCATTTGTATGTCTTCTTTGGAAAAATGTCTCTTCATGTCTTCTGCCCATTTCTTGGTTGGATTATTTTTTCTTTGGGTGTTGAGTTTGATAAGTTCTTTATAGATTTTGGATACTAGCCCTTTATCTGGTTTGTCATTTGCAAACATCTTCTCCCATTCTGTCGGTTTTGGTTTTGTTGACTGTTGTCTTTGCTGTGCAGCTTTTTATCTTGATGAAGTTCCAATAGTTCATTTTTGCCTTTGTTTCCCTTGCCTTTGGAGATGTGTCTAGCCAGAAGTTGCTGTGGCTGAGGTCACAGAGGTTGCTGCCTGTGTTCTCCTCTAGGATTTTGATGGATTCCTGTCTCACATTTGGGTCTTTCATCCATTTTGAATCTATTTTTTGTGTGTGGTGTAAGGAAATGGTCCAGTTTCGTTCTTCTGCATGTGGCTGTCCAATTTTCCCAACACCATTTGTTGAAGAGACTGTCTTTTCTCCATTGGATATTCTTTCCTGCTTTGTCGAAGATCAGTTGACCATAGAGTTGAGGGTCCATTTCTGGGTTCTCTGTTCTGTTCTGATCTTTGTATCTGTTTTTGTGCCAGTACCATACTGTCTTGATGATGACAGCTTTGTAATAGAGCTGGAAGTCCGGAATTGTGATGCCACCAGCTTTGCTTTTCTTTTTCAACATTCCATTGGCTATTCGGGGTCTTTTGTGGTTCCATGCAAATTTTAGGATTATTTGTTCCACTTCTGTGAAAAAAGTTGATGGTATTTTGATAGGAATTGCATTGAATGTGTAGATTTCTAGGTAGCATAGATATTTTAACAATATTTGTTCTTCCAATCCATGAGCATGGAACATTTTTCCATTTCTTTGTGTCTTCCTCAATTTCTTTCATGAGCATTCTATAGTTTTCTGAGTACAGATCCTCTGCCTCTTTGGTTAGGTTTATTCCTAGGTAACTTATGGTTTTGGATGCAATTGTAAAATGGGATTAACTCCTTAATTTCTCTTTCTTCTGTCTCATTGTTAGTGTATAAAAATGCAACTGATTTCTGTGCTTTGATTTTATATCCTGCCACTTTGCTGAATTACTGTATGTGTTCTAGCAACTTTGGGGTGGAATCTATTGGGTTTTCCACATAGAGTATCATGTCATCTGCAGAGAGTGAGAGTTTGACTTCTTTGCCGATTCAGATGCCTTTTATTTCTTTTCATTGTCTGATTGCTGAGGCTAGGACTTCTAGTACTATGTTGAACAGCAGTAGTGAGAGTGGACATCCCTGCTGTGTTCCTGACCTTAGGGTAAAAGCTCTCAGTTTTTCCCCATTAAGAATGATATTCGCTGTGGGCTTTTTGCATATGTCTTCTATGATATTGAGGTATATTCCCTCTTTCCCTACACTTGTGAAGAGTTTTAATCAAGAAAGGATGCTATACTTTGTCAAATGCTTTTTCTGCATCTATTGAGAGTATCATATGGTTCTTGTCCCTTCTTTTATTTATGTAGTATATCACATTGATTGATTTGTGGATGTTGAACTACCCTTCCAGCCCAGGAATAAATCCCACTTGGTCGTAGTGAATAATTCTTTTAATGTATTGTTGGATCCTATTGGCTACTATCTTGGTGAGAATTTTTGCATCCATGTTCATCAGGGATATTGGTCTGTAATTCTCCTTTTTGGTGGGGTCTTTGTCTGGTTTTGGGATCAAGGTAATGCTGGCCTGATAGAGTTTGGAAGCTTTCCCTCCATTTCTATTTTTTGAAACAGCTTCAGAAGAATAGGTATGAATTCTTCTTTAAATATTTAGTGGAATTCCCCTGGGAAGCCATCTGGCCCTGGACTCTTGTTTGTTGGTAGATTTTTGATTACTGCTTCAATTTCCTTGCTGGTTATGGGTCCATTCAGGTTTTCTATTTCTTCCCGTTTCAGTTTTGGTAGTTTATACGTCTCTAGGAATGCATCCATTTCTTCCAGATTGCTTGATTTGTTGCCATATAGGTCACTCATAATATGTTCCCATAATCATTTGCATTTCTTTGGTGTTGGTTGTGATCTCTCATCTTTCATTCATAATTTTATTTATTTGGGTCCTTTCTCATTTCTTTTTGATAAGTCTGGCCAGGGGTTTATCAATCTTATTAATTCTTTCACAGAACCAGCTCCCAGTTTCATTGATCTGTTCTACTGTTTTTTCGATTTCTATTTCATTGATTTCTGCTCTGATCTTTATTATTTCTCTTCTCCTGCTGGGTGTAGGCTTCATTTTCTGTTCTTTCTCCAGCCACTTTAGGTGCAAGATTAGGTTGTGTATTTGAGACCTTTCTTGTTTCTTGAGAAAGGCTTGCATCGTTATATATTTCCCTCTTAGGACAACCTTTGCTGCATTCCAAAGGTTTTGAACCGTTGTGTTTTCATTTTCATTTGTTTCCATGAATTTTTTAAATTCTTCTTTAATTTCCTGGTTGACCCATTCATTCTTTAGTAGGATGCTCTCTAGCCTCCATGTATTTGAGGTGTTTCCAACTTTCCTCTTGTGATTGAGTTCCAGTTTCAAAGCACTGTGGTCTGAAAATATGCAGGGAATGATTCCAATCTTTTGGTACCAGTTGAGACCTGATTTTGACCCAGTATGTGATCTATTCTGGAGAGTGTTCCATGCGCACTCGAGAAGAATATATATTCTGTTGCTTTAGGATGGAATGTTCTGAATATATCTGTGAAGTTCATCTGGTCCAGTGTTTCATTCAAAGCCCTGTTTCCTTGTTGATTTTCTATTTAGATGATCTATCCTTTGCAGTGAGGGGGGTGTTAAAGTCCCCTACAATTATTGTATTATTATTGATGTGTTTCTTTAATTTTGTTATTAATTGGCTTATATAATTGGCTGCTCCCATGTCAGGGGCATAAATATTTACAATTGTTAGACCTTGTTGGATAGACCCTTTAATTATAAGATAGAGTCCTTCCTCATCTCTTATTACAGTCTTTGGTTTAAAATTTAATTTGTCTGATATAAGGATTGCCACTCCAGCTTTCATTTGATGTCCATTAGCATTTCTTGTCTCATAACAAGAAAAAAATTCTGTAACTATATATGGTAACAGATATTAACTGGACTTACTGTGGTGATCATTTCACTTTAAATCTGGAGGTGTCTTTGGGTCTAAAATGAGTCACTTGCAGACAGCATATCAATGGGTCTTGCTTTTTTATCCAATCTGATATCCTGTGTCTTTTGATTGGGGCATTTAGCCCATTTACATTCAGAGTAACTATTGAAAGATATGAATTTAGTGCCATTGTATTACCTGTAAAGTCACTGTTTTTGTATATTCTCTCTGTTCCTTTCTGGTCTATGTTACTTTTGGGCTCTCTCTTCACTTAAAGGATCCCTTTTAATATTTCCTGTAGGGCTGGTTTGGTGACCACAAATTCTTTTAGTTTCTGTTTGTCCTGGAAGCTTTTTATCTCTCCTTCTATTTTCAATGACATCCTAGCTAAATAAAGTATTCTTGGCTGCATATTCTTCTCATTTGGCACCCTGAATATATCATGCCGGTCCTTTCTGGTCTGCCAGGTCTCTGTGGGTAGGTCTGCTGCCAATCTAATGTTTCTACCCTTGTAGGTTACAGACCTCTTGTCGTGAGCTGCTTTCAGTATTTTCTTTTTGCCTCTGAGATTTGCAAGTTTCACTATAATATGTCAGGGTGTTGACCTATTTTTCTTGATTTTGAGGGGGGTTCTCTGTGCCTCTTGGACTTGGATGCCTGTTTCCTTCCCCAGATTAGGGAAGTTCTCTGCTATAATTTGCTCCAATATACCTTGTGCTCCCTTCTCTCTTTCCTCTTCTGGGATCCCAATTATTCTAATATCGTTTCACTTTATGGTATCACTTATCTCTCAAATTCTCCCCCTTGTGATCCAGTAGTTGTTTATCTCTTTTTTTCTCTCAGCTTCTTTATTCTCCATCATTTGATTGTCTATATCACTAATTCTCTCTTCTGCCTCATTTATCCTAGCAGTTAGAGCCTCCATTTTTTATTGCATCTCATTAATAGCCTTGTTGATTTCAACTTGATTAGAATTTAGTTCTTTTATTTCTCCAGAAAGGAATTCTCTAGTGTTTTCTATGCTTCTTTTCAAGCCCAGCTAGTATCTTTATAATCGTTATTCAGAACTCTAGTATCAACATCTTACTCATGTCCATACCGATTAGGTCCCTGGCAGTCAGTACCACCTCTTGTTCTCTTATTTGAGGTGAGTTTTTCCCTCTTGTCATTCTGTCCAGAGAAGAATAGATGAAAGACAGAACAAAATATTAAAATGACAAAAACAACCTCAGAGAAACATACAGTAAACAAATCAGAAGAGACCCAAAATCAAAAGTAAATAAATAAATAAAATTTAAAAAGAAAAAAAAAAGAGAATATAATCAGACAGGTGGACAGAATAGAGCAATACACTGGATCCTCCGTGTATTTTGGTCCATTTGTTAGAAAACTAGATTCCAGGGGCACCTGGGTGGCTCAGTTGTTAAGCGTCTGACTTGGGCTCAGGTCATGATCCCAGGGTCCTGGGATCAAGCCCCGCATCAGGTTCCCTGCTCGGCAGGAAGCCTGCTTCTCCCTCTCCCAATCCCCCTGCTTGTGTTCCCTCTCTTGCTGTCTCTCTCTCTCTGTCAAATAAATAAATAAAATCTTAAAAAAAAGAAAACTAGATCCCAAAATTGTAAAGAAAGAAAAACTTATATATGTACAAAATAAAATTAACTACAATGAAAGGATAGAATGTAACTTTAAAGATAAGAATTAAAAAAACTTTAATGAAACAAAAAAAAAAAGAAAAGAAAAGGAAGAAGAAAAGAAAAAGAAAAAAGAAATGAAAAGAGAATATGATCAGACAAGTAAAGAGAACAGTGCCATACACTAGATTCTGGATGTATTTTTGGTCTGTTAGAAGAAACTGCATCTCAAAATTGTAAAGAAAGGAAAACATATATATACAAAAATAAAATTAAATACAATGAAGGAATAAAATGTAACTGTAAAATGAAAATTTAAAAAGATTTAAAAAAAGCGTTGATAACATAAGAAATTGGTTGAAAAAGGAAAGAGAAAAAAATTAAAATTGAAAGACTAAAGAATCATGGGGAAAAAAACATGAATTCTATGCACTCTATTCCCCTAGTGCTGGAGTTTTGTAGTTCTCATTGATTGGTAAACCTAGTCTTGGCTGGATGTTCTCGCTGATCTTCTGGGGGAGGGGCCCGTTGCTTTGATTCTCAAGTGTCTTTGCCCCAGGCAGAATTGCACCGCCCTTGCCCGGGGCCAAGCTATGTAATCTGCTCCTGATTGCTCTATGTGGGTTTTGTTCCCTGAAGGCCTTCTGTGCAGCTTTTGGGGATGAGAATGAAGATGGCAGCCTCTCAATCTCTGGCCCAGAGCTTAAAGCTTGGGGCCTCACTCCTCAGTGCACCCTCAGAGAAAAGCAGTCCATCACTCCTGTCTCCCTGGTCTCTGGCCGCACTCTGTGCTCACCTGGCCTGTGATGGAGCGTTTCTATCTCAAGCACATGACCCTGTCTCAAATCTCCAAACCCTGCAGACTGCTATGGCAGCATGCTGCCATATCCCTCCTCCTGGGGGAAGAAGAGGGTACTCGCTGGTTCTGCTGCCTGTTAGGCCCTGCTCCGAGACCAGTTGACTGATCCTGCTACGGTTCCTGGTTTATGGCAACCCCAAGCTGAGAGCCCACTCCTCGGCTCGCTGATAGCAGCCAGCTTCCCTGCTCTGATGCCTGGAAGCTCTGCCGCACTCAGGCACCCCTGGTCTCCCTATGACCCTGAGCACCCTGAGACCACACTGTCCCACCTAGGATTCCACCCCACTTCGCCACCTGAGCATCTTTCAGGCAGGGACATCCCTCACCGGGGCAGACTTCTAAAAGTTCTGAGTTTGTGCTCTGCTGTTATCACTTTCCAGTAGCCGGCTCACAGAGGCTCCCTCCCCCTGCGTTTTTATCTTCCCACATATTGCCTCGGATTCACTTCTCTGTACCTCCTACCTTGCAGAAAGTGGTCACTTTTTCATTTGTAGAGTTCCAGCTATTCTTTTCCCAGATCTCAGGTCAAGTTCGCAGGTGTTCAGAATGATTTGACAGCTATCTAGCTGAGTTCCTGGGAACTAAGGAACTAGGTCTCCTACTCCTCTGCCATCTTGATTTTTCTTCCAATAGTTTTCTATTACTGACAACATTGCAATGAATATCATTTGTATACACCTGCATGTGTACTGGTATATCTATAGAGTAAATACCTAGAAATGGAATTGCAAGGAATATGTACCTTTCTAATTTTGATAGTATTGCCAAATTTCTCTTCATAGAGATTGTCCCAATTCACCTTCTCCCACCAATGTTTGAGAATGTCTATTTCTTCATGCCACCAGTATAGTTTATTATAAAATTTTTATGTTTTTGCCAATTGAATAGGTGAAAAATATTGTCATTGTAATTTTAGTTGGCTGTTCTCCCTTTTACTATAAGTAAAATTGAAAATCTTTTCATAAGTTTAAGAACCATTTGTATTTTCTTTTCTGGTGAACAGTTTTTCTGTTTTGTCCATTTTTCTATTGGGCTTTGGTTTTCACTTAGCATTTTATTTATAACAGTTGTATTAGGTTAATTAGCTCTGGGTTTATGATATGAGCTGTAAATTCTCTTTCCAAGTTTGTTTCTTGACTTTGTTTTGGTGATTTCACATGCATTAGATTATAATTTTTTTGTGTCATAGTTTAGAAAGGTCTCTGCCATTCTGAGGATTCTTATTCTCTTTTTATGGTTCTTTAATTGCTTTCTTTTTTTTTTTAAGGATTTAATTTTTAAGTAATCTCTACACCCAATGTGGGGCTTGAACGCACAACCCAGAGACCAAGAATCATATGCTCTATCAACTGAGCATCAGCCAGACACCCTCCTTTTTTGGGAAACATTTAATTTTTTGATCCATTTGGAATTTATCTTGGTAGATGGGGAAAGATGTGTATCTGTTGGGAGTCAATTGTTCATGGAGCTCTCATGTTTCTCTGCATCTTGTGACAGCTTTTCTTCTGAACTCTCTTTTCAGGGATGTTTATATAGTGATCAGCCTTGGGAGATAGAAATTGCATCTTCCTCCAGGTCCAATGGCAGATTTGTTTGCTATCTGGGATAATAAAGATGTTTCCCTCGAGGTTAGTTGTGCTAGGAGTCCTCTTATGAGATGGAAGTTTTCCTGAGCTCAGAGCCTTTCAGCTGTGACACTGTTGTGTGTAGCATTCACCTGAACCAATCTCTGCAGCTCTCGGGGGACTTAGGGAGCAAGGGGAACAGAAGCAGTTTTGGAGCTCATGCTTCTTTTGTCTTTGACCCAGGAGTTTTCTGTCTTCTGAAAGCATCTCTGAAACCCTAGCAGGCTAACTTGTTGGTTTGCAAGCAGAGTAAAATCTCAGGCTTGTTATAGTTTTTGACAGGACCTATTTCTATTTTTTTCCAGAGGGCTACATTGTTACCACATCACCATTTAAAAAAATTTAATAGTTCCACCTTTCCCAAGTGATTCTAGATGACAACTTTGTTATACACTAAATTCTTGTATGTGTGTAGGCTCATTTTTGGCTTATATTCTATTCTGCTAATCTGTCTATATGTGTGCTAGTATATATTTTTGTTTTTTTTAATTTTTAAAAAAATTTTTAGGGGTCCATGAAAATTTTTTTTTTAATATTTTGTTTATTTATCTCTAGAGAGAGAGAGAGAGAGCACACGTGAGTGAGAGCAGGGGAAGGGGCAGAGGGAAAGAGAGAATTTCAAGCAGACTCCATGCTGAGTAAAGAGCCCGATGCAGGGCTTGGGGCTCAATCTCATGACCCTGAGATCATGACCTGAGCCGAAACCAAGTCGGATGCTTAACCTGCTGAGCCACCCAGGCATCTTGATGTTTTAATTTATTTTAAAATGGAAAGGAAAAAATGATTTTTTAAGTCAAATAAAATGTTTTCATATATAATATGAATATATTTGTCTTTATTCCAACACAGTTATAAAACATAATTTTTGGTATTTGTGGAGGAAGGTGCTCACAAAAGCAAAAGTGTCTATGGCCCAGGAAAGTCATAATGTGGTCCCACTGGCCAGTGCTGCCACTCAGTGAGGGTAGGGCAAAGGCACTTTTGGTGGCCCTAATGGACAGCCCTGACCAGAGGGAGTACATTTGGGCCAAAGCCCTCCTGGGGCCATACACCCTGGGAATTGTAGGAAAGGAAGAGGGAAAAGGGAACAGAGACATGAAATAGGAGCCCTTCACCCTCTGCCCTTGGGGAGACCGGACCAAGGGACAGAAATAGCCCTATATCTTAGAAGAGCCCTAATCTGAGGAAAAAGCTGATTCTCTGACCTCAGGGAGCCCAGTCTGAGGGAGGACTAGTATATACTTTAAAAAAACTGAGAGTGTATGATGTTTAATATCTGGTGGAATAAAAGGTCACTTACTCTCTTCTTTTCCAGAATTTCCCTGGAACTTCCTGAATGATTATTTTTGCATATGAAATTTAGAATCAGCTTATTCAGTTAAAAAAAATTCCTTGCATTTTATTAATGGTAGTGTCAGACTTATAAATTAACTTAGGGAGGATTAACATCTTTATGATGCTGAATCTTATTTAAGAACATGCTATGCCTTTTTTAAAATTCAAGTCATCTTCATATATATGATGTTTATTCATTTCTAAATGTGAATTTTATACTTTACTATTTATAGAATTTTCTTATTAGTTTTTGGTAGTTTTTCAATAGATTCTCTTGGATTTCCCTGTTTTATAATTACAGTAATGGAAAATGTAGGTAATTTGGTCTTCCCTTTTAATACTTTTAATTCCCTTCTACTATCTGTTTGGTTTGTCTACTGTCTAGTACCTCAAAAAATAATGTTAAATAATAGTAATGATAGTAAAATGTTATTGAGTATTTATATGCCCTAGTGTATAAATACTTTTACCTGTAAAACTATTTACACCTCATAGCAAGTGGCCTTAAGAAGTAAGTCTCATCATTATCTGCATTTATGGAAAGGGAAACTCAGCACAGAAATATTAAGCAAATTGCCCACAGTCACATGGGTCCTAGGTGGCAAAGTTGGGATTTGAACCTTGGTGGCTAAGTACCAAAATCCATAAAGTTTACCATTTTCCTACAATGCCTCTTAAGAGAAATAAGAGTAAATAAATATCCTTTGTTTATCTGACTTTGGTGGCTCCCCATTAAATATATTAGTGGCTTTGCGGCTAAGACAGATCTACTTAATCATGTTAAGGATTGAGAGTTTTTTTGAAGAACAGATGTACATTTTTTTTCAGGAGATTTTTTGCATTAATGGAGATGATCTTAGATGGCTTTTTTCCCTTGGATCTATTAAAATAAACTAAGTTAATAGAGTTCCTAAAACTGACTTACCTTTGCATCTCTGGAATGAAGGCTACTTGGCCTTGGTGTGTTATTCCTTTGATGTGCTGCTGGATTCTGTTTGATAACATTTTATATAGGATTTCTGCATTTATATTGATACATGAAAAGGCAAAGCTTTACAGGAGAACAAATTTTGGTGTATAGGAAGGTGGAGAAAATTTTAGCTGGAGGCCCCTTAGTGGAGATGAAGGGCACCTGGGTGATAGCAAACAGAAGCAACACTTAACATTTTCTCATCAAAGAAATTGATGAGAAGGCAGGGAGTTCCAAAGCAGTAAGAAAAGTATTGAAGAGGGGCTCTACCTATTTTATCAAGTTTCTTAAGATGTGGTTTCAGACGGAGAATGCTCCTATACCTCTTTTATTCTCCTATATCTCCTATTGTATGCTTTCTCTTCAAAATGTCTAGCGGTCAGAAGGAAAAAGCTAGCTGGAGTTCTAGTTCCTCACTATTAGTTACTAATAGAGGAATAATCATATGATAATTAAATAATTCCCTAAACATAGTGGCCATGGTAGAGAGTTCTCTGCTCTTTGGTGAAAAATAAAAGAGGGTAACAGGTCTACAGCTGTAGCACAAGGCTTCATTTCATTGTGGAGAAAAATTGAAGAAATACCAGAATGAGAAAAGGAAGATGACTAAGTTGATAGAGGTCAAAATGATGCTACTAACTACTCTTAATTCTTTTTTTTTAATTTTTTAAAATTTGTTATGTTAATCACCATAGATTACATCATTAGTTTTTGATATAGTGTTCCATGATTCACTGTTTGTGCATAACACCCAGTGCTCCACGCAGAACGTGCCCTCTTTAATACCCATCACCAGGCTAATCCATCCCCCCACCCCCTTCCCTTCTAGAACCCTCAGTTTGTTTTTCAGAGTCCATCATCTCTCATGGTTCCTCTTCCCCCTCCGATTTACCCCCCTTCATTCTTCCCCTCCTGCTATCTTCTTCTTCTTCTTTTTTTTTTCTTAACATATATTGCATTATTTATTTCAGAGGTACAGATCTGTGACTCAACAGTCTTGCACAATTCACAGCGCTCACCATAGCACATACCCTCGCCAATGTCTATCACCCAGCCACCCCATCCCTCCCTCCCCCCACCACTCTAGCAACCCTCAGTTTGTTTCCTGAGATTAAGAATTCCTCATATCAGTGAGGTCATATGATACATGTCTTTCTCTGATTGACTTATTTCCCTCAGCATAACACCTTCCAGTTCCATCCATGTCGTTGCAAATGGCAAGATCTCATTCTTTTGATGGCTGCATAATATTCCATCGTGTATATATACCACATCTTCTTTATCCATTCATCTGTCGATGGACATCTTGGCTCTTTCCACAGTTTGGCTATTGTGGACATTGCTGCTATAAACATTGGGGTGCACGTACCCCTTCGGGTCCCTACATTTGTATCTTTGGGGTAAATACCCAGTAGTGCAATTGCTGGATCGTAGGGTAGCTCTATTTTCAACTGTTTGAGGAACCTCCATACTGTTTTCCAGAGTGGCTGCACCAGCTTGCATTCCCACCAACAGTGTAGGAGGGTGCCCGTTTCTCCACATCCCCGCCAACATCTGTTGTTTCCTGACTTGTTCATTTTAGCCATTCTGACTGGTGTGAGGTGGTATCTCATTGAGGTTTTGATTTGGATTTCCCTGATGCCGAGCGATGTTGAGCACTTTTTCCTGTGTCTGTTGGCCATTTGTATGTCTTCTTTGGAAAAATGTCTGTTCATGTCTTCTGCCCATTTCTTGATTGGATTATTTGTTCTTTGGGTGTTGAGTTTGATAAGTTCTTTATAGATTTTGGACACTAGCCCTTTATCTGATATGTCATTTGCAAATATTTTCTCCCATTCTGTCGGTTGTCTTTTGGTTTTGTGGACTGTTTCTTTTGCTGTGCAAAAGCTTTTTATCTTGATGAAATCCCAATAGTTCATTTTTGCCCTTGCTTCCCTTGCCTTTGGCAATGTTTCTAGGAAGAAGTTGCTGCGGCTGAGGTCGAAGAGGTTTCTGCCTGTGTCCTCCTTTAGGATTTTGATGGACTCCTGTCTCACATTTAGGTCTTTCAACCATTTGGAGTCTATTTTTGTGTGTGGTGTAAGGAAATGGTCCAGTTTCATTCTTCTGCATGTGGCTGTCCAATTTTCCCAACACCATTTGTTGAAGAGACTGTCTTTTTGCCATTGGACATTCTTTCCTGCTTTGTCAAAGATAAGTTGACCACAGAGTTGAGGGTCCATTTCTGGGCTCTCGATTCTGTTCCAGTGATCTATGTGTCTGTTTTTGTGCCAGTACCATATTGTCTTGATGATGACAGCTTTGTAATAGAGCTGGAAGTCTGGAATTGTGATGCCGCCAGCTTTGCTTTTCTTTTTCAATATTCCTCTGGCTATTCGATGGGTCTTGTATTTTAATCCAATCTGATAGCCTTTGTCTTTTGATTGGGGCATTTAGCCCATTTACATTCAGGGTAACTATTGAAAGATATGGATTTAGTGCCATTGTACTGCCTGTAAGGTGACTGTGACTGTATATTGTCTGTGTTCCTTTCTGGTCTATGCTGCTTTTAGGCTCTCTCTTTGCTTAGAAGACCCCTTTCAGTATTTCTTGGAGGGCTGGTTTCGTGTTTGCAAATTCCTTTAGTTTTTGTTTGTCCTGGAAGATTTTTATCTCTCCTTCTATTTTCAATGACAGCCTAGCTGGATATAGTATTCTTGGCCGCATATTTTTCTCGTTTAGTGCTCTGAGGATATCATGCCAGTCCTTTCTGGCCTGCCAGGTCTTTGTGGATAGGTCTGTTGCCAATCTAATGTTTCTACCATTATAGGTAACATATCTCTTCTCCTGAGCTGCTTTCAGGATTTTCTCTTTGTCTCTGAGACTCATAAGTTTTACTATTAGATGTCGGGGTGTTGACCTATTTTTATTGATTTTGAGAGGGGTTCTCTGTGCCTCCTGGATTTTGATGCCTATTTCCTTCCCCACATTAGGGAAGTTCTCTGCTATAATTTGCTCCAATATGCCTTCTGCCCCCCTCTCTCTTTCTTCTTCTTCTGGGATCCCAATTATTCTAATGTTTCATCTTATCGTATCGCTTATCTCTCGAATTCTGCCCTCGTGATCCAGTAGTTGTTTATCTCTTTTTCTCAGCTTCTTTATTTTCCATCATTTGGTCTTCTATATCGCTGATTCTCTCTTCTGCCTCATTTATCCTAGCAGATAGTGCCCCCATTTTTGATTGCACCTCATTAACAGCCTTTTTGATTTTGACTTGGTTAGATTTTAGTTCTTTTATTTCTCCAGAAAGGGTTTCTCTAATAACTTCCATGCTTTTTTCAAGCCCAGCTAGTATCTTTAAAGTCATGATTCTGATCTCTAGGTCTGACATCGCACTAATGTCTGTATGGAGTAGGTCCCTGGCCGACAGTACTACCTCTTGTTCTTTTTGTTGAGGTGATTTTTTTTGTCTTGTCATTTTGTCCAGAGGAGAATAGATGAATGAGAGAACAAAATGCTAACAGGCTAACAACGTCCCCAGAAAATATACTCTAAACAAATCAGAAGAGACCTGAAACCAGGGGAAAAGAAAGGGGAAGAAAGAAAAAAGAAAGACGAAAAAAAAAAGGAAAAGAAAAAGATAAAAACAAACAAAAACAGAACAAAACAAAAAAAACAGAATATGATCAAATATGATCAGGCTGGTGCATAGATCAGTGCCACACAGTAGATTTTGGGTGTATTTTGGTCTGTTAGAAGAAAGTGCCTCCTAAAATTTTAAAGAAAGAAAGACTTATATATGTACAAAATAAGGGTTGATATCATGAAGGGATGGGAATATAACTGTAAAAATGAAAATTATAAAAAATTTTAAAAAAGGAATTGATCAGAAGGTGTTTGAAAAAATAAAGATGAGAATTTAAAAAAAGGAAAGAAAGAAAGAAAGAAAAAGAAAGGGGAGAGAATGTGATCAGGCAGGAGACTGGAAAAAAGCCATACACTAGAGATTTAGGGTATATTTTGATATGTTAGAAGAAACTGTATCTCAAAATTTTAAAGAGAGAACAACTTATATATATATATGCCAAAAATAAAGGTAACTACTATGAAGGGATAGAATATGACTCTAAATTGAAAAATAAAAAAAATTTTTTTTAAAAAGGGTTTGATAAGATGTTGGTTGGAAAACGGAAAAAGAAAAATTCAAAAAAAAAAGTTAAAAAAATTAACTTTGAAAGACTAATGAATCATGGTAAGAAAGCCATGAATTCTATGTGCAGTATTCCCCTAGCGCTGGAGTTCTCCCGTTCTCATTGATCGGTAAACTTGGTTTGGCTTGCTGGCTGTTCATGCTGATCTTCTGGGGGAGGGGCCTGTTGCCGTGGTTCCCAGATGTCTTTGCCGGAGGCGGAATTGTCCCGCCCTTGCTGGTCCGGGCTAAGTAATCAGCTTGGGTTTGCTCTCGGGATCTTTTGTTCCCTGCAAGCTCTCGGTACAGCTTTGGAGAACGAGAGTGAAAATGGTGGCCTCCCAATCTCTGCCCGGAGGAGCTGAGAACTTGGGGCCCCGATCCTCAGTGCGCCCCTAGAGAAAGGCAGTCAGTCACTCCCGTCTCCCCGGTCTCCGGCCGCACTCTGTGCTGACCGAGCCTGTGACCGAGCGTTTCTATCTCTGGCACCCGACCCCGTGTGGAGTCTCCAAACCCAGCAGATCCCTGCAGTGCGCTCCCGCGCTGCTCCTCCTGGGGGAGGAAGGGGAGTCTCCCCGGATCTGCCGCTTGTTGGGTCCCTGCTGGAGGAGCAGTGGCCCGACTGTCACCGATCACAGTTTATGGCAACCCCGAGCTGAGAGCCCGTGTCTCAGCTCCGTCTCTGCCGCTGACTTCTCCGCTCTGATACCGGGGAGCTCTGCAGCACTCAGGCTCCCCCGGTCTTTCTGTGACCCCGAGGGTCCTGAGACCACACTGTCCCAGAGAGAGTTCCACCCCCTGCTTAGCCACTGGAGCGACGTCCCTCAGCGGAGCCGACTTCTAAAAGTTCCGATTTTGTGCTCCGGGGCTCTATCACTTGCCAGAAGCGGCTGACAGAGGCCCCCTCCCCCGCCGTCTATCCTCCCGAATATCGCCTCAGATTCACTTCTCCGCATGTCCTACCTTCCAGTAAGTGGTCGCTTCTCTGTTCAGAGAGTTGTTGCTATTCTTTTTTTCGATCTCCTGTTGGGTTCGTAGGTGTTCAGAATGGTTTGATTCCTATCCAGCTGAATTCCTGAGACCAGACGAAATCCAGGTCTCCTACTCCTCCGCCATCTTGCTCCCCAGCCTCACACCTCTTAATTCTTTTTTATGAGTACTTCTGTGTAAAATAGTGCAGCAGTGTAGATGCTCAATTCTCTCCTTCACCAAGGACACCAAGGGGGAGAAGAGAGCTCAGTGCTTCTGGGGAGGACTTAGAGGGCTGCTCTGCTGGCTCCCCAGGCAGTGTTCCTCAGTTGACACAAGATGGAATCACCTGTATCAGAATCTCCTGGGATGTTTGCTAAAGAGAAGTTTCCCAGGCCCTACCTGGGGCGAGACCCTGAAATCTGAATTTTTTTAAAAAGCCAGATAATTCTGATGCAGATAGTCCTAGGACCTCATTTTCAAAATAGTTCATGAGAGATGGTTGATGTCTCCATTCTACCTCATATAGAATCAAAGCAAAATGCTACATTTTAAGTATATCATGGCTTAGATCCAGGCCCTGCCTTCCAGAAAGATGTATACATACAGACTATGATACACATATGCATACCATATATATACAGACGGTGATAATTCATTTCAGCATTTTTGTGCAGAGAAAACCAGACAAGTTGAGATTACTGAAACAAATTCATCTAAAAGTAGACAACTGACCTTCTAGGATCCATAGGTTCCTGTGCATAAAATTCTTCAGTCAAATCCTAGAGGTCAGGGCTGTTAAATGATGCATATCCTTTCACACCTTTTAGCGGGTTGAATACCAAAGGGAGCTAGTTCCTGTGGGCGTCACCATGGGGCATCACAGGAAGACAGCTGTCTCTGACTTCTAGTCAACAATCTGCAATGAAAAATGAATGTTTCAGTACTTCTGAATAGTCTGCTTAATAATTTGGAAAGCAAAACCCATCTCTCTGATGCTCACTAAGCATTTTTGGCAAGTAATTTGGACACATTTATCTTCTCTGACATTGCCTAATAGAGCTATCTGCTTCCCTGGTGTATGCTGAAAGTGACTGGTTAAAATGCGTGCATTCTACACTCTACAATAAGGTGTGTGTGCGCTACAGATGGAAGCAGCCCACCTTGGGCACCCGGCCTAAGAAGTTAAACTAGCCAGTTCTCCAGTAGCTATTCATAGGGGTATTTGTTATTTTAACCTCTTAAGGAAGGTCTCGGATCTTTCAGGGTTGGTCTCTAGGAGTTAAAAAAAGTTTTAATCCAAGCCTGCAAAAATATATTCCAGTTTAAAAAAATATTTCATTTTAAACTGAGTGGGAAAGCAAACATTAGAAGTTAATTAAAAGGAACATTATAAGTGCTTTGCCAATATTTCAATTCCTGAAACTAGAGAAAGTGGTCACAGTAGAAAAATTGACTTATTAGGACATTTTTATAAAGAGCTTTAAAACTGGCATAAAGATCTCAGAAGAAGAAGAAGAAGAAGGAAGAGGAGGAGAGGGATGAGGGTGACACCTCGTAGGGTTTTTTGTCCATAATATCTTTTGACTAGAAATTAAGGGGAAAAAGGGGGTGGGTGGGTAGCAGGCAGCTGGAGAAAGGAAGAATCCAAGACCCATGCTTGGATTCATTTCATCAGTCCTCAAATTCATCCAAGAAATGGCATAAACTTGTAAAAGAGAAGATGAAGCTGTGGGTTTTCATTGGTACAGTCAAGTATGTACAGGCTCCTAACTACTTGAGGAGAGATAATTCTAGGAGACAGACTGCTTTTTACTGTAGGGGCACGTTCATACTCTGATTATAAACTTTGGCATAGCAAGGCTTCCCAAACTTGTCTTTACCAATTCATACTTCCCAGTTCAACACTCAATACCATCAACTTAATTTTTCATTCCAAGAAAGGTGATAAAATCAAATATCACTAAAATTGCTCTTCATATAAAAAACTTAATTGCATTTTATCCAGTGTCATAGAATTCCTGAACAGCTATTGAAAACTAAGCAACTAAAAGTTATGGATGGATATAAATATTTCAATCATCTGCCATGATAAGTGTAGCAAATAAATGTTCTTGATGCTTTGCGACTCTTGTCTTTCAAGATGGATTCCAAATGTTAAATGCTACATGTTAGAATTAGGGTTAGAAAATATTCAAAGGAGGCACCAGTAAAGTCAGCCAATATATTTTCTTGAATTGTGACTATTCTCATTCAAGCACCAAAATAACTTCTCTAGAGAAATCTTTAAAACTCTTGTTTCGTTCTGCTTAGTAAGTATTTATTTCCACTACTTTGTGAAAGTTACAAGAAAAAAAAAGAGGATTTCCATTTCTACTCCTACCTCAAAGCTCAGGCCACTGGCTGTACTTCATCTCTTGATAGAATCAACTATTGGTACAGTGCCCTCAGCATCTGTTAAAGTGACTATGTGACAACATGGAAAATGAGTAGAATATAATAATAAGTATAGAAACCAAGGTTCAAAATTGGATTCACGCGATGATTGCAATTATGTTGAAATTATATATACATGCAGGTAAGACTAGAAGAAGACATGGGAAAGGTGAGGCCAAATGATCTGTTGGGAAATGAGATTTGGGATGAATAACTTCTATTTTTAAATTTCCAATACTGTTGTTATTATATTGTTTGCTAAATAACTTCTTTAAAAAAAGAATCTGATTGACTTATAGACTGAAAACTATAAAATCTTGTTGAAAGAAAATAAAGAAAAGCACATCAATGGAAAGAAATCCAATGTTGATGGATGGAAAGATGTAATATTGTTAAGATGTCAATACTATCCAAGGCAATCTATAGACTCAATGCAACCTCTATCAAAATTCCAACATTATTTGCATAAATAGAAAAATCCATGCTAAAATCATGTGGAATCTCAAGGGACCTCAAATAGCCAAACAATCTTGAAAAAGAAAAACAAAATCGGAGGTCTCACACTTTCTGATTTCAAAACTTACTACAAAACCATGGTAGTCAAAACAATGTGGCACTGGCAAAAGACAGACATATAAACCAATGGAATAGAATAGGGAGCTCAGAAATATACCCTCTCCTATATGGTCAAATGATTTTCAACAAGGATGCCAAGACCATTGAATGAAGGAAGGACAGTCTTTTCAATTAATGTTGTTGGGAAAACTGGATATCCATATGCAAAAGAATGAAGTTAGGCCCTAACTTTATACCATATGCAAAAAAATTCACTCAGTATGGATCAAAAACCTAAATGTAAGAGCTAAAAACCACAAACTCTTGGAAGAAAATATAGAGGAAAATCTTTATGATGTTGGATTTGGCAAAAATTTTTTGGATATGACACAAAAAGCACAAGCAACCAAAGAAAATACATCAGTTGCACTACATCAAAATTAAAATTAAAATGTGCATCAAAGGACACTATTAATAGAGTGAAATGGTAACACAAGGAATGTGAGAAAATATTTGTAAATTATAAATCTGATAAAAGATTGATATCTACAACGTGTAAAAAACTCCTACAACTCAACAAAACAAACAACCCAATTAAAAAAATGGGTAAAGGACTTGAATAGACACTTCTTTAAAGAAGAAACACAAATGGCCAATAAGCACATGCAAAGATGCTCAACATCATGGGTTACTCAAGAAGGGTAAATTAAACCACAATAGGATACCAGTTCGCACTCATTAGGATAGCTGTTATTAAAACAAAAAATCAAAAAACAGGAAACAAAATATGTTATCAAGGATGTGGAGAAATTGGAACCCTTGTACACTGTTGGCAGGAATGTCAAATGGTACAGCCACTGTGGGAGACGGTATGGCAATCTCTCAAAAAACTGAAAATTGAGGCGTGCCTGGGTGGCTCAGTCAGTTAAGCGACTGCTTTTGGCTTAGGTCATGATCTCAGGGTTTTGGGATGGAGCCCTGCATTGGGCTCCCTGCTCAGCAGGGAGTCTGTTTCTCCCTCTTCCTTTGCCCCTCTGCCCACTTGTCCTCTCTCTCTCTGTCTCAAATAAATAAATAAAATCTTTTTTAAAAATTGAAATTTGAATTACCAAATGATCCAGAGAACCCACTTCTGGGTACATACCTAAAAGAAGTAAAAGCAGGGATTCAAACAGACACTTATACATCTATGTTCATAGAGGCATTGTTCACAATAACCAAAGGTCAGAGCAACTCAAATGTCTATCGACAATGAATGGATAAACAAAATGTGGTATGTATGTACAATGGAATATTATTCAGCCTTAAAAAGGAAGGAAATTATGACACATGCTACAACATGGATGAACTGTGAAGACATTATGCTAAGTAAAATAACCCAGTCACAAAAGTCATCATACTGTATGATTATTCCTACATGAGGTTCTTAGAATAGTCAAATTTATAGAGACAGAAAACAGAGTGGTCTTTGCCAGAGGCTGGCAAAGGGGAAAATGGGGAGTTATTGTTTAGTGGGTATAGAGTTTCAGTTTTACAAGATGAAGAGTTTTGGAGATGGATGGTGGTAATGGTTGCACAACAAAATAAATGTATTTAATATCACTGAACTCTACACTTTAAAATAGTTAAAATGAGGGGTGCCTAGCTGGCTCATTCGGTAGAGTATGAGACTCTAGAGTATGTGATGTTGGGTGTAGAGATTACTTAAAAATAAAAAATCTTTAAAAAATAGTTAAAATGATAAAATTTGTTATGGATACTTTACCACAATAAAAAAGTTTGATTAAGTGCACATTCTAACTCTCTCATCCTAGGCAGTACCTCCTGAGGTCCTATCCCTTTCTTTTTCTATATTCTCATTTCTCTTAGACTTGTTCTTAATGAGACTGTTGCAACTAAATTGCCCCAATATCAACTGTGCTTTAGATCCCCTCTGACAACTTCAACTGTCAAATTCTTCGCTAATGGGCTCATCTTTTGAATTACAAGTATTTACTAACTAGGTAACATATGGAGGATCTGGTATTTGGTGCTATGGACAATAAAGTAGAATATGGGCCCAGTGATCTTCAGTAATATCCTGACAAGATAGGGCACGTGGGACACAGAGCACTATCTCCAAAGGAAAATGACACTTGATACACCCACTGGGAGTGGAACAGACCAAAAGTGCGTTAAGAATTCAAGTAGGAGAGGTAGAGTTGAAGAAGCTTTGGAGAATGGACAGGATCTGATTACATGTAGATGGGAGGCAATGAACTGATGGGGTAACTCATGAGGCAACTACTAACATGTGCATTTTTTCTCATCCTTAGCACCATTGACATTTTGTACTATATTATTTTTGTTGTGGAGAGCTTGTCTTGTACATTGTAGGATGCTTAGCAGCATCCCTGGCCTGTATGCACTAGGTTAGTAACTCCTTTGTCCACCCCAATTGGGACAATCAGAAATATCTCCAGGGGTACCTGGGTGGCTCAGTCGGTTAAAGCACCTGACTCTTGATTTTGGTTCAGGTCATGATCTCAGGGTCGTGAGATTGAGCCCTCTCTTGGGTTCCAAGCTCAGTGGGCAGTCTGCTTGAGACTCTCTCCCTCTGCCCCTCCCCCTACCATAAATTTAAAAAAAAAAATCTCCAAAAATTTCAAACGTCCCCCCTTTGAGAAGCATTGATATATGGAACTTGTCCCTGAGCCAAGAAAGACACCAGTCTGACCAGAGTAGAAAGTCCAGTCATGAGAGTATCTTTCATCCAAGTATTCCAATGTCTGTTTTGGCACCTGACACATAATGGATGGTTTATAAGTCCTTTTGTTCATTCCCCCCTTTTTTGTTAAAGATTTTATTTATTAACCTGAGAGAGAGAGAGCACAAGCACAGGATGGGGGAAGGGTAGAGGGAGAGGGAGAAGCAGACTCCCCACTGAGCAGGGAGCCGGACAAAGGGCTTGATCCCAGGACCCTGGGATCATGACTTGAGCTGAAGGCAGACGCTTGACCGACTGAGCCACCCAGGCGCCCCTTTTTCATTCCTTTTGAATGGTGCTGTGAGAAAGTTGATCTGAAACTTTTAAAAGGGTTTGGAAAGGGAAAGCCCAGAAGTAGATGGACCATTTAGGAAACTTTTATAATAACTCGGGAAAGAGATATAAAGACCTGAACTAGGGTTGTGATTGGTGGAATAGAAAGGGGACAGACATAAGAATTTGTGTGAATGAAGAATAAATAAGACTTGGGGACAGGGGGTAATATATCTGGGTGAGCTGAGTATAAAAAAGGTAGGGCCCTGGTCTTATTGAGACGCAGGGAAATCAGTGTAGACGTAAGCAGAAGTCTCTGGGTAACCGAAGATTGAGTGTGAACAGTTATTGATTATTTCAAATCATGAAAAGAATTTCTATAGCCAGGAGTCAAGCTGATGTGGAATCACCCTGCCGGTAAAGGAGGCAGGCAAATTCAGGCTTTCTTTACTCTTCTCACGAAAAGAAAAGAGAAATGAAAGACGGACAAGGAGGAGAGAAAAGCAGTGTAATTTTTCTTTGTTGTTGTTGTTTTTGCTCGGTGATATCAGTTGGAGATGTAAAGATGAATACTCTCTGATTATTTGAATCTAAAATCCACATTTGAAGCTCAGCATGTCCCTTTAAAAGCCAAAAAAGAATAAAAGAAAAACGTTGTGCTTTTTAATATTCTAAACCATTTCCCAATTTTCATGGAGGAAGTACAGACAAAGCAAGGGCAAAATTTCAGCATGAGGGCCTCCCCCTGGCTCACAGCCTTGGATGTTGCTAAGCGGGTGAGCATCCTATTGTCATTTGAGAAAGCCAGCTGCATCGCTAGAGCGAGCCGGTCTCTGCAACTCCAAGACTGTAATTATGCTAAAATGGGATCTCGCAGCAGTGAATATAAAGAGAAGCCTTGGAATATCTCTCCTACACTAAACAACTTTATGGTTGAAAGGAAGCAATTACTGAGAACAAGATGAGACTAAGTAAAAACAGCATAGCTTTCCAACTTTTCCAACTTGGATATCGACAGCATTGTGTTGACCTCAAACAGTCTTTGCTTTTTTTCTCCTTGAAGCCATAATAATTCCTGTTTTCTAGCCTGATTTTTAGGTTAAGTGGAAATAATTTTTTCAAATTAACCATCCCCCACTCTGTTTAAAGCAACTTTCTAGATCAGCTTGATAACGCCAGGAATTTCACCAGTCTTTAGGTTTGGTTAGCCTTCCCAGGATGACTTGGAGAGCCACTAGATAGCCTGGGAAGTTCTTTGCTACCTGCTGCAGCTGCTCTACCTTCCGAAATGACCACTGTCCAGCCGGGAGCAGAGTTGCCTGGGGATGAAACAAGTGTGAGACAGCGGAACTGGAGGGTTCCCAATTCTTTTCCTTCTCTTGTGATAGAAGGTGGCAGAAATAGGAAATTGGGAACAGAACAAGATTCTGTCTGAGGCCAGAAGCTTGAAATTAGTACCATGTACCCCCGTGGGTCCTTCTCATTCTGCTTCTGATGCCTGCAGTGAAAAATGTCCACCTTGAACTCTCAACCCCTAAGGTACATCGTCAGGTTAAGAGGAAGCAAGGTAGTGCTTGAGAACAAGCCCACTCAGGCCAGGTCCACATAAGTTAATTAGATAGCTAGCTTTCTAAATCATTCTAGAACCCAAAGGATCAACTTTTACCTAAATTACATAGCTGGCTGTGTTCAGTGGTATCTACCATTCTTCTGGAGGTCTTAGCCAAAGCATAAAACAACAGGAAGAAAAAGAATGAGAAGTATTGAGAAGAGACAAAAAGTGTCATGATCTCTAAATGATATGATTGCCTTCCTAGAAATGTTAAGGGAATCAAAGGAAAAGCAATGAGGTCTAATGAGAGGTAGGAGTAAGGAAGCCAGATGTAACTGTAAGCATGCCAAATCAGTAGGTTTCTTACGTAATCAGTAAAAATCAGTTAGAAAGTATAAGATAGATTAAATGAGAAGAAGTCTTTAAATAAATCAACACATGTCCATCCAATGTAATTTATACAGCCGTTCCAAAGAGGAAGCGGGTCTCTGTAAGAGTACACAGAAAGATAGGCCTGATACCTGGTGGAAGGAAACAGCGTGTAAAGGATTAAAGCAAATAAAATTACATGTACACGTGTGTGTGTGTGTATGCAACACATGTATCTCATGCATGGAAATATAATCCAAAAGGATCCAATCCAATCCTTTAAGGTGGTTTTCTTGCGGGTGGGGGAGTGGCTAATGTTCTCTTTCTATGTTCTATATTTCTCTTAATATTTTTACACATTTATGCATTATATTTGAAATCCAGAAAAAGCATCCAAGATTTAAAATTTAAGAAAAAAGAATCTTCCTGAGCTCTCCATTTGTTGGAGCTGGAAAGTACTTAGGGTTTATCTGTTAGCCAAACATACAAAACACTTGAAAGCTCATCTCCTTAAAACTGAAATTGAAAATGAACAGCTCCTAAAATGGAATCAAAAGTTCTAGGGCTCAGCTCATAAATGAGAGGAACTGTGTATTGATTTTGCTAAATCAGAACATATTTTAAAAGGTAGACCTAGCATAGGGAAATTTCTCATTTCCTCTGGTGTTACAATCAACTTTTTAAAACATTATATTTTCTTCTAATTATGTCAGTAATTCATGTTTATTCCAGAAATTTAGAAATTACCAAAAAGTATAAAGAAAAAATATATAGATTATAAAAATAACCTATAATCATATTTTTCAGAGATAATAAAAACTAATATATATATATATATATATATATACATACTTTTAAGTAGGTACACGCTCAACATAGGGCTTGAACTCACGACCCTGAGATTAAGAAGTTTCATGCTCCACAACTGAGCCAGCCAGGCACCCCATAAAGATTAATATTTTTATGTATATATCTCCCTTTACTCTTTTTATCAATGCATTTGTATATTTTTAAAAAGGAATCAGTTATTTTCCTTTGACAACACATGGCAGTGTCCCACACCATTCTTTGAAATATCATTGAGAATTTCCTCTACTTCCTATTTTTATCATAAATACTATAATGAATATATTGATATAAAGTTTTTGAGTAAAAAAATAAGCTCCATGAGCACAAGGACTTTTCTGTGTTATTTACAGATTTACAACTGTGTCCCCAGTGCACAGAACAGAGCCTGATTCTTAGTAGGGACTCAGGAAGCATTAATGAATGAATCTCATGTGCTCAGGCCAGTAGGGCTTAAGCTTTAATGTATGTAAGAATTATCAGGAGACCTTGTTATAGCCAAATTCCCAGATCTCAGTCTGAATCTGAGATATCGATTCAGACATCTTTGGAAGGGCCCATGTAATTCTGCTGTTGGGACCAAGCTTTGGGAAACACTGCCTTAGGCTAAATACGCAGAAGTGGAATTACTGGATCAAAAGCATAGATATTTTTAAAGCCTCTGGTTTATATTGTTAATTACCTTTCTGGAAGGTTTTACCAACTTGCCAATTCACAGCTTTTAAGTATCCTCCTCCCTACTTTGTAATATATAAAACTGCCTATTTTGCTGCCTTTTGTGAACACTGCATATTTTCAGGTTAAAAACTCATTACTGATTGGATAGGGATGAGGAAGAGAAAATTGTTTCTCACTAAAAATATAAAAAGTCGTAAAAGAAAATGTATATAGATGTTCACCTCTTGGCATATTTGTCTGCAATCTTTGCTTTTTTAAAGAAAAAATCATTATTGTTTTTATAAAAATGGCCCATGCTTATTATAAAGAATGTGCACACTGTAGAAAAGCAAAGTATAAAGGTTTAAAACACCTCAGGTTGCACCATCTAGAGATCTTTAGACCTAACATTAGAAAAGCATGATTTTAGACATCTTTCTATGCACATCTACAGATAGGTGAACAAGAGATGGATGGTAGCTGGCTGGTTGGCTGGATGGGGAGCAAGAGAAAAGTACTTTTGTAAAAATGAAATCATACTACAGATAATGATGAGTATGTTCTCTTTGACACTACCTGGGTTCTACTCTCCCTTCTGGGATTTTGTTAATGGTTCTATGCCAGAGCTCATACTCCTCGCGTGGGTGTATATTCTACTCTTTTCAGTGGTTCATGGTTTGTAGGTTGGGTTTCCATGGAAGCTCAGAGCAAGGCAAGGAGATGAGTGGAAGTGGTTTATTTGGGAAATGATCCCAGGAAGCACTGGTAGGGGAGTGGAAAAGTGAGGAAGGGAGGCAGCCAGGGCATGCTATGGAGTAGGGCACTGTGTGGCCAACGGGAGCTCGATCCCACCAGGGAACTCGGGTAGGCTGTACAGAACAGCTGTTGGAGTTAGCATAATGAGGAGTGGAGGAATTGGATATTTATCACACCTGTTGTCAAGTCACTGGTTGAGCTTTGCTAGGAGTACTTCCTGCCTGCCCTACAGGAGGTTAAGTGAGCCTTGCTGGTCAGAAAAATCCCCGGAGAGTTGGAGGTGCTTGGAATTGGAAGCCTAAAAAGCAAACATAGTAATTGTGAATGCTGAGGGGGCTGTGAGTGCAGCCCCAACAGTGTTGGTAGATACCCTTGGGTTTGGGGTTGTTTCCCCAATTCAGCCTGGAACCCTGGAGCCTTTCATACTTTCCAGAGAGAGTCAGTAATGTTGCTTTCTTCTCTATTTTATCTCTTTCTCTCATATCCATTTCTATTATTCTTCAATCAGAAGATGAAAGAGAGATACATACCTCTGTATAGATCTCTCTCCAGATTTGGGAGTATTGGTGAGAACTCTCAGGATTTTGCTAATGGCTTTCTCCAGTTTCTGGAGGTGGCCATGAGGTTGGGGGCTGAGCTTTCTTGTGTGTCTAGCTTCTCTGTTGTTCTAGAAGATGTTACCCTTACCTCAACCCTCCACACCCCCAATTCCTCATGGTTTTAAAAGCTTATTGTACTGTGGTTTAAAAATATATCCACAAAATCTTTAGCATCCTCCTCCTAAAAGGCAGAGGCAAATTCCCGTCACTTTAAGTGTGGATTGGACTCAGTGACTGTCTTCTAACGAATAGAATATGGTGGAAGTGAAGATATTTGTCTAGGTCGTGAAAGGCATCCTAATTTTCTTCTTGCTCTCTCTCTCAAATCATTTACTCTGAAGGAAGCCAGGTACCCCATCGTGAGGACATTCATCAGCCTGATGGAGGGATCCACTTGATGATTCTGCGAACAGCCAGAGAGGAATTAGAATAGCCATGAGTCTAATGAGTGAGTCTGGAAGAGGATCCTCCAGCCTCAGTCCAGTCCTGAGATGGAAAGCCCTGAGCCAGACGGCCCAGTTAAGCTGCTCCCAGGTTCTTGAGAAACAAAAACCATGGACATAAATGTTCTTTTAAGTCACCAAGTTTTGGGGTTAACTTGTTAAGCACAGTAGACAATAATACAATAGTATTAGTGTTTTCCACTTCTTAATTTAGTTCTTTTTTGGTAAATTTGGGGCTGGCTTTTACGCTATTTTTTGCTCTCCTTTTTAAATATGCAGTTTTAATTTACCATATGAAACAAACTTTGATATTAAGTTTCCTGTCTTGAAGATGGCATAAGATGTAAAACCTTGCTTTTTACTCCTTTCTATTATGCATAAGTCCCGGGGGACTTAGGGCATCATCTGTCATAATTCTTGGACAACAGTGAAGAGTAACTTGTTCAGTAATGTCCTTTCCCTTCACATTTTATCTATAAAGAGAACAATGTAGAGAGGTTAATGCTTTGAATTGATAGAGGTACTTTAACAAGTTCTAGACAAAAGAAGGCTTTGATGCTATCTCCAAGAACCTCTTTGTTTTTTCCATGTGCTTCTAAAAATTTTCTTGGATTCTCAGGATTGTCAAATCCCTTAGTCATCAACACCACCACTGTCTTTCCCTCTGTTCAAGCTGATTCTTCTGTATCACTAGGCTCACTGTTTCAATTTTCTCTTTTTGAAATCTATTAGGAAATATTTGTCTCCTATGAAGTTCATATTGGCATTTCATTTTTAGAAATACTGCATGAAGGACATAGAGCAAAGGGCAGAATCAGATGACCAGGGAGATGATGACCCCATGAAGTTTAAGTAGCATCTCTTAACCCAGAAACTAAATAAAGCAATATTCCACTGGAAGCAACTCTTGCAACTCAGTTTTTATAATAACTTAATCACTTTAAAACAAAACCTTTCCATTTTGAAGTTGCAAGAATTAGAGAACAGGGTCTCAGTCATACTTGATGACTTGAAAAAATCGCTAGTAGAAACGCACAATTAGAAATGTGGAAAGCAAAATTGTGCATACTCAATAATAAGAAACATGTAAAAAGTATGTGTGTATGTGGGTAAAGATTAGGAGAACTAAAGGAATGTAAATAGTTACTTCATTTAGGCCTGACATGATAGGTGTGTTTTTTGAAACCGTAAAATCAAAATCTTTCTGGAAGAAAGAAACGTAACTATGTATGCCTGAGTGGATTTCTGTAAACATACCAGGCTGCAGAATTTTTAAAAGCAAGTCGCGCCAGGGTTATGAAAGAGAGAGAAAGCGAGGCTGTTCTTTCATTCTGGCTGAAGCAGGCTTCTGAGTTCAGACCTCCCTTGTGCTGGTGAAGAAATGTCCCCTCCCCTTCTTCCCCTTTTCTGCTTGGCCCCGTTTTGCTGGTAGTCTGCTTTTCTTCTCTCTTCATAGAAAATCTTCAAATTAGTGTATGGTTGAGTGTTTTGCCTAAACAAAAATAATGATAATAAAACTTCCCCAAAATGAACTGTGGTGAGCCCCAATTTTAAAATCAGACCAACCAGGAGCTGAGCCTGCTGTCACTCTGGCTCCTAAGAAACCAGGGCCTCCCTCTGTCTTCTATCCTCGTGGCTCTTTTGAGTGTGGAAATGAGCTGAGGGAAGCCAGCAAAGGAGCTGTGGAGCAGTCTCACGACTGGAAAAAATCAGTAGGCCTGCTTTATTAGGTCTCTCTATAAAACTCTGGTCTGTTGCGCCCCACTCATTAAATAACATAATAAGCACCCCAGGTGATATTACAGATGTGCATGTGGTTAACTTTAGAACTGTGACTATCTCCAGAAGGAATTACATTTGGAGAAGGGCCAGTTGCAGGGCAATGTCAAACTGTTTCCATCTGCCCAGGGAACTGCTGGACACCGATCTTTATGCCAGCTCTCAGCACGGGGGTCAACAAGGCCTTTCTCCTTCATCTCCTTCATCCTCTCCACAGAGAGCGGGTGGAAGTGCATGTCAGGCCAGAGACAGTACGTCTCTACACAGAGGACCCCAGCCCTGACCTTGGTGCCGGAGTAGAGGTGACCTTGCAGAAAACCAGGTTTTTTTTTGTTTGTTTGTTGTTTGTTTTTCATTTTTTAGCCATCTATTTTTTATCAATCTATCTCCCTCTTCCAGAATGTAAGCTCCATGAGGGTAAGGATGTTGTCTGTTGCATTCATTGCTTTTTCCCCAGCTAATTACATAGCTAAGGATCTTACTAAAATGAGGTTCTGATTCAGAAGGTCTGGGTTGGGACCTGAGATTCTGCATTCCTAACAAGCCTCCAGATGATGTTGGTGCTGCTGGTCCAGGGACCACATGTTGAGTAGCAAGGTTCTCAACCCAGATCTACTATCAGTCGCAGTAGAAACCTGCCTGGAACAGCATGGGTACACTGTAATGTGAGTGAGACAAGAGTGAAGGCCTGGGCAGGGGGAAGTCAGGATGGGTCTGCAATGGCAGACTCAGGGAGTGGCTGGAGTACAGTCTTGGCTGTGGCACTGTTAACCTCTGGCTTGGCATCTTTGGAAGAGGTGAGGTCTTTTGTCTGTTTAGAAATATTCTGTGGCTCAGTCTCTTAGGTTCCATTTCGTACTGTGACTTGACCTCCTTTTACAAGGGTCAAAATCTCTGTCTTTAAAAAAATGCAAGTATTTTCGTATCAAAATTTCTGGAACTCACCTAAACTATAAACCTACATCCTTTGTCTTCCGCTCTTCATTTTTTTTTCCATTTCATTCTTACAAGTACGAATATCTTTATTTTATGATTTGTGTCTTTCTCAGATCTTAATTCCAGGTTTTAATGACTCTTACCCCATTAGCACTAGATACTTTATTTCTTATCTCAAATGTCTCCCAACTCCAGGGCCTGTGAACATATGATCTATCCCTCTGGAAACTTCTCCAGAGATTCCACAGTGGGAATCAGACTCTGGCCACTTGCCAGCCAAACTTCATCTCTGCAGTCACGTAATGTGGAGGAGACTGGCGGCTTTTCCCATCAACCTCAAAAGGCCTTGGTGGGTGGCATTTATTTTCTTTGTACTTTAAATTTTCTCCCAAATTTAAAAAAATAAGTATTTATTGCTTTTATTTATAATTTTTAAAAATGGGGTATTTATCACAAATATCCTTGGCTTCCCTTCGTAAGCCACTGTGGATCTATTGTTTTTTTTTTTTTTTTTTTTTTTTTTAGATTTTTTTGTTTTTTATTTGAGAGACAGAGTGAGAGAGAGAGTATGAGCTGGGAGGGAGGGAGAGGGAGAAGCAGGCTTCCTGCCGAGCAGGGAGCCGGATGCAGGGCTCGATCCCAGGACCCCGGGATCATGAAATGGCAGATGCTTAACCACCTGAGCCACCCAGACGCCCCTTATAAGCCACTGTGGATCTACTGTTTTATCCAAATCCTTTTTGAACTTATATATTTTACTTTTTCAACTTACGAGTTAAAGAACTTTGTAAAGAAAAAAACATGTAAGTTAACTACCCATGATAAAGTCTTTGGTTAAGGACAAATTTCTAAGTTTATCATTTTAGGGAACTGTGTATGCTATGCTTCTTTAGTCAAACATTGAATGTTAGTTATGATCCTCATAAAATTTGCAAATGAACATAAAACATCTATGTGCTCCTCCATTTTAAGTTTTGGTTCTCAGTGTAAGTGGTAAAATGAATTACAGCAGAGAGCTTGATACCCGATGCTCACTGGGTAAACCCATAGGAGAGGCTGTTTGACCTGGTGGCCAAGGGCACAGGCCCTGTAGTCAGTGAGACCCGGGTTTGTGTCCTCATTTACCACTTCTTATGTCACCTTAAACAAAAGTCCCATCATTCTGAGGCGTGTTTTTCTCACCTGCAAATGGTCAATCATAACAGTACCTACCTCATAAGATTTATTGTATGATTGTTATAAGGATTACAATTATAATACAATTGACAAAACCCAGTGGAGAGGAAACTCTGCAAGAGGAGTGCAGTGACCCAGTTACTTCAATAAATAAATGGAAAGAAAAGTAAAGAAAGATGTTTTGCTTTGGGGGAGAGAAAGAACGTGAAGGAGGGAGAGATTGCATACAGGTCCTGGCCATGAAAATGTTAGCTATTGTTATGTGCCTCCTAAATTAAGCTATACAGAAGTTTTCTTAAATCAAGTAAATACTTATGGCATCCTGGTAAGTGCCCTTCTACTAGGTCTACTCGGTCATTCAGGGGTTACACAGAAGGATAATGATAGACCTCACTCTTGGTCCTGGCTTTGATGATTATTAGATGTGATATATAGGGCAGATAACTTCTTCATTTTTCTATCTCCTCAGCTATAAAACCTGGATGAAAATAATGATACCTGTCTCATAAGTCTGTTGCAAAGATTCATGACACCTGATATGTAAAGTGTTTAGCACCACACCTACCACACTCAATATGTTTTCAGTAAATAATCCTTGCCATTATTGTTACCACCATAGTAAGTACTTTTTCTGCTCTCAATAAGCTTATGCTCCAACCGGGGAGGTAAGACAGGTCCACAGAGAACCATAACCCAAGGCCCAAGGTGAGGAATATTCCCAGAGCCAGAAAAGTGCTGTTGGAGCGCAAGGGACAGAACCAACTGTGGGAAATGACTGCATTTCCTTCAAGATGGAAGGGACTCCTGAACTCCTTCCTCTGTGGCCTCACTCTCTTTTGCTTTCAGAGCAAGAGGCTGGACAGAAGGGATACGAAGTCAGGAGGTTTGTGTCTGGACCATGGACATTTCTCAAAGGGTCTGCCCTTAGACTGTAGGAGCTACAATCTCTGGGTGCTGAGTCCTCTCTTCAGAGAGCCACAGGGAAAGTTGCTGGGGGTGCAAACTCTGTATCCCCCCAGATGTTACTTTTCATGCACTGGGTGTGTTGGGGCCTCACACCATTAATACTCTCCCTGTCAGTACTTCCAGTTACTGCCTCCACAGCAGCTGGGAGGGGAGGGGAGCCCTGCCTGAGGTGAAGGGGGAGGGAAATAAAGGGAGATAGAGCCCACCTCTGCGCCGAGAACTCTGGCATTTGGGAAAAAGTGGATCACTACACAGAGCGGCCAAGGGACCTGGTGGGGAAGACAGGCTTGAAATCACTTTAGGAAGTTCTCTGCCTTCCCATCCTCCTTAACTTCCATCTTATCCTTCTCAGGCAGCCCAGTGTCCTGTGCGCAGTGCTCCGAACACCAGGGCTGAGATGGAGTGAGGTGAGGCAGAGGAGTCCTGGACTTGGGTCAAGAGATTAGGTTGAGTCCTGGCTTCACTGTTTATGGGGTGGCCTTGGATAAGTTGCATAACTGCACTGGCTCGCAATTTGCTCAACCTTAAAACAGGCTTAGTAAGGCCTGCCCTGAGTATCTTACGGGAGTATTGGGAGAGTTAAGGTGTATGAAACATGAGTTATTATATCAATGACTTTGTTCCCTTTGCCCTTGACTTTGGATATGTCTTGAGCCTCCTGAAGTGAACAAATTACTCAAGTAAGTATTTCTACTGCTAGCCCTGACCAGGACATATAAACAGCAGGTTTCTTTCTGTAAAGGTCATTTACATTTGGTATGTTTAAAATGTTTTTTTCACTTATTTCTTCCTTCAGGGAAATCTCTGTTCTCCGCATGATAGAATCCTTACTCATCTTTTTCTAATTCAACATAAATACTGTAATCACTTTAAACTCACTGGTAGGAAAAGCAGGTTTCTTCGAGACTCCATCATTTGCTATTAAGGGTAAAAGATGACCTTGTCTGAAATATAGGATATAATTATTTCCGGTTCTGAAAAAACTGTTCTTTGAACAGTCCATGCCTCTCCTTTGTATGTTTCTTTTAAAAGAACTGCAAGCTCTAGTGAGAAAGATGCACAAAAATAGAAATGCCAATCTTTAAAGATCTCAAGGCACTTTCAAAATGATAAATAATTAAATTTCACAGCATCCCTGATATGATTAATCTTATTTTAGAGATGAAGCAAGGGAGGCCAACAGAAGTTAAGGGAACTGCTCAAGGTTATAAGCAGCCAAAACTGGAATAGAAGCCAGGCTGGAACTTTTAACACAAAGATTCTCAGTTTAGTACATTTACTGAGCATGAACTGTGTCCTAGGTGCTATGGGACCTGATCATCTAGGAGCTTATGATCTGGTGGGGAACACACACACACACACACACACACACACACACACACACACACACCCCTAATATAAAGCAAACAGCAATGAATACTATAATAAGATTCAAAATATAACAAAGAGGAGAGGAGAGATTAATTATGACCCAGGCAGAGGGGAAATCTGGAAATATTTTTTGTAGATGAGCTGAGGCTTAGAGAATGGCTTGGACATTGAGACACTGACACAGGATGGGGAAACAAAAGGACATCACTGCAGGCAAACTATTCTGGTTTGAGTCAATAACCAGGGCTTGGAAGGCATAGGAGATGCTCTTATAAAGCAGCAAGTAGGACTGGGGTGTGCGCAGAGTAGGGATCAGCTTGTCAAAGACTTTGAATTCGAAATTGTGGCTGGATTTTGTTGACAATGATGAGTCATCAGTGGCTTTTGGATAGGGAAGATATAAAATATCTGTTCTAATAGGAAGGTTACTATGGCACCAATATGTAGGATAAATTAGAAGGAGAGATAGCAGACAGGAGACAGATAATTCATTAATGCTTTCAATCATTTGAATTTTCCTGAAGCCAGTCTGTGTATCCCCGATGAATTGTTGTGTAGAAGGTCAGCAGTGTAACAAGTTTATACTCAAGTGATCATAGCAAAGTCTCAATGATGAGCCAAGGGAAGCTCAAAGGTTGCATGAGAGAGGAAAGCAATGAGTAAAAGACAAGAAGGAAGGAGTGGTCAGCTGTTTTGAATGATGCTCAGAGGTGGGATATTTTGAGGACACAGAACTATCATCATCTCTCATATCCTCAGACCAGGGGTCAAGAGGCAGAATTTAGAACTTGAGTAATTGTATAGGTCTATGGCAGTAAGATTCTTAAATCATGGCTGGAATCTGAGAAAAAATAATATACCTGTTATGGGCCAAATTGTGTCTTCCCAAAATGCATATGTGGAAGTCAGAATGCCTAGTACCTCAGAATTTGGCTATATTTGGAAATAGGGCCTTTAAAGAGGTACTTAAGATTAAAAGAGGTCATTAGGGTGGTCCTTAGTCCAGTATGACTGGTGTCTCTATAAGAGGCAATTAGGACATAGATCTGTGCCCAGAGGAAGCCCACGTGAGGACACAGGAAGAAGAGGACCATGTACAAGCCAAGGACAGAGGCCTCAGAACGAAGCCGGCCTGCTGACACCTTGAGCTGGGATTGCTAACTTCCAGAGTGGTGATGTAAATTTCTCAGTCACCCAGTCTGTGGTGGGTGACTTATGGCAGCCCTAAAACACGAATACATTACCTTGGAAACTGATATAATAAATAGCTTCCTTGAGGCTAGAAGAACTCAGGGATTTGGGGCGGAGCCAGAAGTACAGTCAACAAGAAAGGGACCATAAATTTAGAGAGGCAGGAAGAGAGAGAATCAGGTAAATGGAGGCACACAGATCTAAGGATCGCTAAGTAAGATGCCCCCTAAACCAGACAAAATATTTAGTTGCTGCCTCGAGTCATCTGCTTGCTCATAGGAATAGCTTTGTTGCACTTGGGTCCCCTGGTCTGAGGATATGAGAGACGATGATAGTTCTGTGTCCTCAAATTATCCCACCTCTGATCATCATTCAAAACAGTTGACCACCCCTTCCTTCTTGAAATGCTCTCATTTCTTGGATTGTGTGGTGTCATAAGATTCCTCCGTTTCTGGCGGCTCCTTTTTACTTTCGTTTGCTGCCTCTTCTTCCCCTACCTAAATTCCAAATGTTAGAGTTCCTCAGGGTTCCATCACAGACCTTCTTCTCTGACCATCCAGTCTCTCCAGATGAACTCATCCAGTCCTTTGGTTTAAACACCATATATAAACAGTTGACCCCCAAGTCTGCAGTTGTGGCCTAGAGTTCCCTTGAGCTCCTGCCTCACATATCCAGATACGTACTTGATGGTTTCCACTTGGATGTCACACAGACATCTCAGGTTTTATGAGTACAAAATCACACTTTGATTTTCCTGCCCTGTCATGTTCCTTCTCCACCTTGCATTCTCAGTTAAATGTTACCACCATCCACCTAGTTGTGAAGACATAATACCTGCCTCGAGGTGGTGGTGGTGGGGGTCATGGTGACCACAGGAACTTATAATTGGCAAAGCGATTGGAAGATAGTAAGCACTGGGCGATGTGAGGCTTAATGATGGTGGAAGACTAGACTACGTGGTTTCTAAGCAGGCTTCCGGCCTTTTACTCTAAGGCATTCATAATCAGGTGGGGCCAGGACCAGGGAGGGTGTGAGGATCTGAGGGAGATTCTTGAACTATTTAAATGCAAGAGGTGTTTGAAAATAGTTTTGCTTACAACTCTCAAGTGCTGCCCAGCACTTTGGAAGATGATTTCAGATTTAGAATGCAGCTGTGATTCTCAAGTTGGGTGGAGAATGTTGGTTCCATGCCACTTTCTCTGTGTGGTAAATGAGTCGTCATGTAGGATTAAATTGGACATTCTTTTGTCTAAACTTTCATGATTTAGTAAGTTTTTCTTTGCAGTAATAGACAAAATGAGTGGTAACGTGGAATAAAATTTGGTGTAGTTTTTCTCTAAACTCACAACTCAAAAAGAACATTTTTACATGAAAGCTATTCTGTGGTAACATTTGCTTAAACCACAGAATCTACTAGTGTGGGAGCTGCGTGTTCAAAATCAGAGAAAGAAACTCATCCCTCGCCCTACATCTATGAAAGACTCCTAAACCGCTGCTTCGTGCAGACTCTCCATTCACATCTAAAGTCTTTAGAACTTCTCAGGAATTCAGAGACAACATTCTGAAGGCACTGGTATGTCACCGAGGGTGAGGGACTGGGCAAGGGGGTAGGAATTGGGAGGCTCATGTCCAGTCCCCCTCTGCCACTAGCTGGCTGTGCAACAGTGAGCACAAACCCTTTGGTCGACTTGCCCAGCTGTGTTTTTGGCTTCTCAGATCTAATTGTACACAGAAAACACAGAAAGGCAGTACAGTGTGCTTGGTCAAGAGCTTGGGTCCTGGAGCCAGATGGTCTGGATTCAAATCTGTGCTCTACCACTTCCTAGGTGTATGACTTTGGGCAAATTACGTAACGTCTCTCTGCTGATTTTCTTATTGGTAAATTGGAGTAATGATAGTCATAGAACAGTTGTGAGGATTAACTGACTTCATATACCTGAAAAACACCAGAGAGCACTTTATCATTTTTTGCTAATATTGTTCATTACACACTGTTTATAACAGAAAAGCCTGGATATAACCTAAATACCCATCACTAGGGGACCAGTTACATAGACTGTCAGACAAAGAATGAGGTCAAGCTCTGTATGTTCTCATTGAAGATCTTCAATTGAGAAAAGCAAGGCACAGAGCAGGGAAGAGCCTGCTCACATATGTGTGAGTTCATTTTTAAAGGGCACATATAGTTAAAATTGTGCTTAGTGTGTGCATAACAATTTCTGAAAGGACATATGGAAACCCCTAACAGTAGTTATATCTCAGGAGACTTGGGGGTGGAGCCAGTTAAGAGAGACTTAATTTTCAATTTATGTCCTTGAATTATCGCATGCATGAGTATTATTTTTCACAAAATAAGCTAGTTAAAAACAAAGCCAAAAATGGTAATGCTTGCTGTGTCTGCTTCAGAAGATCATTTTGAGAAGTAAATGTAAGATAATAAATCTAAAAGCATTTTTAAAAACTAGAAAATGACATGTCAATGTGATGCATTATAAAAGTGAGAGTGTTTGGCCTGGAAAAACTAGAAGCCCTAAATGTACATGGTTGCTGAAATAAATAAGTGTGGTTCTAGAATATTTGCATAATGACTAATAATAACCTTAATAATAGCATTAACAGTACCCTTGTATATTGACAGCAAGTAGCATTGGAGTATCAACAGTATTTTAGTAGTATTAATAGCAACCAGGGGTCCCATGAAAATCAAAGCTTCTCTTCTTATTTTTCTATTTAAATAATGGATAAGGTTCCCTCCCCAAGATTTTTTGCTTTGGAGTCCTAATTATTTAGCAGCTTTGGGGGAAAAAAATCAATATTAAAATTTCCAGTGTTTCAAGTATTTTTTCTTTCTTTCGAAGAGGTATAACTATTAAGAAAATGTTTCCAAATTAGATCTCCTGCATCCTTCATTAGATACTCTGTCTGTGAAAAAGATTTTTCTATATGAACATTTTAAAAAGATTGAAATCCATAAGAAATTAAACATCAGGCTAATTTCAAAGGGGAAGATTATAGAAGTGCTCTGATATGGGGCCCAGAGAAGAGAGACCTGGTGGGGAGGAAGGTGAGGACAATCTCTCTCCTCTTCCTCATTCCCCCCTGACAGGGAAATTTTGAGTCCACCTTCAGGAAACAGAGTTCCTGCCTTGTGGCTCAGTTGGGAAGGAGGTCCTGTAAGTGTTAAAAAGCTTGATTCTACGCTGTGTACGCGAGAACGATCCTCAGGACTTGCCTGCCCTGGGCACCCGGAGCCTGGACACCCAGCGACACGTCCCCTGCTTCCCAGGCAAAGCAACCTCAGCAGCTGTGGCTTCCGAACACGGCCTCGCATGCAAAACTCGGATGGGCTTGCAGTTCAGTACACGACTGCGCACAGCGGCTGTATCAGCCTCATTCGCTCTCTCCCTGCACTTCCAGTTTTTGGTTTCTATGTTCCCTCTGGGGACCCTGAGAGATCGGTTTCCGTCTCTGCAGTCACAGACCTCCTTCACCAGAAAGCCTTGGCGCAGCTTTGTGTACCCTGCTGGTCCCAACCATCTGCCCAGTTTCAAGCCTCAGGGGCCACCACTTGGAGATGGGCTGGGGTTCTGCGTCTTCCCTACTTGTTGCATCCTGGACAAATAGAAGTGAACTAGGATGGCTCCTCCATCTTCCTCCCTGCTCCCAAACCTCTAATCTGGGTTGCAAAGAGCTGTTTTCCCTCTGCAGGGGATTCTGCCTGTCATCCTGATTTCTCTGGTTGTCTGGAGACAAAATGCAGAAATGTTGACAGTGCATCCACTCTTTCCCGTTTCTCTCAGAAAGGCCCTCTTCCAAGCAGTGGCCGCTGGGTGCAGGGACGCTAGCCTCTGAGCTGCTTGGGGCAGCTTCTCACCTCTTCTCCCTGCCTGGGCTCCAACCATTTCTGCTTTGCTGAGCTGCATGTTGCGGAAGCCTCATCTCCCACCAGATTTGGAGAGCAAGATTTGGATGCTTGCAGGGAAGTGATAAAGCATTCCTCTTTCCAGTGACACAGAGATACAAGCACTTGACTCCTGTCTGTGTTTGGGAAAGGCAGCTGCAAGAGAGGAGAGCCCTTAGATGATGCTGTGTTTCTAGAAACAGATGCCTCCTTGGTGATTCAAGGGAATGAATGCCTTAGGCCACAGTTGCCTGAAGGCCAAGAATGGAGAAAAAAGAAATCTCTGCCCCGGAATAACAGCTGGCCATTGAGCTCTGATTTTGACTGGGTTTCTCCCCGCTTCTACCACACCCCGACAACCACCACTCAGTATCCCTAATCCTGAGCAGACATGCCGGCAGCCTGGATAGCTGGGGGAGGAGACTGCCCATGAGCAGGGACAGGCAGCGGGGGACAGAGGTCGAAAGCGGAGTCACTTTCTCCACTTTTGGAGTGAAAATTGTGGACCAGTTACAAAAATGTGTAGCAAAGTCCACACGTAGGTTTTGAGGTCGTTGTGATAATAATAGCTACTACTTTATAGTGTCCTCTACATATCAGACACTGTCATTGGTGCTTTGCTTATCGTAGGTCATTTAATCATTATAATAACCCTTTGACCTGGTTGGTTTCATTGTTATCCTCATTTTACAGCTGAGGAGACCAAAACTTGGAAAGGTGAAGCAACTCATGTAGGATTACACATTCTGTAAGTTACCCAAGTACTGTTCAAATCTGAGCAGTCCGCTCCCGTGGCTACTTCTAACCACCACACTATACCACCTTTCCCAGGCCTGGCTGGCTGAGGGATCCCTAAGGCTCCCAATCTTCGTTTCAGGGGTTAGCTCGGAGGCAAAGGAGGCTGCCCCAGCTTTATGTGGGGCTGCTCACCAAAAGAACCCAACGTGTGGAAGCGCTGAGATGAAGTTTGGTTTCCATCTGAAAATGAAATGAAAGGGAGGAAAGCCAGGAAATACTGAGCAGGGAAGGAAGGTGACAAGATGGAAAACAAGGTGGAAGATAATTAAGCTCCCTTCATTTATTCATTTAGGTAATAAATGGGTGTCTCCTATGCATCAGGCAATGCGCTAGACATTAGGAACCAATGGCTAGCAAAAAAGAAGACAAAAATCTTTGCCTTTGGAGAACTTGTAGTTCAATGGGAGAGGGTGACCTTCGTCAAATAACCACATATGTAAATTTCAGACGAGAACTCCTATTCAGTGTGGTGCAGGAAAACATCAAGCGGCTTTAAATCACATAACAGGAGACCTGGCCTCATCTACCTCTACCTCCTGGTTGAAATGTGTAGGGAAGAGGTTTAACACACTACCTCTTTCAGGGGATAGGCATATTGATTCTGGTATTCTTGAGTGAATAGATCTTGCAAACATAAGTCATCTGAGTTTTTCATTAGAGGAGGTTTGGAAAGGAACTGTAATGGGCATGATTTTTGCCCTTAAAGTTCCCCCAACCTGCTCCAATTTTAGCTTTATTTCTCCTGGTTCTGGGCACCTTTCCCTAAATCACTGTGCCTCTAAATCACTATCAGTTCCTCTTCGGGAACAGTTTCTCAACGGGCAATTGCCCACTGAAGGACTCGTTTGTCATTGATTCTGCTGTCACTCCCTCAGTTTTGTAAAAGCATCTGGGAGCCAGTTGGCTAACTTCCATTTCCCTTTAGGGTCTGTTTATTCCTCGAAGGTTTATCTGAACCAAAAGGCTCTAATAGCCTTCATTGTTTATTAGACTCACTTTCTCTTTAGATAATCTATGGACTCTTGGGCATTATCTTTTACCATATACAGAATGTATAATTTCTTACCAGGGAAGTATACAGGAAATCTGATTTCTTCTTTTCTCCCTTCACTGCATAATAAGAAAGGTTAGAACATTCAAAATAATAAGATAGTGATGTATAACAACTAACTGTGTACCAGTCCAAATAACTTATGTCATAGGGAATGTGGATTTTCTTCATCAGAGGCAATATTGACTCCAAAAAAATTTTTTGTGTGTGCCAAAAAAATCTGATTAGCTGATAGTGCTTTAGTCATTAGGAGTTATATTTAGTTGAAAATTATGAGAATGATCATTATTTTTACCACTGCTCTGCTATAATTGCTCTTTGCCAAGAACATTCTTGGATGTGCTGAACCCAGCTACCTCTCCAGACACGGTAGGGCATCAAATGACTCGTTTTCGAAAGCCAAATGTTTCCCAGCCAGAGGTGGGCTGTGAGACTCCTTCTAGAATTTTCTGCTCTAGGCACTTGAAAGGGATCTTGGGTGACTGTCCTGACCCCTTTCAACCTGAGCTTTCACTTCCAGTGATTGCGCAGTCTGCTCGTACCATCTCCCAGGAATAGTCTCGTAGGAAGTTCATTATCAAGAATGTCAAGTGGAAACTACTATTTAGCTAGAAAATGACACTCTCCAAAGGGTGTAAGTCAAAGTCAGTCACACACATTCTATCATTCATTCAGGCAATGTCGACTGAGCTGCACCATTCACGGTCCTGGGTTGGGGATGGGGCTTATGGAGGTGAGCAAACAACCCTGGGCTCTGTTCTGGAGAGCCCACTATCTACCAGGGGAGAGAGAGAGAGAGTGTATGTTCAAAACGATCTCACAAATATATGATTACAGCTGTGAGAGGTGCTGAGTGAATGGTAGGAAGCCGGGAAAGTGAAAGTGGGTCAGGTGGGTTCTTGGTCAGCGAGACTTGAAAGACATCACCCTTCTTGTGCCTTGCATTTGGCTGGCTCCTGCCAGGGTCCATGCAGTCTGCTCTAGAACACGGGCACCTCCTGGGGTGGGACTTTCATGGGAAGTAACTAATTCATGGAGGCCAGGACAGAGTCTTTGTTCAGCATTTGGTGGATGATATGTGGTCCAATCTTGTATCTTTTGGAACCAAAACCGGGGCTCTCAAAATAAGAGGGATATTCTTACAAATCTTTCTCTGCAGCATTTAAATTCTTTCAATAGGGGATTTGAATAGGAAGTCCAAGAGCCATGACGCATAACAAAGCATTTTAATTACATCATGTCATCTGGTCCTCATGCCAGCCTTGGAGGTAGACATTCTTTTAATCATCCCCATTTTATAGGTGGGGAGGTAGACAAGATGGGTGTTTCAGCTATTCGTCCCTGTACTTCCCTTATCATAACACTTAGTACACTTTGTTGTCATGACTTATTTCATGTCACAAGACCTTAAGCTTTATGAAGGCGTCTGTTATCACCACCATGTCCCAAGCACCTAGCGAGTGCCAGTACATAAAAATAATTATTTGTTGAAAGAATAAATAAGCAAATGAATGGTTACAAAGAAAAGCTGTGTTCTGGAGGAAGAAAAAGACATTGAACTAATTTTCCAGTGGGATGTAACCAAACAAGACGACTTTGTCCCAGATGGGCTGGAATTCAAGGCAACAATAATTGTAAGGGCCAACCCAACTTTTCACATGCCTGAACTGAAAATCTGTAAGATGTGTGAAAACACACAACACTTATCTTAAGCCTCTCCCACAAAATTACTACCTCCACCTGGGACTGTTGTTAGCCCTGCTGCCAAGAGACACAATGAGAACCCCCTCCCTCATTTCACTGTCCTGCTCTGCCTCACATCAGGATCGTCCCCAAGTGTAGCTGTTTTACATGTAGGAGCCGAACCCGGGGGTCCTGTCCGGCTGTGTTAGAAACATGATTTCATCAGGACCGAGGTACAGTTAACCCAGTATTTGCCACACTGTGCCCGGTTCCCCTCCCCACCTGCCTTCTCCTTTCTCTACCAACCCCTCTCACCCTTTCAAAACCCAGTTGTTGTGTCATAATCCAACGCCCTGCTTGTCAGAGTGCTCTCCCCTGGGTTTTCCACTGGTAGGCGAATGACATTCAGGCAGAAGAAGGTAGCAAATGGGAAGACTTCAGGGGTCGTTTGGTTTTACTAATTAGACTGGGGGATGGGCATCTCTGAGTTTCACATGGAATCGGGCTTTCACTACTCTAGGCTTTTGTCCCTGGATCCAAATCAGAGCACTGGTAACCTGAGAGTTGGACCCAGACTAGCTCAGCTTGTGGCCGGCAGCACAATTCCCCCAGCTGTTATACCCCTACCTCTGTCGTCGTCACTATTCCGGGGTGTTGAGTTTCCTGCCCTAACAACTGTTCAAAGGACTTCATTTGAGTAAATTGTATGAAACCATTTTATAGGGGCTAAGGCAGAGAGGACTTGGGGTTGGGGCTGGATATGACGTACTCAACGGTGCATGAAAACCCAGTGAGGTTAGTGCTCCAGGCCCCACTTGGAGCCCCCAAACATTGTTTTTATTTGAATGAGAGAGTTGTCAGGATAATAAGGCTAAGGAAGCGGAGATCCACACAAAATTTACTCAGAATACCTAGGGAAGAAAAGTTGAGGGTCAGTATAGAAGAGGTCTTGAAAGGGAAAAATAGCAAAATGAAAATAAGAGTTTTTTAAGTTGATCTTCTCCAGATTATTCACTATAAAAAATTAACTCACACTGAAAGCAATGAAAATGCCGTAAGGGTATGTATGTACGTACATATGTATACTGAGCTTCTGAATAGACCAGGAGTCGGGAAAGTGGTTGTCAGTCTTGCTTTTGTCCTTTATGTGTATAACCTTAAGTGAACCACTTCCCACCTCTTAACCTCATTTTCCTCATTTGCAGAATGATGGGGCTGGGTTGGATAATTTCTAGGGTGCTCTTTGCAGGTAATAAAATTCTCTGGTTCACTGAAATATCTAAAGGAAGTCATCATACTTGGTTGTGTTTGATGAAGTGAATTTAGCCTTTGAGCTGTCACTTAGAAAGAATTTCTTAAGCCAGAAACCAGTAGGTGGCAATTTCAGTGAAACAATCCATAACCGAATTTAAGTTACATTAAAAAAAAAAAGAGCCCATTCGTATAGGAGTATGTCTGAGAATGTTGAACTGCACCGAGTATTTCAACATGACATGAAAAAAGCAATAAGATCAGTAGTAATGTTATAATATTAAAAAGAGAGAGAACTCTAGCAGTGTTCACTGCACCACAAAGAAAAAAAACAAAACAATACGACCCCTGTTCTTATTCGTTGTGGGAATTAGTGATCGCCTTTTGCCACTGCAAAGCATGTGTATCCGGGAAAAGAATGTCTGCTTCAAACCCTATGAGAAGAGCTGAAGCGATTGGAATTTTGGAAATACTGTCTCCAGGACTCAGAACGCAAGGCTCTTCTATAATTTTATACAAAAGAGTGTTTCTCAAGTGAGGCCCCTTATGTGTCAGTCTCCGAATCCCCTGCAGTATGAAAGTGCATACCCTCGGGCCCCACTCAGACCTATGGAATTTGAACTCTAGAAGCTGGTGTTTTAACAAAACCCCGTATGCACGAAGAGACTTGAGAACGAAAGGTCTAGAAATGTACTTGGGGGATGAAAACCTTCTTTGCAGAAAATACCACAAAGGCCCGCAGAAGGAAGAGAATCTTCCAGGTCCTTACAAATAAGAAAGGATGCTTTGTGTTAATTTATCAGCATCCAGTTAGGAATAAGATTTGTTAGATCCCTTTCTTAGAATAAAGAAGGGCACAGGCCTGGGCATCTGCCGTGAACTCGGAATGGTGGAAGCAGCAAAGTATATAGTGTCAGGAGCGTTGGCTTGCAAGACGGACAGGCCTGGGCTCTTGCTTCTGCTTAACTCCAGGCAAGAATGCAAACTGGAATATTGGTGCAAGCACTTAGTTTTGTTAACGACTGTATATCCTAGCACCACATGATAAGATCTCAATAAATATTAATGTTTGTATTAGTTTCCTATTGCTGCTGTAACAGATTACCCCAAGCTTAGTGACTTAAAACCACACCGTTTATTCTCTTACAGTTCTAGAGGTCGGAAGTCTAAACTGGGTCAGCAGGGCTGCATCCCTTTTGAAGGCTCTCGGGGAGAATCCATTTCCTTATTTTTCCGGCTGCTAGAGGCTCCCCTCAGTCCTTAGCTCAGGGCCCCGTCCGCCATCTTTAAAGCCCGGAGTGTGGTATCCTCGAATCGCTCCCGCCCTGACCTCTGATTCGATCATCACATCTCCTTCTCCTACTTTGGCCTCCTGCCTCCCTCTTATCAAAACTCTTGTGATGACGTTGGGCCCACCTGGGTAGCTCAGGACACTCTCCCCATCTCAATCAATATTCTTTATTTAATCACACCTGCAAAGCTCCTTTTACCATGGAAGGCGACATCATCACAGGTTCTGGGAATTAGGACGGAGACACCTCAAGGAGATGCCATTGTTCTGTCTACTACAATGTTGTCAAACAAAAGCTTCCTAACTTCTCTAACCCTTGCGGGTCTCCTCTGTAAAATGGAGTTTCTACAAGGATTAAATGGAGTAATGCCTATAAATGCACAATAAAGGGAAGCTAATATTATTATGCCTTCTAATTATTCTAGAATAAATTGCTTATAAAGGAGTGACTTAAGTATACTAAACTTGCATTTATTTCCTTCTTACTAGTACTTCGTTACTAGGGGTAAGAATTTAAATTCTGAGGTCCTCAGAAAACTTTTAAGGATCTCCTGGATCAGTCAGGATTTAGAACAGGAAACAGAACAACTCTAGGTATTTTAAATAGAAAGGAATTTAATACAGGGCATTAGATAATTCTAAAGATGGTGGAGCGGGGATCAGCTGTGGCTACTGGCAATATCGAGTTTAAGAACTCACAGCTGTAGAGGGAATCTAGGGACCGGGAAGCCACCGCCATAGTGAACACAACCTCTCCATCCCTGTAAGGCCTTTCTTCCCTCTTAAAGCTGGGGATTAGAAAATGGCAGTCTGAGTCCAGCTACCACCTGCCTCTTGACGCTCTGAGACCTTGCTTGTCAGTAGACACAGTCACAGGAAGAGGTTCTTGGCTTCATTCCCACACTCTAAATCGAATGTAAGTGCATCCCATTGCCAGCGCCCACGTGGTATCCAGAACTCCAGCATCGAGGGAGTCTGGAAAAACATATATTTCAGCTTTCTAGCCTCTGCTGTAGGAAAGCACAGAGAACGAGATTGAATGTATGCTGAGCAACGGTCAGCCATTCCCAAGCCAGCCTCTCTCTAGCACCTTCTATTTGTTGTTTTCTAGGGAGGAGGGAGAGGGAGAGGGAGAGAGAGAATCTTAAGCAGGCTCCACGTCCAGTGCAGAGCCTGATGTGGGGCTCAATCTCACAACCCTGAGGTCATGACCTGAGCTGAAACCAAGAGTCGGTCGCTTAACTGACTGAGCCACCCAGGTGCCCCTATTTGCTACTTGAAGTATATACCTTGGAGGGAAGCCCCCTTCCTGTGGTATGTTGCCCTATAGGGCTTGAAAATGTTCTAAAACCCTTATGACTAAAGTATCTAGATCTCAGGAGAAATTATTCTCCTAAGAAATTAAATATTTCTCCCAAGAAAATTTCTCCTTTGGTGAAATTCCCAACTTCTCTTTCTCTAAGGGTTATAGATTATGCAATACATTTTTAAACTGAATATTTAAAAAATCTATTGTGTAAATTAATATGGATTCAAAAAACTGAAAAGCTAACATGGCCTAGAAATTGTCAGCAGCAGTCTTAACACAAGTCTGAAACATAGTAGGTGCTCAATAAATACGTTTCCTTTCCTAAAATGTAAGTTGGCCAGCCTACTGATTTTCCATATTGGAACTGTTAAGAGTTTGATTAATGAGTTAAAATATATATGGCTAATTTAAATAGTGAGGCATAGTTCTTAAAGCAGGGTGTGGTAGGGGTTAATTATGATCAAATATACAACTTGTTTCGAGTGGGTTCTCAGTAAGAATTCTCTTTTCCTCCATTCCCCATATAGCTTCTGCCTACCAGGGCAGAAATGCAGAGAACCTTTGATTTGGGGCTTCCATAAGCCCAATTAACCATATTTCGGTTCCAATGAACCTCCCAACCCTACTATGCCACATGGCCTTAGCCACACTAGCCACTCTCTTGGTCTAACCTTGAACATGGTACACAATTTCTATACCCTCTAACATAGTCTTTGGAAGCATCAAAACAAAATAGGACAACAGAAGAGCAAACCACACATGGTCCCTTGCATTTGTTTTTTTTTTTTTTTTTCAGGGGAAGAAGGATAATTTTGAACTGTACCACTGGAATTATATGATGTGAAATGGGAAATGACTACTCTTTGCAGAAGCTGAAATTGCCTTTTTGGCACCTAAACGCACAACTACAACACATCATTTTGGTAGCCTACTGTCAAGTAAAAGAAGGTCTATATTTTTGGATTAAGTGCATGACAATCTCTTCCAGGAAACTAATTTACATAGATTGATGTCATCTTCAACACTATGTAGAGTGTAATTTCTATTTCATTACTTCCTCTGCCCCATTTCCATAAATAAGTAAAGATATCTTCTTAACCTCACTTGTTAGAAAGATCTGGCTCCGAATACAAACCACTGGTCGCTAAGTATGAAGTGAAGTGCAAGTTTGGAGCACTGTGGCAGACTGGCAGAGCCCCCAGCAGAACACCGTGGCCTCCTTGGTCTGTGATGTGGATAGCCTCCGTGGCTTCTCCCCCACAGCAGTGTGTTTGGAAAGGCCTAGCAAATCTGGCTCTGTGCCAAACAATTGAGGGGCACATTTTTTCTTGTGAATCGAATGAAACACCCCCAGGCAGACCCACCCATGGAAGGCCCCAGGAACAGCTGGGTGGAATTAAATGGCATTTATTCCTATATTGGTTATGGCCAGGAGCCAGGAATCCTACACCCAAGATGCATGTGGCCTCCAGCACACACGAGCCTCGGTATTGATTGTGGCTGGAGCTCCACTCTCACCGTGGACAGGATGTAAATGATTGATTTTCTATTAAAAAATTCCTGAAGGATACAGAGGGACTGTTTATTTTTTGCTCTGGGCCCAGTTTCCCTGATACCCATGTAATGCTCACATGTCTACACAAGAAAGGGGAGAATTGTGCAATTATGCCTTAGATCCAGATGACTCACACAAAGTAATCCGGTCAGAAATGTCCACAAGGATCTAGTCTCAGGTTCACTAAGTAATTAGCTAGTGATTTTATGTGACATTTTGAGGACTGGACTTAGGGTTGGAAAAACTTGATATTATAAAAATATCATTTCCCTCAAATTATCCTGTATGTACATCTGGAAGATTAAATGTGCTGAAATAGCTAAGAATGTTTTGAAAAGGAACACAAAGGACTTACGAGATGGTGGCCAGCCTTATCAGATGAAAAAAATGCTGTAAATCTATAGTGACTTGAATGCTGTGGTGTTAGGTGAGAAGAGATATTCAGATGAATAGAACAGAATAGACAAGACCTATTATCTACAGGAATTTAGAATATAATGCATTCTGTAATTTGAATCAATGAAGAAGGTATAGATTGTTCAGGAAGCTCTATTAGGACATTTGGGAAAATAATTAGATTACAGTATTACCTCTCAGGATACACCACTTATCTCCACCCGAACCCAAATCCAAAAGGGTTAGAGATTTATACATTTAAGGATATATGAGAGTCTAAAAGAAAATATAGGGGAATTAGTGTGTGTGTGTGTGTGTGTGTGTGTATGTGTGTGTGTGATATGTGGAAGTAGAGAAGTCTTTCTAAACACAACTTTAAACCTGGAGTCATAGTAGAAAAGATGGACTCATTTGACTCTATCAAGCTAAAATAGATGGTTCATAGAAAAAGAAATACAAATTCCTATAAACACATGCTCATTCTCATAATTAAGGAAATGCAAATTAAGCATAAAAAAATACTTTTTGCCTATCCGGCAACTTTTTAAAGCTTCAAAATCAATACTGGTGAGAGAGTGAGGAAAGAAGGAGTTATTTAATATACTTCTTGAAAGCACAACATGATGCAACCTTTGTGAAGGCAATTTGATGCTATCAATCATATTTTTAAATGCACATAACATTTGCCTAACAATTACACTTTGATAGTATGGCAAAAACATAGCAAGGTATTTATTGCAGCATTACTTGCACCAACAACAACTATAACAGAAACAACGTAAATGTCCATCAAAGGAAATAACAAGTTAAATTATGATGTATCCATGTGATGGAATATTATCTAACCATTAAAAAAGCCATTATGTACTGATATATAAAAATGGCAAGATGTATATATAAACAAATGGGAAAAGTTCATGATACAGAAAATTCTTAAAAATATGTAATAATAACATGATCACATAGGTAAATTTTTGAAAAGCAATATATATACAATATAAATCTAGGCATATGCACATTTATTTTTTATGAAATGAAAACTATTAACAGTAATTATCTTTAGGGGGAGGTTCCAGGGATAGCAGCATGCATTTATGTGTGTGTCATGGGTCGGGGATAGGAGTGGGGAGATGAGTAGGAATCATTTGTGGAAAAGGTTGATTCGAGCTAAACTGTAGGGTGTCTTGAATGCCAAGTTAAAGATTTGGAACTCAAATGTAGGCAACAGTAAAGAATTATAGGTTGTAGGAAATAAAAGAAGAAATAAAAAAGTACATGGAAACAAATGAAAATGAAAACATAATGATTCAAACCTTTGGAGTGCAGCAAAAGCAGTCCTAAGAGGGGAGTTTATAGAAATACAGGCCTACCTCAAGAAGCCAGAAAAATCTCAAATAAACAATCTAACCTTATATATAAAGGTGCTAGAAAAAGAACAACAAACAAAACCTAAAATCAACTGAAGGAAGGAAATAATAAAAACTAGGGCAGAAACAAATGATATAGAAACTAAAAAAATGAAACAACACAAAAACAATAGATCAACAAAACCAGGAACTTGTTCTTTGAAAAAAAAAAATCAATGAAATTAATAAGCCTCTGGCCAGACTAATCAAGAAAAAAAGAGAAAGGACCCAAATAAATAAAATCACAAATGAGAGAGGAGAATAACAACTAATATTACAGAAATACAATTATAAGAAAATATTATGAAAAACTATATGCCAACAAACTGGACAACCTAGAAGAAATGGATAAATTCCTAGGAACATATGAACTACCACAACTGAAACAGGAAGAAAAAGAAAATTTGAACAGACTGATTATGGGCACTGAAATTGAATCAATAATCAAAAACCTCCCAACAAACTGAAGTCCAGGGCCAAATGGCTTCACAGAGAAATTCTATCAAATATTTAAAGAAGCATTAATACCTATTCTTCTCAAACTATTCCAAAAAAATAGAAAAGGAAAGAAAACTCCCAAATTTATTCCATGAGGCCGGCATTACCCCAACACCAAAACCAGAAAAAGACAACACAAAAAAAGAGAACTAAGGCCAATATCTCTGATGAACATAGATGTAAAAATCCCCAACAAAATACTACTAAACTGGGGGCACCTGGGTGGCTCAGTTGGTTGAGCAACTGACTCCTAATTTTGACTCAGCCCCTGATTGGGCTTAGTGCTCAGCGGGGAGTCTGTTGCTCTCCCTTTCCCTCTCCCTCTGTCCCTCCCCCTGCATGCGCTCATGCTCTCTCTCTCTCAGATAAATCAATAAATCTTAAAAAAAAAATACTAGCAAACTGAATCCAACAATACATTAAATACATTCATCATGACCAAGTGGGATTTATTCCTGGGTTGCAAGGGTGGTTCAATATTCACAAATCAAACAACATGATACATCACAGCAATAAGAGAAGGGGTAAGAATTATATAATCATTTCAGTAGATGCAAAAAAAGCATTTGACAGAGTACAACGATTCATGATAAAAACCCTCCACAAAGTAGGTTTAGAAGGAACATACCTCAACATAAAGGCCATATATGAAAACCCACAGCTAACATCACCCTCAGTGGGGAAAAACTGAGAGCTTTTCCCCTAAGGTCAGGACTAAGGCAAGGATGTCCACTCTCACCACTTTTATTCAACATCATGCTGGAAGTCCTGGCCACAGCAATCAGACAACAGAAAAATAAAAGGAATCCAAATTGGTAATGAAGAAGTAAAACTTCCACTATTTGAAGATGACATGATACTATATATAGAAAGCTCAAAAGACTCCACCAAAAAACTGCTAGAACTGATAAATTCAGTACAGTCACAGGATACAAAATCAATGTACAGAAATCTGTTGCATTTCTATACACCACTAATGAAGCAGCAGAAAGAGAAATTAAGAAAACCATCCCATTTACAATTGCTCCAAAAATAATAAAATACCTAGAAATAAACCTAACCAAAGAGGTAAAAGATCTGTAATCTGAAAACTAAAAAACATGGATGAAAGAAATTGAAGATGACACAAAGACATGGAAAGACGTTTCATGCTCATGGATTGGAAGAACAAATATTGTTAAAATGTCTCTGCTACCCAAAGCCATCTATACATTTAATGCAATCCCTATCAAAGTACCAACAGCATTTTTCACAGAACTAGAACAAATAATCCTAAAATTTGTGTGGAACCACAAAAGACTTGAATAGCTAGAGCAATTTTAAAAAAGAAAAGCAAAGCTGGAGGCATCACAATTCCAGACTTCAAGTCATATTACAAAGCTGTAGTGATCAAAACAGTATGGTGCTGGCACAAAAATAGACACATAGATCAATAGAACAAAATAAAAAACCCAGAAATGAATCCAGAATTATATGGTCAATCAATCTTTGACAAAGTAGGAAAGACTATGCAACGGGAAAAAAACAATCTCTTCAAGAAATAGTATTGGGAAAACTGTACAGCAACATGTGAAAGAATAAAGCTGGACCACTTTCTCACACTATACACAAAGATAAATTCAAAATGGGTTAAAGACCTAAAAGTGAGACTTGAAACCATTAAAATCCTAGAAGAGAGCACAGGCAGTAATCTCTCTGACATTAGCAACTTTTTTTCTAGATAGGTTCCCTGAGGCAAGGGAAACAAAAGCAAAAATAAACTATTGGAACTACATCAAAATAAAAAGCTTCTGCACAGTTAAGGAAACAAGTAACAAAATTAAAGGGCAACCTACTGAATGGGAAAAGATACTTGCAAATGACATATCTGATAAACGGTTATTATAAAAAATATAAAGAACTTTTACAACTCAACACCCCAAAACCAAATAATACAATGGAAAAAAATGGGCAGAAGACATGAACAGACATTTCTCCGAAGAAGATATACAGATGAGCTACAGACACTTGAAAAGATGCTCAACCTCACTTATCATCAACGGAATACAAATCAAAACTACAATGAGATATCACCTCACACCCGTCAGAATGGCTAAAATTAACCACACAAGAAACAACAGGTGTTGGGGAGGATGTGGAGAAAGGGGAACCCTCTTGCACTGTTGGTGGGAATGCAAACTGGTGTGTCACTGTGGAAAAATAGTATGGAGTTCCTCAAAATGTTAAAAATAGAACTACCTTACAATCCAGCAATTGCACTACTGGGTATTTACCCAAAGAATACAAAAACTTGAATTCAAAGGGATGTGTGTACCCCTATATTTATAGCAGCATTATTTACAATAGCCATGATATGGAAGCAGCCCAAGTGTCCATCAATAGATGAATGGATAAAGAAGAGGTGGTATATATATATGATGGAATATTATTCATACAGAAAAAAGAATAAAATCTTGCTATTTGCAATGATATGGATGGAGCTAGAGAGTATAATGCTAAGCAAAATCAGTCAGTCAGAGAAAGACAAATACCATGTGATTGCACTCATATGTGGGATTTAAAAAACAAAGCCAATGAGCAAAGGAAAAAAGAGAGAGAAAAAACCGAGAAACAGACTCTTAACTCTAGAGAACAAACTGATGGTTAACAGAGGGGAGATGGGTAGGGGGATGGGCGAAATAGGTGATAGGGATTAAGGAGGACACTTGTGATGAGCACTGGGTGATTAAAATAAGGGGCGCATGGGTGGCTCAGTTGTTAAGTGTCTGCCTTCTGCTCAGGTCATGATCCCAGGGTCCTGGGATCGAGTCCCACATTGGGCTCCCTTCTCAGCAGGGAGTCTGCTTCTCCCTCTCCCAGTCCCCCTGCTTGTGTTCCCTCTCTCTGGCAAATAAATAAATAAAAATTAAAAAAATAAAAAACTTAAAAATAATAATAATAAAAGGACTATAGATCTTTAATAAATTTTATTTAAGCTTCTGAATACATACATTAACATAGTTCAAAATCAAAAGAAAAATAAATGAGATATAGAAAAATTTTCCTCTTATCCTGTCTTTCATCCTTCCAGTTCACCATCTCCCCAATAAAGGTACCCACTGTGATTATTTTCTTATGTTTCCTTCAGAGTTTCATTATGTGTTTTTTTTAAAGATTTTATTTATTTATTTGACAGCTAGAGAGGGAACACAAGCAGGGAGAGTGGGAGAGGGAGAAGCAGACTCCCCGCTGAGCAGGGAGCCCAACTGGGATCATGACCTGAGCTGAAGGCAGATGCTCAACAACTGAGCCACCCAAGCACCACCCCTCTTTGTTTTTATAAGCAGATGTAATCATGCTTATTTTTGATAAATTGATGATACTTATTTTTCTTTTCTTTTTATGCAAAAGTTGGATTATTATACATAATGATCAGCACTTTGCTTTTTTTTAAACGTAATCTTACATATTAGAGATCTTTTTATATTACTATATACAGATACATACTCATTCTTCTGTATAGATGCCTCTTATTGCATCCTGTGGATCACCGTGATTTATTCAATCAGTCCACTTATGTTGGCTATTTGCATTATCTCAACACTTTTCTACAAGAAATGGATTCCTACATACCTAAAGAGGTAATATTTAAAAATTTCAAATTGAAGTACAACATACATTTCTACCTTTTTGGATAGATACTGGTCATGAACTAACCAGTTGGGTCTTATGTGTATGTTCCAGTTAAACATTAGGCCTAAAAATCTTTTTGCATGTAATCAAATAGATCTGTAGAATGTAGACTCTGTAGGATCCATAGATGCAACCTCAGAAACAGAATTGCTGGATTAAAGGATATAGGCATTTAACATGTACTGCCAAATAGCCCTCCATAGGAGTTATACCAACATATATTCTCTGTGGCTCTTTATGAGAGTGATCTTAGGGTCATCTGGGTGGCTCAGTTGGTTAAATGTCTACCTTCAGCTCAGGTTGTGATCTCAGTGTCCTGGGATGGAGCCCTACATCGGGGTCCTCGCTCAGCGGAGAGTCTGCTCTCGCCCCTCTACTTGTGCTCTTTCTCTTCATTAAATAAATGAATGAACGAATTAATCTTAAAAAAAAAAAAGAGAGAGTGAATCTTTCCCTACAACCATGACAACAGAGTGTGTTATCAAACTTCTGCCCATCAGAGAGCTGAAAAATGATATCTCAGGATAGTTTTAATATTTATTTTTCTTAATATGAAATCAGGTGAAAGTGAACAACTTTTCATATGTTTAAGGGGTATTTGTGGGCTTTTTTTCCTTGTGAATTGAATGTTTATATCTTTTGCCTCTTATTGTATGTTATTCTATGTGCTGATGGCTTTTTTTTTCCCCTCACTGATTTCTAGGAGCTTTTATGCAATAGGGAGATTAGCTTATTGTCTGTGATGTGAGTTACAGTCTGCTCCACCCCCAGTTAATCAATTATCTTTTGACTTTGTTTCTGGTGTTTTCCTTCCAGGCTGAAATTTTTTTTTTTCGAAAATTTTTTTTCTTTATGGCTTCTTGATTTTGAGTCATAATTAGAAAGGTTTCTCCTACTCCAAGATTATAAGAGTTCTCCAATGTGTTCATTTAATAGTAGTAAAGTTGTCACACTTAATTCTATGATCTGCTTGGAATTTCTCCTGCAGCCAGCTGGGAGGTATGGCTCTAACTATATTGTTTCATTAAAGAGTTTTGCAGTTTGTCTGGCATGACATCATGGTCATTTCCTGTACTGGTAAATGATAAGCCTGACACAAAGATTACTGATATATTTCCTACTCAATGTCTAGCCACCCATAATTGGCATTTGTAGCAGACACGGCTGGCTGCCCAGTTGACAGCTATTACTTTCATTTTCCTTGCTACAAAGCCCTAACTATGCTTGGGTAACTATCCCTCCATGACGTGACTTAGGGTGAATCTTGGTTAACCTGACTGAGCCTATTGTTGTCATCCCATTTCTCTTCTCAGGGAATGGTTTTTAAGGTGGCATATGACTTGTTCTAGCCAATGAGATGTAGGAAAGGTTTGCTGGAAAGACTCTAAGAAAGTGTTTCCCACTCTTAGAATGAGACCAAAAGGGAAAATTTCCTTTTCTCTTTTGTGAGGTACTGTTGGGTCTGTGTGGACCCCAGGAACCAAGGCAGCCATTTTCTACCCGTGAGAGGAGCCAGCCATAGATGGAGCCAACTGTTTGGCAGAGTAGGACCATGAAAAGAACCTGGATCCTGGTTGGTGTCACTGAAATGTTGAACTCACCATCTCTTGTAGTCACTCTTCCTCTGGACTTCTTACTGTATGAAAACAAACTTTCTTCATCGCTAAGTAATCAACAATGGGTTGCCTGTTAACTGTAGCATCCTAATGCAGTGGTCATCAAATGTTGCGCATAAAATGAAACACAGTCCCAGAATAACAGAGCCTCCTTGATGAGAGGTCTTAACATTGTCTTCAGCTTGGTTTCCCAGCCTCGCATATTGACATCTTTAACGTCTTTAACACTTTGGGGCTAGCTGTGTGCAATGCTACCACAGCAGAACGCTGGACAGAACATTCGTGTAGTTGAAAAAAATACTGAAGACTGGAAAGGTATGTGTATGAAAATTCACGATAGTATTTTAAGTTTAAACATTTGACTTATAACCCAAACAGATTTTTTTAATAATATTACTTTCCTGGATATAATGCAATTTAAAATTTTGCTCTATTGTTTGTTATAGGCTTTTTGCATTAATTTTGAATTTTTAAAATATTACACAAAAACAGTATTTATCTTGATTACTGAGGCTTTTGGTGCCACCTTCTATTTTGCACCTGAGGTGCCAACCACCATATCATTGGGGCAACACAATGTGGGTAAGGTTTCTAGATAATGTAACGAAACTCTCTGCTTCTCTGCTAACTTTGGGGATATATATCTCTCTGTTTTAGAGATGACTAGTTTTCCAGAATCTCTCTGGGTTGCTCCTCTTACTTTCCTCCTTGCCTTACTTAGCATCTTCATTTTAGGAAAAATGCCAAAAAAAAGAGAGAGAGAGAGAGAGAGAGAGGAAGATGAAAGAAAAAGAAAGAAAGAAAGAGGAAGGAAGAAAGAAAGAGAGAGGAAGGAAGGAAGGAAGGATGGAAGGAAGGAAGGAAGGAAGGAAGGAAGGAAGGAAGGAAGGAAGGAAGGAAGGAAGGAAAGATCTCCCACTGAATAAACTCTAACAGCAATTCTGTGTGTGGTATTTTGAAATATTATTTAGAAATACAAAGCCAGTTGTTTATTTTGGATCAAGTCAGCAGATTGTCCCGCCCAAGGCAATACATATAAAAAGCTCTTTGGAAGTTAAATTTGTTTTATTATAATAGCAAGTGTTTCCATCTTTTCTAACCCATAGGCAACTGAAGTATTTTCTGCAGTGAGGCTGGGACAGGAGACACTTTCAGATAAATTACCTCTGACTACACTCCAGAGACCTGTTCATGCTGCTGCATAGGAACTTGCAACTAGTGGCTATATGGTGGCTCCTTAAAGGGGACACAGTAAAGGAAATTGAAAGACTCTTTCTTAATATGGTGGTCATTTAGATTACAGGTTTGGATGAAGTGGTTTTTACATTCAGGCCCTCCATGTGTTCTTCAACATGGGATTCCAAATTGATCGGTAAGTACCATGATAGAAATAAAAATTTGAAATCAGTGGGAAAATGTCAATTTCTCGCTCAAGAGCATTTTGAAGTATCTGTTCAGCAGGAGGCTTGACATGTGGCCACGCACTGGACAGCTTGTGTAGATATAAGACAACCCACGGCCCAGCTGAGACTCTGCTCCTGAGCTCCGGCGCCTCTTGCCACTGTCAGACTACCAGCTCATTAGTATTTAAATCAGCTCATAAATATTTCCTGGAAATTCACAGTTGCTTAAGCTTTACCACTATTCATCTCCTGTTCTCCTTCTCTAGTCTTAACGCCTTTGTTTCTTAGGCTGATAATATTGCAGGAGGGTGGATTTCATTGCATATTAATCTTACTGATGTATGATGATGAAAAAGGAACAGAGGAAGTCCTGTGAGAGGATAAAGATGAGAAACAGAGAAAGGACGTAGAAGGAAATTTTACTCCATTTCCTTTGCGCAAATAAAATTATCTAATGATGGACCAAGGAAGTCTGTATAAAATAAGGACAGCGCAAAAGCATATGCCAAGGCAATTCAACCTGAATGAATGTTTCTTTCACATACTCTTTAAAAGCTTTGAAACACAGACGAAACATTTCACTGGGGGCAGGCCCTGGATGTTCCCACCGGGGAGATGGTTGCATGGTTACAAAACCTCTTCTGTTCAACATAAGAGCTGTATTTCTAATTATAAAATAATGATGACAGAGAGGGGCCAGTTCCATCGTGATATTCTGTATAGGTTCTTAGCATTCTGCCAGAGTTCAACACTAATACCCACATACAATGCCAACAGCCAGTTCTTTAAATGAGTGTGAGTAAAATTTAACCAGTGACAAATGAGAGGAAAATAAATATATCATATTTCATTAAATTTAAAGTGCCATTCATTGTGCTATTATTTTACACACCCCTAAGAAAGAAAAAAAGTGCTGCCAATTAGACTAGGACATACTATAGATTGTAAGTACATCCTGATTTCAGAGATGTGAAAAAATGTGAATCAGGGAAATACATTAATTTAAAAAACAGGTTATTCTGGAAAGAAGAAAGATCATTCAGTGGCTATCCCTGAAAGAATGTTGATAATGGTATTAATCTCTTAAGCAGGAGCATCCCCTTTAAGAAGCGATGGCTTTTCCCATATCATATAGCTGAAAGATGTGAGAAGCATAGAGAAGCAAAACTTTGGGACGGACCCTGAGAGTTTGCCTAGTATGGGGGACACTAATGGTGCTTTGTCATTGACAGTCTCATGTCACTCAAACTTGTGCTCCAAAGGTCTTCTGGAGATAAACTTCAGAATAAATGGAGAGACCTACCATGACCAGGCAACTGAGAGAGAATTTTGGCCCAAGAAGCACCCAATCCTATTAAATGTAGTCTAGACAACTTAGCCTGCCATTCAAGACTCCACAAAATCTGGCCTGAAACTCTTTACTTTTTTCTTTTTCTTTTTTCTTTTTTGAAGGTTTTATTTATTTATTTGACAGAGAGAGACACAGCGAGAGCAGGAACACAAGCAGGGGGAGTGGGAGAGGGAGAAGCCGAGCAGGGAGCCCGATGTGGGGCTCGATCCCAGGACCCCGGGATCATGACCTAAGCCAAAGGTAGACACTTAACGTCTGAGCCACCCAGGCACCCCTGAAACTCTTTTCTGCGGTTTTTTCCCCCTTCTAATTTTCTTTTTCTTTCTTCCTTCCTTCCTTCCTTTCTTCCTTCCTTCCTTCCTTCCTTCCTTCCTTCCTTCCTTCCTTCCTTTCTTTCTTTCTTTCTTTCTTTCTTTCTTTCTTTCTTTCTTTCTTTCTTTCTTTCTTTTTAAGATTTTATTTATTTGACAGAGAGAGACACAGCGAGAGAGGGAACACAAGCAGGGGGAGAGGGAGAGGGAGAAATAGGCTTCCCGCGGAGCAGGGAGCCCGATGCGGGGCTCGATCCCCGGACCCTGGGATCACGACCCGAGCCGAAGGCAGACGCTTAAAGACTGAGCCATCCAGGCACCCCTCCCCTTCTAATTTTCTATACATAATCGGTACTTCCACCAAATTGAATTACTTAATTTTCTTAAACCCACTGTGTACTACCTTAATTCTGTCTTTGCTTATACCAGAGTTTCTCAAACTTGGCACCACTGACATTCTGGCCTGGATAATTGGTTTTTGTGGAGGGATATATGGTGCTTTGCAGGATTTTCATCAGCATCTCGGGTCACTGTCCACTAGATGCCAACAACACCTCTTCTCAGTTGTAACAACCAAAAATGTCTTCAGCTATTGCCAAGTACCCCTGGGGGTAGAGGGACAAAATCACCACTGGTTGAGAACCACTGCTGGTCCCATGTCAGCCTAGTGAAAGAAAGAGTGCAAACTTCGGTATCAAATGTACATGAGCTTGAACCCTAGCTCCCTGAGGGGGTCATTTGAATTTTGTGGCCACTCAGCACCCATTCTCCCTTTCTAACAACACTGCATTTTCCTTTGGGTGGAATAACCGTTTCCCCAGGGTATGCAGACTTGATGGGACTCTAAGGCTTGGAGAAAACACCTTGCTCTCCAAGGGCTGGGCACGTGTAACGGAGCTTGGCCAGTCTTGGCCAATGCTTTCTCCTAGGACTTTGACCATCTCGGGGAGAGTAATGGCAAGGATAGGGGGAAATGTTGGCGTGAACTGACTCCTGAGTGAGATTGTTGAGTAATCCCTGTTCTCTAGCTGTCCTAACTCCTGGCCTTTTTTCTGATTTGCGTTTCTAGATTCCCATCTTCTCCGTATCCCGCTATCCCTCCAGCAAATGATCTTTTTGGGTAAATATGCCCAAGTTGTATTCGGTTGCTTACCTGCAAAGATGCCCAGCTGAAACACTGCTACTGACCAGCTTTGGGTTTTGAACCAATCTCCTGACATTTCCAAACCTATGTTTCTCTTGTGCAAACTGAAAATAAATGCTATTTGCCTTTCGAATTGGCAAAAGATTCCCTCTCCCTAAGTCAAGATTCTGTGCTAAGTCCTGGAGATGAATGAAATACTGCCTCTGCCCTTATGGGTTCACTTTCTCCCTCTGACAAAATTAATGGCAGGACCCAGACAACACAACAAAGTAGAAAAACCATTCTTAGCAGAAACACAACCAGCAGGTCAATTTCAGCATTGGCTGAAGTTAGCCTTTGTCCTCATCTGCCTACATCTCACTTCTTTTTGCGCTTACTCCTTGCTAATGGCTTCCCTCCCTGCAGAGGGAAGAGAAGGCTCCTGTCAAGGAGCTTTATGCATTCATTATTCTGTACCCCCAGCCTGACTCAAGCTGCTAAAGGGTCTGAGATTCTGCAGGTCTGCTACGTTAGCAGGGGGAGCAAGTAAAAGAATTCAGGGTCAGCATTTTCTGTTTTTCATCTGACAAACAAGGTCAGGTACTTCTTTGAACAATCCAGTTCCAATAGCTGTGAAAAACAAAGAAACAAAGAAGGGAAGGTTTTTCCAGAAACGCCGGTGGTTAGGCACAAGGTAGGTTTAAGTTTTCAGCTTTTGTTGTGGGAGAGGAAAGTTCTCCGCATCCCAGG
>NW_027397065.1:26714304-26929755 GCF_003265705.2 Callorhinus ursinus | reverse complement strand
CCGGGGTGAAAGGCTCTTTTGTACTCCTTTGCTCCCTGCACTGAAGTGCCAGGCACAGAACTCAGTTCCCCAGGGAATCAAAACATCATCACCATCAAGGTTTATGGCCCGTAGGCCCAAATCATGCCACTAATCACCACTGTAAGGTGTGAGCCTTCGAACAGAGAGAATGCTGTATAAGCCGGCGAAAGCAACCGGTGTTCTGGGTTTCAGAGCTGAGGGCTGAGGTTCTGGCCAGATGGGAACCTCAGCCAAGAGGATTGCGAGTTCCTTTGTCTCTCGCTCAGCAATTCTCTGCCAGATAATCCCTTTAAACTGAAGGCAACCTGTGTCCCCCAACACCTCTCTGTGTACCTTCTGTTTTTAACTGCCCAGGGGTACATTTTTCAGTCTCTTTCCTTACAACAAACTACATAATGAATGTCTTCTTGCTAATGAAGCAAGAGGATAATGTTTATTAGAGAAAGCTGGCCCTGGGACAAAACCATCTCTGCTGGGCTCCCCCTCCTTTGTTAAATTAGTAAACACTAAACATTCTGTTGTCTGAGGACTGGCTCCTTTTAAAAATGTCAATGAAAAAAAAAATGTCAATGAAATATTGAAACCTCTCCCTGGGCAGAAAAAAAGGTGAGACCTCAGTACAGACCCCAGGTTTTCTGTTGGACATCTTCCCCTGGATGATCCAGAGGACCCTTGAAATCAACGTCTGAGGATGAGTTCATCACCTGCACCCACAAACTGCTTTTCATGTTTCCCCTCTCTAGATGACCTCCACCATTATCCCTGAAGTCGCCCATCCAGCTACGTGGGAGCCCATCGTAGACACCCCCTCTGCCACACACCCCACCCCTCTTAACATCCATAGGTAAACAGGGCCAGCCTATCTCTCAAAACCATCATCTGTTCCTTATCCCTACCACCCCTCCCCTGGTCCAGGATTCATCATTTCGAATCTGGGCTCTGACAACAGGTGTTAGACTTGTATTTGCTTCTGCATCTTGTTTTTCTCCATTCCATCCTTCAAAGGGCTGCACAAGTGGCCTTTCTAAAATGTAAATCCTGTCATGTCTCCAACCTAGCTGATGTCTCTGTTACCCAGTGAATAATGCAATTCCCTTGCACTGTGTATGAGTGGACATTTGCCTACCCTTCACCTTCATCTTCTGCCGCCCCTGCTGTTCTAAGCACTCTGGTCATACCAAATGACTTGAGGTTTCCTGATTGATCCATGGCCTTTCACACCTTCATCCCTACGTGTGTGCTCTTCACTCATTCATTCCGTAAACATTTACTAAGCACCTACTAAAAATGTGTCAGCCCCTCTTCAAAGCTCTAAAGATACAACTGTGAGCAGAACAAAGTTCCTGTTGTCTTGGGCTTTCTAGTGAGGGGAGAAAGGCAACCAGCCTCAAAAAAATATAGAAAAACTCTAAGTCCCTTTCTATTATACCTCCTCTCCAAATCCCAGTCTCCTCCCCAAGTTAAGCTGCTTACTATTTTTAGGGCTTTAGTGTGTATCCTGTAACATTTCTATGCATTTTTAGATATACAAATATACACACAGAAATATATACTTTTTATGGTAAGAAGCTATTGCAGGGATCTCTGTGGGAATGATGAAGGCCTTCCCTGAATCAGTAGCACCAGTGATACAAGGAAAGGATTCAAGAGATATTTAAAAAAAAAAAAAAGAGTTTAGATTACTTGGTGGTAGATTACATGTGGAAGGTAAGGAAAAGCATGTCTTTGATTACATGAAGGTTTGGCGAAACCTTCCCTATTTCCCATTGTCTACAGTAGTGGTGTTCAACCAGGGATAACTTTGCTTCCCAGGGACTATGGTAAAGTCTGGAGACATTTCTGGTTGTCAGAAGAGAGGAGATAAGGAGGAGAAGAATGCTATTAGGCTAGGGGACAAAAGAGATGCACAAGACAGCCCCCCACAACAAAGAATTATCTGGTTCAAAGCATCCATAGTGCCAAGTTTGAGAAAGAGCATTAAGTGGATCTCTTACCCTGACATGTAAGGCTCTTCAAAATATTGCCCAATTTCCTTTCCAAACTAAATTCTGTTACTTCTGTTATATAGTAACTGGCATGTTGCTTGGTTATTAGCTATGTACTTACCTGTGTCTGGACTGGACTCTCTACAGACAAACAACAACTAATCATCTGCTTCCTCTGGCATTGGTTAGTCACTCATTGAGTGTTTATTGAATAACTAACTAAATTCAAAATTGACCTTGCATTCACCTTCCCTGGATAATTCAAGAGACTTTAGTGTTTTTCAAAGCACAAAGTTTGTACACTACCTTGTGATGAATTAAATTTTTGTTCGGCAAATATTTACTTCTCCCATCAGGATTCCATGAAAACATATATTTCCTCTCCCTTGACTTTTGCCCTGGTCCCGTTACTTCCTTCGGCTGGTGGGATATGAGTGAATCAAATATGAGTGGAGGCTTGGCATGTGCTTGAGTGGAGAACGAGCCTTCTCTCACTTCTGCTTTTCTCTGCGAGAAGAGCCTGCCTCGGTTAGACTCGGGTTCCTGGAGGACAAGAGACACGTGGAGCAGATCTGGACCTAATCAACAGCTTGTAGCCTAGTCCAGCCTAGATGAACTGTACCCCAGCTTACCTGCAGATGCTTACCGTTGTCTGCCCCTGAGCTGCAAGTGGTTGGCGACCTGATACTATTGTGGCAATAGCCCACAGAGACACGTGCGCATCAGAACCACATGGGCGCTTGTTATGAATGGGATGTTTGAGCCCCACCCTAGACCTAATAACGATAATCCCTGGGGTGTTTGCAGAAGTCTGTATTTTAACAAGATCCCCAGGAGATTCTTGTTGCTGACTGCTGGGCTACAGCATTTATCACCAGCTATTTTCGGTGATGTGGAAAGAACAGTAGGTTAGCACCCAGAGAGCCGCTACAGTTACCTACAAAAAATCATTCTGAGAAATTTGGAGCTGTAAAGAAAACAGGAAGCTAGATTTTTCTCACGAAATCATCTCACTGAAGGGGTGGGAATTGAGACACTTAAAGCCTTCTTGAGGTAAATTATAAATATAGCATCTCTCAAAAAGCTACCCTTCCATGCAAGTGCCCAGTTAATACCAAGTGTTTAAACTTGCATAAGTTAAAACTAACTGGGCTTTAGGACATCAATGACAACACAATATTAATTAATTAAACACATCTGTAATAAGTTCTTATTAAATATCAGGCACTCTGGAAGACAATGGAAAAATCAAATATGCTGAGGAGCTTCCAGCTTACTTCGCTACATTCCTTCCATGTGCAGAGGTGGGTGTTTGGGAGTTTCAAGGAAAGCAAATGACAGAGTTACTGCCCTCCAATCGCTTTTCATGGGATGACTCCTATCATTTCTTTAGGTGCCCATTCTTTAGGTGCCCAGTCACGCTTCTCCCCATTTGTTCTCTTTGGGACCCATCCTGAATCTTGTCTCTGGAGAGAATTCTTTTTAGTAGTTACAAGACAGAACACTCTCTCCTCAACCCTGAATTCATCTCTGCACTCTTCCCCCGGGTTCCTTCCTCAATGTACTGCATCCTGCCAGAAAATTCCACCTCTCAGCAACCATGCGGGTGGCCATTGCTCCCAAACTCACATTTTCCTGCTCCCTTCAGAGCGCTAGTCTGACCTGGCCAGGACGATTGACCGTGACCAGGAAACATTATAATGGAGCATATAATCACCCTTTCAGGTCATGAAATCCATTCCTCCAGAAAGCATTTTCAGTAGCAGATGGAATAAGGACATGGAAGTCTGCAGGAAGTCTCACTGTGCTTAATATGCTTCAGAAGCAAATAATTGATTTGTATTATTTGCTTATCAGCAGCTCACCTGCTAACCCCAGAGAATGGGTTACTGAAGTAACCTTTGGTCACTGACAACATAGAGCATACAATGTCCTTATTTTTCTCCCAACAATATAACATCATGTTCCCAGCAAATTGCCCTGTGCCTTTTTTCGTATTACTCATCCAAACCACAGCTCTCACAGCCCTGTGAGACTTAATTTCTAAAAGAGACAGCTAGACTCATATCATAATGATGTCATCCTTATCATCTTATATGGACAATTCTAATAGCATCCAGTAGTATAAAATGTAAGCATTTCTAGAATCAGAATTGTGCCGTTGATGTGTTATTTCCTACCTAGGGTACCCTAAAAATATTTAACAACAGTTAAATAGGCGAACAGGAACAGTGCACTTGTGGGCTGAACATCTCTGTAATTCTAGTTCTCTAAGTTGGTACTACTGGGCAGCTCTATTTTCATTACTGAGAAGTTCAATTACTGAGCATTCAAGAATGGCCAGCATTGATCCAAATGGCATGGCTTAGGGGAGTTCAAATTCCCTTCTGGGTCTGCTCCTGGCTGATGGTCTAGTATCGGAATTGCCACTGCCATTTGTCCTCTGAGGCAGATGCTATTGGTGTCCCACCCAGATCCTGTTTTTCTAGGCTGGAGCTCCCTCCCCACAACATCCCACCCACATTTGCTGTGGGCGTTGGCTGCTAATAGCAGCTCACAGCTGTCCCCTTCTTTAGGGACAGAGAAGCCAGGGAGCTTATGAGCCCCCTTCCCCGGGAGGGTGGCCTGTAGCCAATGACTGACTGATGGGGACGGTATAAAAGCCTCCCATCTCACCTCAAGGCAGAACAAACTGGTACAATTCATTCTCCAGAGTTCCCCACTAGATCAGGTTGAAGCGAGACTTCTGCTGAAACCACATCCAGGCGCCCCTGATTGGAAATATCTTAAAATCTGGCAGAGTTGCAAATAGGAACTCATCCTTCACGCAAGAGTCACAGTTACTAAACACTGGACAGGTCGCCAGTGATAACAGGTTGTGAAACAATGCAAGTCACACAGGGGGGCCTGGGTGGCTCAGTCAGTTAAGTGTCTGCCTTCAGTTCAGGTCATGGTCCCAGGGTCCTGGGATCGAGGCCCACTGGGCTCCCTGATCAGCGGGGAGCCTGCTTCTCCCTCTGCCTTGGCTGCTCCCTCTTGTGCTCTCTCTCTCTCTGTCAAAGTACATTAGTACTTTTTTTGAAGTCAAGTATAATCTAGAAGTGGCAGACAGAAAATCCTGACACATAATTACCTCTAACCCATTTTTTTTAAAAACTCATTTGCCTAGAATATTTACACTCTTCTGCAGGTTTCCTTCTTTCCATGGCTGGAGTCCTGGGTTTCTAGGTATATGCTCCAGTTTCCGTGGAGAGATTAAGGATGCCTTGAAATTCATTGACTCATTGGTGACAGGTCTCAGAGAAAAGCACTGTGTACATACTGTCTTAAGAACAATGTCAAGGTGTTGGTAATAACCTTGCCCAGGCAGGAAGATGGCAGGGCCTTGTGTATCTGGGCACTGCCCCATCACAGATGCTGCTGGGAGATTCAGTAATTTCCTCCTCTAATGGAAAAAATCTTCTTCGTACCAAATGAAAGCCCCTCTGCTTGCACTCTGGATGCTCTCCCAAGGACAACACCCTAGTCATTTCCCCCGTGTCTTCAACATTCAACTCTCTCTCTCCTGGATAATCTTATCATCGGACATACCCGTTTTAATATTACTCATCTGAAGACACATACATTCTCCTCCTTTGATCTCAAGCCAGCAACCTATTGATTTAACTCTTCCCTGCAGAGCAAAACTTACTGGCAGAGCCGTCTTTACATTAGGTCTTACTTCTTCGCCTTCTACTCACTCCTTTCTCCAGGTCAGACTTCCACACCCACCTCTCCACTCAATGGCTCTTGTGTTGATAACCCTACAAAGGATAGATATTTTTCTGTTCCTGTCTTATTTGGCTTCTCAGTAGCATTTTTTGCTGCCGAATACTCTCCCCTCTTCTCAAAACTTTCCTTCTCCTGACTTCCATGTAGTAGTGTGCAGGTTAATTGGTGGCGGGGCGAGGGGTGGGACTGGTTTGTAACATTTTCCTTTTTCCATAGTGTAAATCAATACCCAAACCATGGCCAACATGAAGCTCCCAGTGGTTTCACAAGGCTCACATGCCACTGCTTCCATGGAATCTTAGTACCACTCATTCCTGGTTTTCTCCTTTAACCTCTGGCCTTTCCTGCTTCTTGCATTTCTTGGTCCTTCCTCCCTTACCAAAATTCTAAACATTGATCTTCCTTAGGTCTTGGATCTAGGCCCTCTTCTCTTTTCCTTTCTTTTCATCCTATTTCTTTTCTTTTTTTTTTTAAGACTTTATTTATTGACAGAGAGAGAGAGAGAGAGAGAGAGAGAAAACACAAGCAGGGGAAGCAACAGAGGCAGACTCCCCGCTGAGCAAGGAGCCCGATGCGGGGCTCGATCCCAGGACCCCGGGATCATGACCTGAGCCAAAGGCAGATGCTTAACTGACTGAGCCACCCAGGTGCCCCTTGCTTTTCCTTTCTTTCTTCATAGAAGGTCTCAAGTATCCACATAGCTTGCTTTCTTTTAAAAAAATTTTAAATTGTATTTATTTTTACCACAAGTAATAACTTAAAAAAATTGAAATGATATAAAAATACTCCCAGAGGTTTCATATCTCCGCCTGTCCCCCATCCACCTCTCCCCCTTTACCTTTCAGGTAAGCACTTTTATTAGTTCCTTGGGTATTTTTCCAGGGTTTCCTTTTGTAAATGCAAATGTATGTATATGGCTATGTATATGTGAGTGAGTGTGTGTGTATATACTTATTTCTTCCTTCCACAAAAGGCAGTATCATAAACACTATTTTGCATGTTTTAAATTTTACTGTATATGCCAGAGCTCTTTCTATATCAGTACAGAGATATTCACATAATTTTTAAAAATACCATCCATATGCTAGCCACTACCAAATTTTTATGTTCCATATAGACCTGTTTTCTGAGTCATAGATTTCCTAACTGCTTACTTGACCCTTGATATCTCAAATATGTCTCAAACTTACCATGTCCAAAATGAAACTTATTTTCACTTCCTGTGGTATACCTTATTTTCTTGGCCCACCCATTCCTCATTACCAGATCAGAGCACCCTTTCCCCAGCTGCTGTGAGTGTTGGCTGCTAAATGGCTTACAGCTGCCCCTTCCCTGGAGAATTGCCTTCTGCTGACGTGACCCACCTTGTTCTGGAAGTTACCCTCACAACCAACTGCCAACTGATACTGAGGCCTCTTGTCTTACTAGAGGACAGACAACCCTACAGGGAGGTTTATGTGGAAGCTTTTTCCATTCTTTCCCCTTCCCTGTCCTGTTTCCCTCACCCCTTTCATGCTTTTCCTGAATAGGAATTTTCCTAATATATCAAGATCTACAAATTAGTAAGTCCCAAAACCCAAGGTCAAATGGACAACGTACATAACAGACTGATTACAGAAAATGTAATACAAATGTCTCTTAATGTTGGAGAATATACTCTTATTTATAATAAAACAAAGTTATACTAAGACAAGAATTTTTGGCTTATCAGATTGACAACATTTGCTATATATTGTAATGGCAACAGGATGGGGAAATAGGCATCTCAGGTGTTCCTGGAGGACGTATAAGCTGGTGTGACACTGTGGAGGAAGATAGGCTCTGGAATCAAAATTGACATAAACCTACAGTGACCCACAGATGCTGTTTCCAAGTGTTCACAGAAGCAAAAGATTGGAAACAACCTCAATGTGTGTATGTTGGGACAATTTACATAAATTATAATATTTCCATGTAATGGTATATAATCAATAAAAAATGAAATGTGCTTTATGTTCTGAAATGGGTTGATCTCTAAGATAAACTACTAGATAAAAAAACAGATGAAGTATGGTGTGTATCCTATTATTAATATATATTATTTTCACATTTAAACTATTTTTTCAAAGATTTTTAAATTTTTATTAGAGAGAGAAAGCACAAGCCGGGGGAGCAGCAGGCAGAGAGAGAGGAAGAAGCAGGCTTCCCGCTGAGCAGGGAGCCCGATGTGGGACTCGATCCCAGGACCCTGGGATCATGACCCGAGCCGAAGGCAGACGCTGAACCGACTGAGGCACCCAGGCGCCCCCATACTTATACTATTATATAATGTATATATATTTGTTCATATATGCATTAAATGTCCCTGGAAGGATCACAGGTATGTTATAATAAAAATATATATTTGGTCTTTGCCGAAATTCCTAGTACAGAACTCCTAAAACCCTTGGAATTTCCTGAGTATTAGGAGTGTCTTCTGTTATTCATAACAAGCCCCTTCCAGCCACGACCCGAGTTTATGCTAACAAGGTGACTGACGGTGGGGCCCCCCTTGATAGCTTCAGGATAGGGGCTGGTCACCAGAACAAACAAGCAAGTGATTAGAGTGTTGGAAATTTCAGCCTTCCCTTCATGGAGGGGAGGGGGCCTAGAGATTCAGTTCAATCACCAGCTGCCAGTGATTTAATCATTCATGCCTATGTAATGAAACTTTTATAAAAACTCTTGAACAATGAGGTCTGGAGAGCTTTCAGGTTGAGGAACACATCAATGTGTTGGGAGAGTGGTGAGCCCCGAGAGGAGACAGAAGCTCTTCCCACACCCCATGCCCCATACCTTGCGCTATACATTTCTTCCATTTGACTGTTCCTGAGTTGTAGCCTTTATAATAAACCAGCAGTCATAAGCAAAATACCTTCCTGAGTTCTGTGAGGCATTCTAGTGAATTGTCAAACCTGAAGGGCAGACGGGTAGGAACCGCTGAATTTGTAGCCACATCAGATAGAAGACAAGATAGTCTATATACTGCTTTTTTATTAACCCAATGCATATTTTTAAAAACTGAAATTCTACATGAAATCAGAATTATCTATAATTCCACAGGTAGATAATGGTGGTTGACATTAAACAAATAATAAGCATTAAACATGGACTTGGTTAGAATATTCAAACTGTGGGGAAATTGTTTTGTTTACTTCTGCAAAATATTTTCCGTGAATACATAGCACTGATATTTGCGTACTACATAATATAGTTTATTTATATGAAAAGGATCATTATACTGTTCACCCTGTCCAGCACATGATTTTTTCAGTTAATAATATATCTTGGAGAATTTCCCATGTTAAAACATGACACATCACTTCATGTTTGTCTTAAACTGTTATATGGTATCATATCATATGATCATATTGCTGTATTAGAATTTGAACAGTCTGCTTTTTTATTTTAAAGATTCATTTATTTATTTCAAGAGAAATCATGCAGGAGCAGAGGGAGGGGCAGGGGGAGAGGGAGAGAGGCAGAGAGCGAGAGAGGGAGAGAAGGAGAGAGGGAGAGAGAGAGAATCCTAAGCAGACTCCACACCAAGCATGGAGCCAAAGGCAGGGCTCAATGTAGTGACCCTGAGATCATGACCTGAGCAAACCAAGAGTCGGTTGCTTAAGTGAGTGCACCACCCAGGTGCCCCTAACCAATCTGCCTCTGATGGTCCTTTAGGTTGTTCCAACCCTACCCCACCCCACCCCCCCTTTTTGGACTGTTACAGATACACCTGCCATGATTAACCTTGTTCACATCATTGTTCACATCCACATTCAGTTGGTGTACTTTTGCAAGGGGTTCTTAGAAATATATTTAGGGGCACCTGGGTGGCTCAGTTGGTTGAGCAACCGACTCTTGGTTTTGGCTCAGGTCATGGTCTCATGGGTTGTGGGATCAATCCTGTGTGGGGCTCTGCACTCAGTGGGGAATCTGCTTGAAGGATTCTCTCCTTCTGCCTTTCTTCCCAATCTTTCTCTCTCAAAATAAATAAATAAATAAATCTTTAAAAAAATATATTTAAAATTTTGATCAATTTGCCAAATTTTTTCAAAAAGAGTTACTCAAATTTATATTCTCAAGAATAGTAAAACATCTTTTTCTACACCCTAACCAATTACTAAGTATTATACATTTTTTTCACTTTGCAAATCTGTTAAGTAAAAATGATATCTGTTTTTTTTAATTTGCACTTCTGTAAAATTGACTGAGGTTCTTTTTAGGTTTTTGGCCATTTGCTTTTATTTTTTTGTTAATAGGCTATTTATATAGTTTGCCTATTCATCTTTTTCCTGAATCCTTCCTCTATCATATGTGAGAAATTGTGTTCTTTTAGTTCAGCCATTTGTCTTCTCATTTTGTCTATGGAGTTTTTTTCACCTTAAATTTTCATTGTTATCTGATTAGATTTATCAGTCTTTTCCTTTATGCCTTTTTGGCAGAGGTTAGTTGGATATTTTTTAGGTGTTTTTACTACAGAAATAGAAAGCAAAAAGTTCACAGGAGAAATTTGAAAAATGTAGAAAAGGTGATATAAGAGAAAAATAAGCTTTGATATTTCTACTACTGAGAAAAATATCTATTTTATTGTGTCTAGTTTGTTATGCAATTTTTCCTGATGATAATAAGTGAATTAGAGGCAGACTTCTCAGGTTACCAAGGAGTGTAGCAGAATAATATTTTTGAAATATTAATGTATTTTAAATAGATTTTGTACATTAATAAATTTAATTTAAATTACTATATGTTCAAAGATTAGTGTTTTTTGTTCCTATTCTGTTCCTACATTGAGCCAACATTTTTCCTGTTTACTCTGTTGATAAAGACCCCATGGGCTGGGAATGAGGGAGAAGAGGGGAAACACTGCTGTGTATCTCTAAGGGACAGCCTGATGCTGGGCCATTTCTGGGTTGAAGGGAATGGGGGGCTCAAGGGCTGACAGGGTCTGCCTTGTCTTCCTGGGGGTTCCAGGAAGGTGGTGGAAGTCTGAGATTATCTCACCCTTTGTCCTAGTGTTTGTGTTGGGAAGAAGAAATTTCAGCATAGCAGTCAGTCCTGAGTCTCCCATAGCTTGGAGTGGCCAGAAGTACATCCATGCCTGTCTGAGATAGGTACAGGAGTACCTCAAAAAGGCCTGGTCGATTAGAAGATGCTGTGAATTGGGAAGAGTGACCCAAGAGCAGATGTCAGCACTGTCCTTATATTAAAGGCCAGATGGGAGCTCAGTTGCCTCCGTGGATGCCAGTGGGGAGAGATGCTGACAATTGGCGACTTCTAGGAATAAGCACATAGTAGAGGATGCCAGCATGGACAGATGACAACCAAAGACCAGATGAGACCCCTCTATGTCCAGATGTTCTATCAATCTCCCGGCCAACTCCTGGGGGCAAAGGCGGGAGGGAGGAAAACCCTGAATGGACTCAGATTACTTGGAATTGACTTGTTTCTAGTTCTGCCATCAAATGGAAGGGGGGCTTAAGATAGAAATTAGAGTCAGTTATGGAAAATATAGGTTTTTACATTTTTGCATACCGGAGTTTTGTTGCCAGAATATTATGACAACTACATAATTAAGGCTGAATTGAGGTACCAGAAAAGACCTTTGATAAAAGCATGACTAGAAACGTTTTCCATCTTGGGGGGGTGGAGGGGGGAAGGCTCAACCTAAAAAAGGATTCTAGACTGTAGAAAAATTTGTGGACAGAGGAAGAGCAGTGGGATTATTTCTCTTTGTTATTTAGATGGGAGTTTTGGTGATACTTCCGGTTGACAGAAAAATGCAGTAGAAAACGCAATATGTCACTCAACAGACTTTATCTTGATGCTCTAGAAAGCATGGCTCTGGAGTTTGCATTCAAGATTCATAGTACTATAATTAATCTGCAGGAGGAAATAGGTATCTGTGAATGTCTAGTGTTCTGGTATTTCCCAGCTCTGCTCAGAGATCCAGATAACTAATCTCAACAACATATAAAGTTTAGAAGGAAGAAGGGGTGACCATATTCTTATTCCAACATAGAGGTATTCATTAAAACTAGAGGTTCTCAACCCTGGCTACTCATTAGAACAATCCAAGGAGCTTTTTAAAATGTTGAGCCTAGGATCTGCCTTCTCTGAGGTTCTAGTTTAATCAGTCTGAATTCATTTGCGATTGTGGGATACTAGAGAACCAGAGAGGACAGGAAACTTGACTTTGCATTGCTCAGCACTAGCAGCTTGGATCCTCCTATGGGAAATACTGCTAGTTGTCCCCTTATACTAGTAAGAGATCTTTCACTTTGTAGTTGGGTGTATGGTCACCTAAAATAAAGGCTGTATTTCACAGTGCTTTTACATTAAGGTCTGGCCATTTGATTAAGTTATCCTGCCTCCTCTCGCCTTTTCAATGAGACTGTAAGATGTTTTTGGCTATGAGTAGCAGAAAATCCAGCCCATGGTAGTTTAATAATAGGGTTCATTATTCTCCTATAACAATGATTCTGGAGGTTGGCAGTCCAGAGCTGAAGCAGCAGTTCAAAGATGTCATCAAGTCCTGATTCTTCCTATATTTGCACTCTACCATTCTTAGTATAATGGCTTCTCACATCGTGGTAGATGGCCAATGGCCGTCACAGCTTCCAGCATCACTTCCATGTTTATGGCAGGAAGAAGGTGGGAGGGATGGCTCCAGCTTTATCTGTCCTTTGTCTTACTAAGGGAAGCAACCTCTTTCACAGAGTTCCTCCTAGCAGACTTCCATATTTATCCCATTGTCTAGAACCATGACCTATGGCCACCCCCAGGAACAGGAGAGGTTGCTAAGGAGTATTTATGTTTTCTAGCCTCTACACCAAGAGGGAGAAGGTGGATGGAATGGACATTGGGTGGGCCGACCAACAGTGTCCATCGTATTGTCCTACTATATGTATTCAATCAACATTTCTGCTCATTTTACCCCATAGAGTCACCCTTGAATCTCCATGGCCACTTCCCTAATTCAAAAGCACTTAATCATTTTTGCCTCCACTTTTGAAAAAAATCTCCACAATGGTCTCTATTTGTAAGCTGCTTTTGCTGTAATATTTGAGAATATTCAATTCTGCTCTAAAAGACAAAACAAACGGATAGTAGGATGTAAGTCTTAAGAAGAATGAAGCATTGGTAGTAAGTAAACAAAGAGCTTATGAGACATCGACAAACCTCATTGGGTGTGTTAAGCATAGAGAATGAATAAACAAGCAGCATGTGAGATGTAGGTAGAATTCATAAGCTGTGTTAAAAATAGACAGTAAATTACTAACCTATGAGACAGGCAGAGGATACATGGAGTAAATAGCCAATCTGATATGACAAGCAAGAGAGTTGCTTACAGATAGAGGGATGATTGTGATTTCACTGGGCTGACAGGGATATGTCACCCCTCCTCAGTTACCCGATAATGACAGTATGATTGTGATTTGCCTAAGAATTGCAGATAAAACTGTAGCCGTGCACAGGCTATGTGGACTTCTACAGCTCTGGCCCAGTGTACTTGCCTGAGCCCCTTCAACAGAACAAGCATGTCCTAAGTCTCTGGTACCATCCCTCTGTGGGCCCCTTGCTCAAACCTCAAGTGTGGTCCGCACCACCACCCAGTGGGGGACACTGATGTGATGGGGGTGGGTGGAGAAGGGCGTGTGAACATGACTCAAGCATCACGGTCACCCTAGCCTGTTTTGATTACTCCATTGGCTGCCCCATGTTCTCATCGTGGATTTTATTATTTATTTATTATTACTTATTTTTATTTATTTATTTTTCACCATGGGTTTTATTTATTTATTTTTTAAAGATTTTATTTATTTTTTTGACAAAGAGAGACACAGCAAGAGAGGGAACACAAGCAGGGGGAGTGGGAGAGGGAGAAGCAGGTTTCCCACCGAGCAGGGAGCCCGATGTGGGGCTTGATCCCAGGACCCTGGGATCATGACCTGAGCCGAAGGCAGACACTTAACGACTGAACCACCCAGGCGCCCCTCACCATGGGTTTTATTTTTATTTTTATTTTTTTGCATCAATCGACCTTTAATGTCCAAAAGAGGCATTCACCATGGGTTTTAGATTGATCTAATGAAAAATGTAGTTTGAGCCTTTTAATTTGCGCTGTGAGCTTTTCTGTTCTCTGGGAGAGCTTTGCTTCCCGCGTAGTGCTCCCGGTTGTATACCTGGAGGCTACATGGCATCAAGGTCATCTCCCACACAGCACTATTCCTCTGTGTGTGCCCACTCCAATCCATCCTCCATATACTGCCGTGGAGTAATCTGTTACAACTGCCAATCTGATCAGGGTTAACTCCTCTCTAGCCTTTCAGTATCGCACCAGAGCCAACACAGAACCACCCCTCTTTAATAGCATACTGGAAGATTGAGCTCCCTGAGAAGCGGAATGTGAGTTGCAGATTAGCATGCAGGAAGTATATTAGGGGGCGCTCTTGCAAGCCTTTATATCTGACCCACCCGCCAGCATCCACAAGTTATTCGATGTGGGTGGCTCCTGGGGAAGTGAGTGTGACCTTGCGTGAATGACAGCTATTCAATGAGTCCCTCAGTCCTGGAGCCAGGGCCTGGGGAGCACGACACAGTCTTATAAGACTTTACATGGCTGGTCAGTGCCTATTTCTCCATCTTTCTCTTGCTTTTTCTTCCATTAAATGCAGAGCCACTAAGATCTAGTTGCATTGTTCAAACATACCGTGCTCTTTCCTCCTCTATGCCTTGTTACTCTGCTCCTTCTGCTCGCGACGTCCTCTGTCCGCTGCTTCCACCCCTACTGCCAATCCAGACAGACACCTTCTCAGGTCACACCTCTCACCCAGACCACACCCATTCCACCTGCAGGTTAGTGCGGCCCTGTTCCAATCCCCTCTCTTGGTCTGCGGTTTATCTGCGGCTCCCATGGGGCTCAGTTGCGGGAAGAATGGGGCTGACGTCCTGCATGAGGCACAGGTGATGAGTGCTTGGACAGGAGGGATGAAGGCCAATCATGTCCCACATTCTAAGATATCTTCTCTCTCTGAACATCGCCCTTCCCTGTACCCTCCCCAGCCACCCCAACTCCAGTAATAAGAAACCTGGATTCATTCTGTAACAGAAGACTGCACACTGTAGCTCTAAATTGTGCTTTAAAATGTTAATGGTAGGCTAAATCGAAAAACACATAGGGAGCATTTTGAAGATGCCCTGCAGCTGGATTTGTTTTATGCTAGAGCAATTTTGCTGCCTGGTTGCTTCCTGCTGAAAGCACCGAGGGATGTGCTGAAATGCTGCCGCTGTAAACAAAACCAGATCAGGCAGATGCCTCTCTCCGGCACCAACAGACCCTTATAAGTTTGTTGGCAGCAATGCTGTTTGACAGGCACAGGGCTAGGAAGCACATGGCTTCTGAAGCAAGAATTGAAAGGGAGGAATTCCTCAAAACCAGCTTGAAAAATGTTAGCACTAGAAGGAACTTTAGAAATCATGTAGTCCAGGGGCGCCTGGGTGGCTTAGTGGGTTGGCCGTCTGCCTTCAGCTCAGGTCATGATCCCAGGGTCCTGGGATTGAGCCCCGGGTGGTGGGTGGGTATGGGGGGGGCGGTGAAGGGGTGTCTGTTTCTCCCTCTGCCCCGTTCCTCCTGCTTGCGCATGCGCTCTCTCCCTCTCTCGCTAATAAATAAAATCTTAAAAAAATAAAGAAATCCTATAGTCCAGCTGCCATAATTTATAATTGAGGAAACTGAGGCCCAGAAAGACTAAAGTAATTTATCTCAAGGCACACAGCTTATGAGTGGCAGCCTGAACTAAAACCCAAGTTTCTTGGCTCTTAGTCTAATCTTTATTCTGCTACATTGTATTCAAGTTCATTCCACTAGTGTTTTTATTTTTCCCATTGTGCATTTCAGAAGATCATGTGTAATTCCCATGATCAAAGTAGTTATATCTAAATATATATGGAGTGGCTATGGGTTCTGTCACTGGGAGGAGCAGTTAACAAATTCACTAATTGGAATTTTGTGTTCATTTCTCTCCTCAAGGCTAATTACTTGTGTAATTAAGGCATTTTGCCTTGATCATAAATACAATCACATAAAATATTTGATGAATCTTGACTTTGTGCTATGAGGACCTAACATATGTATGAAGTATTTTCATTAAAACTTATGAAAACTAAACAACTAATTAGCTGTGAGATGTTTAAAGTTTAAACAGGAGCAAATTACTAAATTTTAGAATTATTCTCTATTTTGTATATTAGCTCACACATGCATGACAAACCATAAGGGAGTTGAATTGTTTGTGGAAATCATGATTTACTATTTCCTTATGATCTTCTTTGTGAAGCCTCTGACATGCCACCGAGTTAAAGCAATTTGTTTGGCATTTAATGCTTCTTTGTGTTCTGATGACACATTTTCCTCCCTGTAGCTCTAAGTACTTAATACATTTCAACTCAGTAATCCTCACCACCATACAGCCCAGAGAGGGTAGATGGCAAATATAATCCTCTTGATATAGAAGGCCGAGAGTCTCTTTGGAAAATCCACTGTATGATTGACTCACATGCTAAAATGCATTATCAGAGCATTTGTGCACTGGTTGGAAATTGCTGTCCAAATTATATGTGGCTAGTTATTTGCCTCTGGCATCTTTTCAATTGAGAAAAGAAAATAAGAACAATATAGTATACTACTGGGTTTAAAAACACCAAATTGCAAACTACGTGGATTAACATAGGCTTCAGTTTTTTTTTTTAGGATGTCCTCTGTTGTAGTTAAAAGCAGAATGAGTATATGGAATAAGTAAACCAATAATAATGATGATGATTATCATTTACTAAGCTCCTACTCTGCATCAGGTACAGAGCTAAGTATTCTACACAGGCCTCTCCGATGCCCACAATAACCCTGCAAGACGGGCATCATCATTCTTAGTTTGGTTGAGGAAGGAACAGTCATGAGAATTGAAGGCACATCATCCAGGGGGACAGCACTAGTTAAGGGGATGCTAGGCCAGACTCACTATTCAGAAACATTTCTTCCCCTCTTCTCCAGTTTCCTGCCCTGCACACCCTTCTTCTCTTTATTCATTCAACAAATACTTATTAAGTCCACACTATGCCACGTGGGCACCGGGCCTGGAGTGTATGTTGTGAACACAGCGATCAGAGTTCCTGCCCTCCTGGACCTTGCCTCCTAGGCTCAAGTCTGCATTTCTCCAAGGAAGTGGTAAGAAACAAACAGAATAAAGGTAGGTGTGAGGTGGTACACCTGGGCAAAGAGAAGAAATGGCACCAATAATAGTTGGAGATTATCTAACCAAATACTGATTTCAGAGCTGGAAAGTGTCACTCTTTTCACTTCTTCTCTTCCGTGATTTTATTTTGGTCATTTTGGTATACACCCAGCACCAATGCCCTTGTTGTAGAATGTAGAGGTAGTACACTTTGCAACAAAAAGGCACGGCTGTTAGCCAGTCCAGCACAATGTGGAATCTTGGAGAATGTTCAGGGTTTAGGTGAAATATTCCAAGCCACAGAACGGTGGAGCTGAAGCAGAAACCTAACAGATGTGTCCAACATGTTCCACGTTTCACACATGCAGTCCATGACCCACTTTCTCTGTCAGCTGAGAGCATCTTCCTCTTCCTCTACCTCATGTCCTAGTGGGTTGAATCGTCTCCTTCAAAAACCCATGCCCGCCCATCACAACTCTCTACATACCTTCTGTCAGTTCTCTCTTAGAGACATTCTCTTCTGTGTTCAAGCCACACTTTACAACCCTTTAGCACCTGCCCTGTTACCCCACCCTCAGCCCCATGCCTCCTGCAAGTAACTGTAGCTTCTGGTGTCTGGTAACATCCAGAGTGGACTACATCCCTCTCTATCTCCTCCCAGGCCAGCCATCTGGGGGCCAAAACTATGGCCACCTCTAAAACTGCCTTCTAATGTGTCTTCCCATGAGCTTGTAAATATTGCCCACGGACCTCCCTTCCCTCTTTGAAAGTTGTTTGACATGTGAAAAATCATTATGAGTGGGAGTTTGTGGAGTTATCCAGCCCCCCTACTAGCATAATGGCGGCTCTTGCAGGAAGGGAAGTTCACACTACACCTTGTCTGTTATTATTAGAGCAAGCCAGGCCAAGTGGAATAGACCCTATTCTACAGAGGAAAAGATTCACTCACCTTTATGACTTAATTAATTCTGGCACCAATTCCTAACCTTCTCCAGGGGAAAAAATCTCCTCACTAGCAGAGCCTAATAGAATGCTAGCAGGAAATTTACCACCACTCCATGTGCACCTAACTCCATTTTATGTCTAAAGCTTGCATCAGCTTTCAACTGAAGCTCCTTTTTCTTAGGAAAGAGCACTGTCTTTGTTCTCTGGGCTGGATTGTTTGTTTCTGTTATACATGTATTTGGGCCTGGAGATTATAAGTAAGATTCTGGTCTAGACAACAGGGACAGGAAATAAAATTAGGGAGGTCTCACGATGCCAGGAACACAATTGTTGTAGCGATAAGTAGGTTGAGCAGTAATTAATCAATGAAAGGATTATGTCCTTAAGGAGAAGGACAGAGGGCGATTTTGAAGTATGGGAGGACAGGGAAGAACTTGTTTGCAGGAAAAAAAATATAAGGCCTGATTCCTGATTTGGGAATTCCTGGCAGTTTTGAGGTATAGGTGGGCAGGAAAAAAAAAAAAAGAATATAAGCCCCCGATTCCTGATTTGGTGGTATTTAAAGTGTGGGCATTGGCACAAAAGCATTAGCAAAGCCCTCTGGGACTTTGTTGGAAATGCAAATTCAGGTTCCATCTTGAACTTAACGGAATCAGAAACTGGGAGTGGGTCCTAAAAGTAAACCTGTACTTTAGCAAATCCTACAGGTGATTCTGATGCATGCTAAAGTTTAAGAACCCCTGGGTTAAACCTGTTCTGTAGGAAGAATATTTAATTCAGGATACCTGGTGTAGGGGAACACTGGGGCAAAGAAATCAAGGGTCAGTTTTGTTCCACGTGGGGAAACCCATCCCACCCAGGTCTCTGGGTCAAGGCTGGGGAAAACTCAGGAGCGGAGCTCCAGGTGCCCCTGCTGGTTCCTTTAGAATTCAAAGGAGGGCTTCAGAGCTGAGCTGCCAAAAACTTTGTAGCGGGACTAATTAGTCCCTAGGAATTTCCTGTAAGGGTTTGAAGGGCTGGGTTGGAAACTCACAACCAATTGCTCTGGTGAAGTGAGAAAAAAAGACCAACCACGCTGCTGCAGGACCACAAAAGCCCTTCCTCCCCAAGAGGGACTGAAGGCAGGCTTGTTTCTGTGTAGTAGGCTGTGAAAAGCCATTCCTTTGCTCTGATGGGAACTGGGCTCAAGGGAGTTTCCCTTCCAGCAAGATGCTGAGGATAAACCAAATGCCGGCCAAATCTCAAGCCAGGGTCACAGGCCAGTCAGCCTGCCTGCTTGCCTGCCAGCCTGCCTGCTTTTCTTTCTAGCTACCCCTTCATTCTTTCCTATGTTTTTTTCTTCAGCGTGGCCAGAGGCTTTCACTGAGAGGTCATTCTGTGTTGACCGTGGGGGGACCACCGCTGGACGCAGCACCTGAAGCTGGAGCCCATTGTTGTAACCTGAATTAGGACTGAATTAGACATTCACTAATGGCCCTTCCAGTTCTGATCTTTTTCTGCTGAAATGTTTCTCATGGTCCAGAAACTTCATCCCAGTGAGAAATACAGCTAGAGTTCTAAGACCTCTCCTACATCTTCACAAAACTCATTGGTCCAGCCACAGCTTTCTGTCAGATGTCGCACCTCAGCGAGATCAGCTTCTCACGACTGTCTCAAACTTGAAATCAATGGTTTACATTTCTTCCCTACGTCCCCTCATTCACGTATGCATTTGTGCATTTGGCAAACACTTACTGAGCTTTGACTTCATACATGTGTGGACCCTTCACTCTGGGTGATGGGAGCAGTGCTTTGCATCTTCTTACTTCACCTTTACTTTGTGGTTCCTCGGCCCTCTGCCTACGACTACCAGCTCCTCAGCCAGCTGGTAACTGCTCACTTAACCTTCATCGTTAAGTTAAAATGTCATCTCCTCTCTCTGGCTTCTCTGATCAACCTATGATCCCAAGCGTATGGATTATCTTCTCCTTTGAGCCTCCATTCTATCTGCCTGCCTACCCATCTGGCACAGCTCTATTCTAATATCATTAGACTTTATTCTACATACACATTTCCCCTCACCCAGCTAGGCTGTGAGGTCTGTAAAGGCAGGAATCATGTTTTCATGATGGTAGCCTCATGCCTGGCGCAGGCTCCGTATGAAGTGCACCTTCAGGAATGCCATGCATGCATTGAAGCACACTAAATATTTATGGCTGTTTCCTGTTTTTCAGCATAAAGAGAAGTTGAAAGTCTATTCCTTCTAAGTTGTCCATAGGCATTTATTTTTAATCAGAGGAGTTTTCTTGAAGTGGACAATAAGTAGGTGACTAGGCTGTTTCATAGTTGTCAAAGAAAACCGGAGCTGGAAAGTAGGTAAAGCAGTAGAAACAGATTGTATTCAGGATTACAGCAGTAGGGGAGAAGAGCCCTCAGAGTAGAACTGGGCCCAATACTGAACACAGCATGGACAAGTGGGGATCTGCAGCCAAGGAGCGGGGGGAGGGTCAGTGGATGGAAAGTCACTAAGGGGAAACATCAGGGCTAATGGGAATCCTGGCTAACCCGACCTGACAGAATCTTTGCTGAAGACAGGCCAGGGTGACCAGATATCCCCTGGAGGACAGCGGAAGATGAGGACCCTGCTTGGATATTGGAGGTGATCAGATATGGAGAATGGGGCCTCTTGTAAAACTGACTTAGCAGGGTTCTTGCTAACGCTAGGTTTTACAAGAAAGTGCACTGGTGAGCCTGGGAGAAGGTCCAGGAGCCTGATTATGATTAAAGTTTGGTCAGGCAAAGAAACTTTTCACAACCTAGGGGGAAAAGACCATAATAAACTCTGAAAAAGAAGCCAAGGGAGTTTGGAGTATCATCCTCAAAAGAAATACAGGCCTTGGGGCAATAAGAATGCCCCAAGTTACTTATGGGATAGGTTACTTTCACATATTTGGTCAGTAATAGGGATGGTAAATTCCATGGGAAGGGGCATAGGTAAAAATGTCTTTGGGCCTGTGAAGTTTTTGCTATTGTGAACAAAGTCAGTGCATGTGCATTTCTAAAATCTGATTTAAAGTCTTTGTGTTCTCTGGGGCTCCATTAATGGGGTATGTTGGCAGAGAAAAGTGAAACCCAGGAAGAGAAGTTACCATTATTTATTCTCCATAACTAGAGGTTAGAGTCTCAAGTTAAGAACCGCTAACCTCTAAGCTGTGAACTAGTCCATAGTTGGACTTCCTACATGGTTACAGCAACTTTAAAACCTGTCAGTTGGGGATATAAACCAAGCTCGCCACTGCATTAAGGTATACTGTAGAAAAGAGTTATTTACATGCTTCTAAAGCACTGTCAGGCCAGAGAAAGCACATGAAAAGCCTCACAATGAATTGGTGCCTGTCAGAGCCTTTGAAAACGTTAAGTACCATACAAGTCCCAGCAGGGCTCCTGCTACCTTTGTTTTATTGTCCTACCAAATAACTATGGCAATATCATGCCATTCCCCCACCAAGTTTAACATATCATTTGCATTTACAGTGTAAAGTTGTTATTAAAGGCAGGATATTTTTGCAAGTGCAAATGTTGTATCTTCTGTCTCCCCTCTCTTGTAGTGGCACAGTATTTAAGAACCTGCTGCTCAACCACCTGTTCATGTTTATTACTGTGAGAATCATGTTCCTGTCATCAGCAAATTTCTTTTTTTGGTTGTAATGTCATTCCAACCTCATCTTGGATGGTGGTCTTCAGAAAGAGCAGAGTTGGGCACCAAGATCCAGGAAATGGGTGGCACAGTTTTGCCTGATTTAGAAAGGATTCCCACCTCCACCCCAAGATCACACACATTCTTCCTGTTGATAATAACATCTCTAGGGAAGGACAACTTCTGGTTCTCATCTTTAGGGCATGGGATTTTCAATTTGCTTGTTTTAACATGCAGGTGGTCAAGCTCTGGGGCTCTCCTTCTCTGGATCACAAATAGCCATTGCGTCAACAAAACTCTTGGGCTGGCAGGTTAGCTTGAGAGCATCCTGATGAAGACATAAAATATTTCCTGCAGAAGAGCCTTTCCACCCACCTGTAGCCAATTCCAGTAGTGGTTTCAACTATATGAAGGATGGTGAGAAAGATAAAATGGTTTGTTTCATTGCCAAATGATTCATTTGGGGTGACTAGGAGACCTTGTGCAATGGTCTTGGCTTTACTGCGGAAAAAAAAATGTTGGTGAAAAACTAGAATCCAGGATACGAACTAAAAAAGATAGACCAGAAAGTCTCCTGCTCTTGCGGTCTAATCTATGCACATCTCTGCCATTAGCAGGAGGAAAGGACTAGAAAAAGAGAGAGGAAGGGAAGGAAAAAGTGAAATGGATAAGAATTAGACAAAGTCAAAGAGGAGAAGGGACACTTCTGTACTGGCCTGTGTATTAATACCACTTAATATTCAGGGCTCTAACAAATGCTGAAGACCAATGATTAAATGCAACAAGAATCTCAAGTCTTGTACCCCGAAGAGAGAGGAAAGAGATAGCGAAATGAATGAACATTTACACCTCTGCCCCACTGGGCTGTCACGGAAAGGTTCTGGTTCCTGTGAAGGCTCCGAAGCCACCATGAAGGAGACATGGGGCTTTTAGCCACTGGGATTATGACACCGGATTCAAGGAGGGGAGATAAAGCTGGTCCCAGACAAGGAAGCAGAGAACATATTCTGGGGTAAAGGACTTGGTCAGAGTCATGGGAACTTAGAAATTTTAAGTTTAAGTGAATCAAGTCTTTAATCACCAGACAACCCCCATGCTGTTTAAACCACTCAAGAGTGTAGAAGAGAGAAGCAAAGCCTCCCAATTATTTTATAAGCATAAACACTCATGACAAAACATGTCAAAGATAGATCAACAAAAAGATATATGAATACAAGCATCTGAGATTACATGTTTGCAACCAGAATCCAGTGGAACTTTAGAAGAAGAGACTGGGGCACCTGGCTGGCTCAGTCAGTGGAGTGTGCAACTCTTGATCTTGGGGTCGTGAGTTCGAGCCCCACGTTGGGTGTAGAGATTACTTAAATAAATAAAACTTTAAAAAAAGAAAGAATAGATTTCATTTTGAGAAAGAGAAATGAAGGCAAAAGTAGTTCTACCCTAGGATATCTAGTAATATAATTCCCCATATTTCTCAGAGGCGTAAAACCGTTTAGTCATTTCCACTGGTGCTAAAAAAGAATTTGATATAATGTAACATATTCCTTATTTTCTAAAGTGTCCTTAAATCGGAATAGATTCTTAATATGTTTAAGATATATATGTATATATAAAGCCAGCATCATGCTTAACGGTGAGACGAATTCCTGTTAAATTCGGGAATGAGATGGGGCGCCTGGGTGGCTCAGTCAGTTAAGCGTCTGCCTTCGGCTCAGGTCATGGTCCCAGGGTCCTGGGATTGAGCCCTGCATCGTGTTCCCTGCTCAGCGGGAAGCCTGCTTCTCCCTCTGCCTGCCACTTCCCCTGTTTGTGTTCCTGCTCTTGCTATCTCTCTGTCAAATAAATAAATAAAATCTTTAAAAAAAAAATTCGGGAATGAGACAAAGCTACTAGGTACTCTTAGTTAACACTGTCCTATGTAAATATTAATTATGCAAAGACAAAAAAAAGAAATAAAGGGGTAAAATAATAATTAGTTGCCGAAGATTTGATTCTACATTTAGAAATTCCATGACAATGAGTTGATATGTCATTAGAGAAAAGAAAATTCAGTAAAGTGGGTATTACAAATGTAATGAGAAAATTAATAGCTTTCTATATACAAACATCTACTAGTCAAAAATATAATTTTAAATTCCCATTTACAGTAACAGTCAACACAAACTATTGGGAAATGATCTAACAAGGAATGGATAGACTCACACATCTTGTACGCTCTGAAAATTGTTTTTATGGTTTTAAAATTTTCGATCTATAATGAATCCTGACTGCCAGCAGAGTTTTTGTACCCATTAAAGTGGAAATGAGCTAAGCTGGCTTGTCTCCACAACATTTTAAAAGGGAAGGAGCACTGTACCGGGAGTCCAGACTCCAGAGGCCTGACTTGTTCACTAATTAGTGAACTGTGTGACCTGAACGAATAATAACTTTTCTGGATCTTGGTATTCTCAGAGTTTAAGAAAAAGAGTGGGTGGGTGTGTTGAATTGAGTGTTGTAAACTGGAACTCACAGATGTGTTTTATTTGACCTGCTTGAAATTAGTTTGGGATAATAGTCAAAATTGGGGTATTTCACATAAAAATCTGCATTTCAGCCTCCTTTGGAAATTGCATGATCTGACGAAAGAGGGCTGGCTCTCTCATTGTGACGATCAGAGGTTGCTGTGGAAGCTGTTGCCCCTTCTCTCAGAGCCTGGCCCCGTTTTCCAGACCCTCTCCCTCCTCCCACCACCACGGAGCCCCTGGCCTGATGATTTACCTGGTTGGCTGACCCTGAAGGCCTTGAGTTGCAGCCTGTGGTCATTCTGCAGTTCCTTCACTCTTACAATTTAATGATTTAATGATTCTAAAATTCAGTGTAGCCGTTAATCTAGAAAAATATTCCTTTTCCATACTACTTAAAAGGCTGGGCATTTTGAGCTAATGTGGGTGCAGCAAGCTCTGGCCAATGCTTTTCTTTTTTCCTTCGCTTGTAGCAGACGATCCTTGGTTACCATGGTGATTACCATCCCTTAATGATACGCTGCTACCACACGGGAAATGTAATTTTTTTAAGCTCACTGGAAAGCAGTGGGGAACAGTGGTAGGTATAAAAGCTTCCTCTCCCCCTCTGTCCCTAGGTGTTTCTCAGTCACCACAAAGGACAAGAGCAGGCTGCTGATCAGTCTCGCCAGACAAGCCAACATGAGAGCTGCTGTGAGGATTTAATAACTTCTTGGGTCCCAGTGCCCATGTGGGAACCCTGAGAAAGGCTATTTTCAACCTTCGAAGATTGTTCTGCAGCGAGTCTCAAGGGACTTAATTAAAATAATCAGTTTTCACAGCCAAGGATTTTGACTCTAACCTCCCACACAAAATGAGCATCCCATGTGCAAAATGCCGCACTCACACATCCTCAGAGCAAGTGAGATCTCTAACTGCACACTCTCCTCCTCGTAGGGATCCCACGGTCTGTGTCTGGCCCTTTCTGACTCTACTGGAGGCAGTGAAAGGTATTCCATGGCCCTGCCTGAACCTTCCAGGCCTCACTCAGGGGTGTCAGAGTTTCTGTGTCCAGGGAAATGGGAGAAGCACGGGTATTCCACAAAACCTCCCAGCATCCCGGGGCTCACTTCTTGAGATGTCACTTTGAGAGGCAACTTCAATCTGCCCAGGGCTGACCTAGCTCACCAGGGCTGTGAGTCTCTAACTCCTAAGCTCTATTTAAAAATCATGGCCAATAGAAAGCTGGGTTAAAGAGGTTGCATTAAAAAAAAAATATATATATATATATTATTACTCATTTTATTGTTGGCAAGAACACTTAACATGAGTTGTACCCTCTTAACAGATTTTTAAGTGTACAATACAGTATTGCTACCTATAGGTACAATGTTATATAGCAGATTTCCAGAACTTAATTCATTTTGCATAGCTGAAACCTTACACCTGTTGATTAGTAATTCCCCATTTCTCCTGCCACTGAGGTTGAATTTTAAGAAATGAGTTAATAGACTAGAGTCGCCTCTGCAGGACTCACTCTCTCCTTTCCTCTTTCCTGCTCCTTCAAATTTCCATACAGTTAAAATTCCTTTAAAAGAAGTAGCTGAGTAGGGATATGTGACAAAGCAACTAGAATCTAGGTGATAGGTATACAGAGGTGTCCACTGTAAAATTATTTCAACTTTTCTACACATTTGACATTTTCATAATAAATATTGGAAAATGAAGGACTGAAGCAGAGCTTACAAACCAGGGGCCCACAGGCCACATAAGGCCCCCAGAACATGATTTATTTGGCCGTCAAGGAATTGTTTTATTGAATCAGTCGCAAACATTTTAAAAAGCAGGAGACTCCACATTAAAATCTGGATTTCTGGTTTCTCTGGAAAAAGCAGGAGGTCAGATAACATCAGGCCCCACATTCTTGTGCGGAAACCTTTGACAGGCGCTGGGGTGGCTGTCCTCTTCGGTGGGGCGTGTCCTCTCTGCTTGGACACAGACCCCACTGGACAGACATTCCTCATTTCTGTTACTTGAATGGGCCAGCTTCTCAGTTGGAAATACTCATCCAGAGCAGCCTCAAAAGGGGGAGAAAGGAAAAAAAGGGGGCTTGACTCTATGTGAGTGTCTGTGCACCCACATGTAGTTAGCAGGAAAATGCAGTCGTGCACCTCTGTCTTTGTTCTGAGCGGTTGGGAGGCAAAGTCTCCTCCTTCCCCTCTGCTCACAGCCTCTGGAGGTGCTGCTCAGTGCCACACCAGAACAGCCCCACAAAGAGGTCTGGGGGCGGCTGTATCAAAAGGAAAGTCTTGAGACCAGCTGAGCAAGGCTCCGTTTATTTGAGAATGTTGCCTTCTGACTAAAATGCCTCAGTTACTGCACTAAATAGATCATCTCCTATCAGTTAGTTGCCATCAGTGTTTATCATAAAGCTTCATTGGTGGGCGTCAGGCCAAGAGAGCTACGCGGGACTCAGGCTTCCTGGAACCTAAATTTGATCTGTGCGTATCATAATGGGAAAATTCTACCTCTCTTGTTTTTCTTTCTGGCATAAAGGAGGTTTGTGCGTTGAAATACTTTCTCGGCAGGAAATGGTGTTTGTTGCAGTGTTTAGTGTTTCCAAAAATTGATTGTTTTCCCCCTTCTGCTTATGCCTTTTTCTTTGGGGTCCACACTCAACAGGATGCCTCCACCGGGGTGTGCTGCCTCCCCAAGGTCTGTTCCTGGTTGGAAGCCACGTCTACCAAATCTGCTATCTGAATGGTCAGTCCACTGTGAGCACAGGAAGGAGCTTATTACATCCTTGTGGGTGAGAACGGTGAGGGTGAACTCAGGCGCCTTCACCTTCTACCTCTTCCTCCAGTGTTTTCTGTTGAGCTTGGAATACCATCCTGTCTCCTCCCTTGCCCAGCTGTCCTTACGCGGTCTGACCCCTGCTTATCTCCCAGCCTCATACCCTGTCCTTCCCTCCCCTCCCCACACTCCAGCCACACTAGCTTCTTTCTTTTCTTTAGTACCCAAAGCTTGTCCCCTCCAGGGCCATTACACTGATATTTCCTCCTCCTGAACCACCGTTTCTCCAGCTCTTGGCCCTGCTGACTCCTCATTCGGGCTGAGGGGCACATACTGGCTCCTCAGAGGCCTTTCTTGACCACCATTCTTTCTCCCTCATGCCCACTTGCTATTACATTATGTTGTCATTTTTTCATTGCAGTTATTATCTAAAACCATTTTTATTTGCTTGTTTAGTGTCTCCCTCTTCCACTTCCGTGCAAGCTCCGTCACAGCAAGGACCCTGTTTCTTGTTCACCATCGAATCTCCCCATGCCTCATGATTGGTGACACGAAAGGCAAGGTTGCCACCTAGTGTTTAGACGCGGAGATGTGTGGGACCAGCAATACCATTTTTTTTTTTTAATTGTGTATCAGTGTATACAAAGTCAAATTTTTACAACCTGCTACAACAAAGACCAGAATTTACCAAGGGAGCATAATTCCCCACAAAGTGTCTCTTAAGAGGCCCCACACAGATTCTTTGCATTCTCATGGGTTTCTGCCAAAAGCAGAGACACTGTCTTTGTTAGCTACTACGGAAATCCAAAGCAACCAAGACAGATGCGTAGCTCAGTTTCACAAGGTCGCAAGCATATTCTCCAGACTGTGTTTCCTTCCATTCCACCTGCCTTCAAGGTCAGGATGTGCTGCTTATAAAATTAGTGAAACCCATGTTAAAGAAAAGAGCAATCCATCATCTCAATTGCTTATTGCCCTGGTAACATAGGGAAGGATGCATCTTTAAGGTTCAGGAACGCATGATCCATTCAGACCCGTAAGTGGTTGTGGCCAAGCAAGAGATTTACTGCACTGAAAAATCTTGGTAGCCCCAGGCTGCCTATTTTCTACTTCCAGCCATGCTGAAGACTGGCAAGCAAAGAAGGGGAAGCTGTGAAAAGTAGCCAGATGAGGGTGGTACCAGGGGAACCCATTTAATAAAGAGCCTCAGTGAGGCTCCTAAGATATCACTCTGGGAAACTGGGTTATTAGAAATGACAGAAAATGGGTGGTGAGATGCGCCAGTGGAGGGGAATAACCATGGCAACCAAACTATCCATTTTCTTATTATTTCACTTTCCTTGAGACTAAAAATAGATCAAGTGTAGGTCATTGTAAACAAGACCAGCAATGGTTTACATCTCCTGTTACAGCTTTTCCTGGCTTTTTTTGTGGGCTTGTAAGGAAATGCCCTCCTAACATAGGAAAATAATCACATGCCTTTTGTTCTATCTAGTCTTTGCTATGTATTACCCTAATGCACATAGTGTTCTATTTTTACTTCAGAATATATTTTCTAAGAGCAAGTAAGAAACAATTATGGAATTATAAAGCCGAATTACAATGTGTTTTGGAAACCACTTTCTCAAAGCAGGATTTTCCCCCCCATCCTAAGAGATCTAGGTTCTATTTAAATCTCTGTAGTAACAAGGAACTTAATACTTCATGATGTAGCAATTCTATTATTAAACAAATCATTGGAAAGTTATTTATCTTTTTCTGTTTATTCATGCACCTGATATTAATTTAGCATCTATGCTGTACCAAGCACTGTGCTGGGCACTTCAGATCTAGCGGTGAACAAAATGAACCCAGTCCCTGAATGTATAGAGGTTATAGTCTGCTTCTCTGTGACTTCCCTCTGGATATCTGCAACTAGAAACATTATAGAACAAGACAATTATCTTTTTCTGAGAGTCCTCTGAAGTTTGTAGAGATCCTTTAGATTTTTTCTGACCAACACAGCTTATGGAGTCAGTGAGGATTCCTTGGCTGCAAGCAAGCAAAACAATGAACAAAGGCCCTGGCAAAAAAAAAAAAAGAAAAGAAAAGAAAAGAAAAAAATGGATCCACTTGAGGGAAATAGGATAGCTCAGAAAATTGAAGGGCGAGTGGAAGAATCAGGCTTGGAGAAAGCAGAACAGTGGCAAGTTTGAGCATCTAAATAGCAGGACTAATGAACTGTGTTTTCAAGGTCCTGCTATTGTTTCAGTAACAATTTTTTTCCTTTGTCCCTCTGATCAAGACTGAAATTTCAAGGAGAGAGAATCTGATTGGCTTGGCTGGGGTCCCATGCCCACCCCATGCTGGGGACGGTGGTGGAACTTCTTGATGTTCACACAGAATGTAGTCAATGAAGCAACGGGTGTTCCTGCAAAGAAAGACCAAGAAACTGCCAGAATGGGGCGCCTGTTCCTGCAAATAAAAATCAAGAAACTGCCAGAATGGGGCGCCTGAGTGGTTCAGTTGGTTAAGCGGCTGCCTTGGGCTCGGGTCACGATCCCAGGGTCCTGGGCTTGAGTCCTGCATCAGGTCTCCCTGCTCAGTGGAGAGCCTGCTTCTCCCTCTCCCTCTGCGTGCCGCTCTTCCTGCTTGTGCTCTCTTTCTGTCAAATAAATAAATAAAATCTTAAAAAAAAAAAAAAGAAACTGCTAGAAAGAGGAAGAGGGGATATTGGTGACAAAATCAACAGATGACCGTACAGCCGCCATCTTAATCACCATCCTTTGGGCAGACAAGACCACTTGGAAACAGAGATGGAAAGGGAAACCTGGAGCTCCCCCCTTAGAAAGTAACACTTGCCTGCAAGGTCTGATAGATTTATCTCATCTCTCGAGTAAGAACCCCCAGGTCTGCCTCACTTTCCTCCTGTGATCCTCAGGATGATCCTGACAACGTCATCCTTGTTGGTCTTACTCCGTTCCGAATTCATTTTTCCCTGGGAGGCACAGGAGAGGCCCAGTCAGGCAGTGATGAAGGGCTCTTGGCTCTTCCTTTTGAAAGCTGCCTGCTGGGTCCAGCCCAAGCACCAATGCTGTCTCAAAGCTTGCTTTATTTCCAAACAAATATGTTTATAACCTCAAATTGGGATCCGCGTCCATTCCTCATTTCACCATCTTACCCGTGAATGTATCATACAGCACTTCGCGAATGTAAATGAGTTTAGTTGGTTTCAAGTGCTTGTTCTTGGGAATCAGGCAGTTTTGCTTAAAGTACACACAGGAACATCCTAGATTTTTGCTGGAGATTAACATGAAAACTAAATATTTGTGTATCTATTTCACAAAAGGGAAAAGTCATTAACTTTCTCCACTACTCTAGCAGGTCCCTATTTTTTTTTTTTTTGAGATTATTATAGAATCTCACATGATGTCTGCAGGCTCCTGTGTGCTTTGGAATAGAATTCACTTGGGCCCAGTGTTATAAAGTCTCTTAAAGCTGCCAGGTGTGTGTACTCTTATTTACACGGCCTGCCTTGGTTGGACCCAGTCTAATTTGCATACCTATCTCCTTGCTAAAAAAAGGCCAGCGAGCTATTGGTTAGATCTGCCTTCACCTTGCAGAGCTCAGCTGTGTTTAAAAGAGGAAGGGCTTTACAACCAGAAAGACCCAGGTTTAAGCCCTATTCCTGTCTCATACTAGTTGTGTGGCCTTGGTCCAGTTTTTTAACCGTTTTAACCGTTTCTAGGTCTCAATTTTCTCATCTGGAAAATGGATATAACCTCATCGGGGGTTTGGATTGCTTCTGACTGACAGAAATCACCCAGTTATTTTAACAGAGAACTTCCTATGAAGAACTGTCAACCAAGTACTGAAGAGATGAAAAGGGAAAAAGGAAACACCAAAAATAGCCGTCTTAGCAAGCGGCCACCACCCTAGAACCGGGGGAAGGAATGGGGATTGGTAAGGCTGAGAAGCCTGAGGAGGGACCCTGAGAACGGGCACTGCTCCGCTGTACCGTTGCCTCAGGAGCTGGAAGGCACCCTCTGCGGGGTGAGGTCCAGCCCTCTGAGGAGGGGACACGGAATTGCGGGACTGGGGTCTCAGGGGATGGAGTGGTGCTAGTTCTGCGAGCGTTGGAAGAAACACAAACCAGAATCAACTGCGCTGCTGGCCCTGGGAAGGACGGTGCTGACGGGAAGGAATGGAAGACAGAAAGCAACAGGAGGTACACAGGAAGGAGCGGGTCCCCTTCCCTCCGGCCTTGTAGTTAGTTTCCCTCTAGTGCCCCCTATTGGCAAACCCCAGCTGAGAAAGGAGACCGGAGGTTTGTGGAGTCCCCGCCCCACAGTCACAGAGGATGAAAGGCTGGCAAACAGCAACTTTCTAACTGGCCACTTTGGCTACTCGGCATCTTTCTTCCACACAAGAGCTTTCCTATGGACTTCCATACACGGAAACGAAGATGTTCTCAACCTCATTGCACTTCAGTGTCCCAGCAGTCCCTCAAAGTCCCAGCGGTCATTGTATCTACCTCTGGGACAGTTACATCATTCATCTTTGAGCTGTCTTAGTTACTCTCAACTTTGAAGTCTCACCAGAACATTCTGTTACTGAAACACTAAATTTTCTTGTGTAAAATTAGTAAGGGGGAAAAGAAGAAGAAATACAAAATTAGTTTATATGAGGGGTTGAAAAACTCCAACTCACAGGTCAAATCCAAATTTAAAAATAAAGTTTTATAGGAACATAGCCACACCGATTGATTTACATATTGTCTCTGGCAGCTGTGGGGCTATAATAATACATTTGGGTGTTTGCAACACAGACCATATAAGCCTAACATATTTGTTATCTGACTCTTTACAGAAAAAAAGTTTTATTCTGCTTTATCTACACACACACGCATTTCAAAAAACTGGTTTATTCCAAGTTTTCTACCCTCTCTGTTAGAACCTCAGTTAGTTCTTTACTTGGTGAGCTGACACAAATATTCATTCCTGAATGAATGTCAGAATGAATTCAGAAGTGTCTGAATCCTCAGTGATTCTGCCTTTTTATGGTTGCTGGAGTTTTCCATTAACTTTTATTATTGGTCATGGAAGTGCTAAGATACAGATCAGAGAATCCCTGAGTTCTGGACATGGTTCTCCTTACATTCATTTTGTAGTAGCAACACAATCAGCTCCTGGTTATCGGAATCAATCATCTCAGCCAGAAGAGTGATATTCTTTACCTGTTGGTTCAGGGACACGAGGACCCCAAAATGACCAGTGGCAGTCTCATTTTCCACTTCAACGGAACCATTGTTGTGTAGGCAATGGGAATCATTCTTCTCTCCAGACCAGTACAGATCATTACTGCACAGATGGGAGGCAAGAATTCTGCAAGAAGGTTATTAGATGTAATAGTGAGAGGAGCCACTCCTACAACCACCCCTTGATTGCTAGACGCATGTATGCTGGCTATGGATGAAAGAGCGCCAAAGAGCATACATATACCATATCCTGTAGATAGAACCCCATGCATTCAGGATATTGTCTTTCAACTGGCACCATAACCTGGATTTCAATGGGCATCGCATGATTCTGTTGGGCCAGCTGCTTCTGGGTGATGGAAAACATGGTAAGGCAGACAGGCATCTGGTGTGTAGTGTCTTCTGTGCAACCTGGTACAAAAGGCATCAGTGCCAGCGACAAATCAGGCATTCCTCCAAGGCAGTGGGTGATCACTACGATCTTAGGCAAATGAAAGAGGCCAGCTTAGCCAAACATCCATGGGATACTCTCCATCTCCAGTCCTATTTGGGGGTACTTTTTGCTCCTTGCTTTTCTTTTTTTCTAAAAATGGTCCTCTCATGAATTCTCTCCTCCTGAGCCTCTTATAACTGCTGTCAATGGCTTCTCACCAGGACGAGCTTCCTCTGCAGGGACCTGGGAGGCTTCCAAGCCACTGAGGGAGTTCTTGCTGCTGAACAGCCTGGGCAATGGCTTTCTAGACCCCTTCAGACCTCATGACAGCTGCATCCTAATTCACATAATTCTCCATGGCTGTTCAGCAAGAGTAGGTATCATGGGCTTGGAAAAGGAGTTCCTTTCTTCCTTCCTTTCTTTTTTCTTAAAGATTTTTATTTATTTATTTGTCAGAGAGCACACACAAGCAGGGGGAGCGGCAGGCAGAGGGAGTAGCAGGTTCCCTGTTGAGCAAGGAGTCTGATTCGGGGCTGGATGCCAGGACCCTGGGATCATGACCTAAGCCCAAGGCAGACACTTAACTGACTGAGCCACCCGGGCATCCCAGGAGTTACTTCTTTCTTTGGGCCCAGTGACTCTCTTTGGGTCAGGATGAGGCCAGCCTCGTGTGTTTAAACCCCAGACAATGTTTTAGGTCCACTATGTGTGGCTCTATGGACATTGCCTAACCCCTTCTTTAGCATTTAATGCAATTTACTTGACATGAATTAAATCCTTATATTGGTCATTTCTGCTAGGGTCATGCTTAGTGAAAGTAATTCCAGTACATGATTATCAAAAGTAACACCAGGGGCGCCTGGGTGGCTCAGTTGGTTAAGCGACTGCCTTCGGCTCAGGTCATGATCCTGGAGTCCTGGGATCGAGTCCCACGTCGGGCTCCCTGCTCAGCAGGGAGTCTGCTTTTCCCTCTGACCCTCTTCCCTCTCGTGCTCTCTGTCTCTCATTCTCTCTCTCTCAAATAAATAAATAAAATCTTAAAAAAAAAAAAAGTAACACTGGGGTTTCATTGGCCCCAAACAATCATTACATGGCATCCTGGAAAGGAATAAAAAGCAAGATTTTGAATAAGCTCAAATAGGACTACTGATTTGTAATTATGTAAGTATGTAAGTTCTTTTTAATCTAATAAGAGCAATCTAATAAGAGCAATAATAGAGTTTGTGTATTGCACATTTTGAATAAGTTTCCCAGTTTGTAGTTGGCCTTTCAATTTTTTTAAAAAAGATTTTACTTATTTGAGAGAGAGAGAGGGAGAAGTAGACGCCCTGCTGAGCAGGGAGCCTGACCTGGGGCTCAATCCCAGGACCATGGGATCATGACCTAAGCTGAAGGGAGACGCTTAACCGAGGACTGAGCCACCCAGGCGCCCCTCAATTTTTATACAAAAATGTTTACATTTTTTTGAGGCTAATTTGTCATTTGATCAGAAAAAAATTGTAAATATATCCAAATAACATTTCTTATATTTCTTCGGATTCTTTGAGTCGTTGTGCTATAGAATCAGGGTGGGGCTGGCAGGAAGTCACAAAGCCAGTTCCAGCAGCACTCAACAGTACCTAATGTGCTTGCTGTGTGTGACTCTGGGCTTAACCTCTCTGGGTCTCAGTTTTCTCCTCTGGGAAATGAAATGAGTAGATGAGACGATTTCAAGGTCTCTTCCACTTTAACACTATGATATGAAATGACAGGTGATATGATTTCATTGATGTGACTGATAAAAGGATAAGGCAGGGATTGAATTAGCTAAAGACAACCATAACTTTCATATTTCAATTCAAACTCTTTTGAGCCTAACAAATTTTTTAAGTGTTCAAGATAAAGCAACTATTGATTCATCTGAAATAGACATGGTATATCCGATCTGAGTACATCTTGTTTTTATTTCTCCAGAGAACTGGTGGAAGATCTCTCCAATATTTACTGGTAGCAGAGAAATTCAATCTAGGAGCTTGTAGCTGGCAGCACATGGCTGGTTAATATAAAATCCATACAGCCTACTCAGATGACTCTGAAGGGCATTACAGTGGTTTTTGTTTGAGTCTCTATCTTGTCATGGTTGATCAGAATGCTTCTTTCAATAATAAACAGGGACTTTCTGTATTCCACATAGTCTAACTTGAAATATGAATAAGAGGATGGAGTTAGAGAAAGGTAAGGAAGGAAAAAAGATAAAAAGAAAAAAGCCTTGGATGATGGGTGTCCTGTTAGTTGTATGCGTGTATTGGGATCTGGTCCAACACTCCTCTTAGGAGGTCAGGCACTTGGGAACGCTTCTGGAAAGGGAAGCAGAGATTAGCATGAGAAAAGTACAGCTTGCTCATTTCCGGTCTTGAGGTACCTGTTCGTGTTGAGTACGTTTCCAGGGAAGCCAGACACATAGAATACAGCAAGAGGCCCAAGGAATAACTTGGGTGAGTTCTGGAATTCTGGTCATGAGTTTACATTGTTTGTAAAGGCAGTGTCTGAGTCAGACTTCCTCACAGAGGACCAGGGTGCTGGCCAAGAGGCCCAAGTGGAGATGGGATTTTTAGTGCCTGGGTGTGGATTAGGAATTCAAAAGGTGGAAGGCAGGACTCGTTCATGCATCATGAACATGCAACCAGTGCTGTTGCACAGAACCCACGGCTCAGAAAAATCCCATGGTTGATCGTTAGGGTTTTGCAACTGCTATCCTGAAATTTTAAATAATTTTATTTTTGAATTTATGTTTTATAAGTGAAGTCAGATGTGACCATGGAGCATGACCGGGGGCTTGGGGTCTTGGCTCACCAGCGATGCTGTTTTTTACCACCTGCTCCCAGCTTCTCAGCTGCCGGCGCCCCCAGCAACCACTGGTACCTTAGCCCCTGGTTGGGGCCTGGGAGTGAAGGAGGAAGACTTGGAGCTAGGTATGCTCATTCTTGTTGAGTTGTGGGACTGGGCCTCATTCATCCCAAGTATCCTCGAGCACAAGGGAGTGCAACATCAAATAGCAAATAGAAAACACCATGACAAGTCGGAAGAGACCACAAAATCAAGAAAAAGCTTTTTCTTCTGCTTTTTAAATGAGAGGCCCCATATTTTCATGTTGCACTAGGTCCCACAAATTATGTAGCCAATGCTGGTGAGAGGGATAGGTAATGACTACCCAAGGAGTGAGCTAGGCTGACCTCAGAACACAGCAGGTAGTAAGGGTGAACACCAAATCCAGGGGTGGAGTATAGAGGCCAGAGCTGAGCATTAGAGTCAGGGGTTTGAAGCAGGAGAGATAAGAGAAACTGGAGAAAGTTGAAGTCCAGAAGAAAGCATGGCTAGGGCATTCCGAATATAAATTTCATCAGTGGTTTGTGTTTTGATCTTGTTTTATGCGTGGTTGAGGGTCCATCTGACTCAAATGGCCAAAAATGAAGCCAAACAATGTTGACTATGTTCTAAGCCCAAGTCAGTCCCTGAGAGTGGAAATAAAGACCATCATACATTTTTCTGATCCTGAGGGAGTTTACAGAGGGCTGAGATGTTCCTTTAGCCCTCCTGTATAACAGTATGAATTACCATAATAAAAATTCAGTTGACTGTTAGGCCTTTAACGTGAATAATTCTTGAAAAGAAGACTGTTCCATCATATAACATGCTGTGTGTGTGTGTGTGTGTGTGTGTGTGTGTGTGTTCTAATCTGTGGCGGGAGGAAAAAAAACTTTTATAGTTTCTCTTTTAAGTTTGGTGACTTTAGCCATATATATGAGGGACATTGATAGGAACTATTGCTCCTGATAAATAAGGCTGGAAATCAGAAAGCAAATCCTCCCCATTTGGGATTCCACAACCTTGAGCAGCACCTTGCTAAGCACCTCTGAATTTGTGCAGGGTTTGGGAAAGAAGTGCAAACAATACTCAGCACCTCCACTTATTTTTAACAAAATGGAATTTAAACACAATTGGTACTCTTAATTTGTTCTGAAGCCTTTATAGTTTCAGTTACTCATGTTAACTGCAGTGAGTAGTGGGAAAGTTTTAACCATATTTTGAAGCAGAATTTACTTATCAGAGTGGCAGGGGGAGCAGGGAGGAACTCTGGAAGAAAGTAACACCTGTCTTGTCTGACACTTTACATTTTTATTTATTTAACACACACTCATAGAGTGCTTACTATAGTGTCAGACATTGTCCCAACTGTTTTACCAACACTAATTAATTTAGTGCTCCTAACAATCAGGGCTGGCTTATCCAGTAGGCACAGTGCCTGACTTTTCACAGTCAGGAGGAAAAAAAGTTGAATATAATAATATGAATATATAATAAGGAATTCAACCTGGATTATATGCCCTTAGACCAGTGCAGCTGTAAAATATAATTTTAAATATTATTTTATAGAAGAAGGGGCCCATGGAAGCAAACAAAAATCATAATGTGGTTCTAATAACAACTCCCTCATTACCTTAATTTTATAGGAGAAGTATGAAGCATGCTTAGCAATACACAGCTAATAATGAGAGAGCTGAGACTCTAGTCAAGCGTTGCTTCCAGCGCTCTGTAGAACACGGTGCTGAGCTATTCTGACACGTTCCTCAATGCCGTATTTCACATGACTTTCCCAGACGCTAAAAAATTTGCTCTCAATAAACCAAAACTTTGTGTTTTAATAATTTTAGAAGGTTTTCTATACGTTTGTTACTTAATTCCTGCCTTATTAATTAGGTTATCCTGAACGTAAATCTACTCTTCTGCATGATGCCACGGTATTCTTACCCATTGGTAACCTTATTGAGTATTTTTTATGCACTTGGCACTCTTCTAAGATTTTTTTTTTACAGGTATTAAGTCATTGAGTCCTCATTACCCTATGAGGCAGATAGACTCTATAGATGAGGAAACCCAGGTTAAGAGAGGTTAAGCTACTTGTCCAGTTTCACCCAGCCAGTTGGTAACAATGGAACCCAGGTTTCCTGGCTCCAGAGGGGACCCTCCCAACCAAGGAAGAGCAGCTGCTTTGCACTGTGCAGTATAGAGTGATAGTCTCAGGAGCTTTATTCCTACCCCTCATATTTTTGGACCCAGATGTTATTAAGTCTGCTGTCAACTTTTCAGGGTATCTGCCTTCTCTCTCCCTGTTAGGCAATTAGCTAATAATTTTAGCTATGTCTTGTTTCTAGCACTCACATTTATCACTTGATAAATTCATGGAGTGCTTACCAAGTGCTGTGTCGTGTTTATTTGCTGCTTTCAACTACTGTAATTGAAGAACTAGAGAGTCCATTACTCTGCCAAGTAGCATCAACATGTGCTGTGTGGAGGGAGAGATGTTCTTATAATTGGCCTTGTGATCCTTATTGCCTGGCCTTGTGAAGATGATTTGGGATGCACTGAGGGCCTTTATTGGTTAATGGTCATTTATTTCTTGGTTTTTAGCTAACTTTTCAATAGCAAGTGCTGATAAATTGCATTATTTTATATAAGGGGGTAATATTTAGCATGATACCTTAAATGAGAAGTGGCTCAAAAGAGTTCATTTGCGAGGTAACTGCACTATCTTTACGGTCTTTATTGAATGGTGTGACAAATGATTTAAGTGGAAAATAAAACCCCATTGGGCTATTCTGGATTAGTTTTCCCTTATAGCTCAATCTTGAATACTAGTCCTGAAGTTGGGAGGGACTCAATCTCCCTACCTATATATCTGTTCTCCCAAGTTTTTATGTACAAAGAAATGTTTGTTTTATATCTTGACCTTTGCTCATACCCAAATATCATATGAGGTATATCCTAAATTTTGCCTTCATGACTATTTTAGAGTTTAAAATCTAATTGACCACAACTCTAGGATTTGAAGACTGCTTTCTGCCACCAATTTGATTCTTTTCTATTAGCCTCATTTCAGTTCTTGGTCTTCACAGCCCTCTCAGGAAGCACTGCTACCACGCCCAAGACTTCATGACTGGCCCAAGAATGCTCTGCTGATCGGCAGTTTACAATCCTTCAGAAGCTTGACAGTTTCTGGGCCCCACTGCTTAGTCATTGTGGAAATACCTAAGCCTTTTGTAATCTCTGGAATAATAACTAATATTTTAGATAGGAGGAAAACAAACAAGAGATGAGCCAATTTCTTGAAACATATTCATCTGTTTTTGTTTGTTTGTTTGTTTGTTTTAAAAACGAACCACTCCAGACTACTACTTAAGTCAGAGTTTACAAAGTGGTGACCCATAAGTTAGATTTAGGCCATTGACATGATTTGTTGGGCCTGCATCTTAAACTACACAAATTTTAAATCAATTACTTTCATTTAAAAATCAGGAAATTTTACAAAAAAAAAAAAAAAGATCTCCAGACTTCTCACTTCTTTGGAAATTGTGTGATCTGACAGCATTAGACCCATATTCTTCTATGGTAACAGTGAGCTAGAACTAGAGCAGGCACTGCCTCACGTGCCACAATCCCACATGTAGTCCAATTTGCTTACTTACATTACCTGCCTGTGCCCTGCAGGCATTTGATTTTGTATCCCCTACTGTGAGTCAATGAAAGACACAAGCTCAAAAGTTCAGGACCACAGTATCTTTGCTTAGTTTTCTGCTTAGTTAACATAATCTTAAAAATTGAAATGGAAAAGTAATACAAGCTCATAAAAATTAAAAGTGTATAGCAAAAAGTACAAATTTAGTGACCTCACTGATCTGATAATTCTTTTTTTAAAGATTAATTTTTTAAATTTATTTGAGAGAGAGAGAGAGAATGAGAGAGAGAAAGCACATGAGAGGGGGTAGGGTCAGAGGGAGAAGCAGACTCCCTGCTGAGCAGGGACCCCCCGATGCTGGACCCGATCCAGGGACTCCAGGATCATGACCTGAGCCGAAGGCAGTCGCTTAACCAACTGAACCACCCAGGCACCCTGATCCAATAATTCTTTTTCCTCATTCTCCAGAAATAACGCTGGTAATAGTATCTTTTGTATTTATTTAGATATTTTCTATGAATACAATTTTTTTTTATCCAATTGGGGTTACCTGCTTTTTGTAAGGCTATATGTATATACAACTATTGGGTACCACACATGTGCAAAGAATGCTATAGTGTATTAAAGTAACTATCCATATAATTGACAAAAACTCTTGCTGAAATGTCCAAATATTAGAGAAAAATGTTTTAAAATTATCTGACTAGTTGCCTTCATTAGTCATCCTTTCAGCTCCTTTCTTTATGGAAGGAATCCATCCTTTCAGTAGACATTCACTGAGTTCCCATTATGTTCAAGGCACTCTGCTAGGTAAAGTGGGAAATAGAGAGATGAATTAAAAACAAGATCAACAACACTAACATAAGGAAGAAAGTGATTAATTTTTTCCCAAAAAGGAATAGGGTGAAAGTATTGGATTTTAAATTAAACATGCTCTAATTTCAGTGGACCAAGCCTAAGATTTGAAGGATTACAGAAGTCTAGGAATAATCCAAACTTGAAAAGGTAAATAAGAAAAAGTTTCAGCTGAGTGATTCAATGTCAATTTTGCTAAAGTGAAGTTGAGGTGATAGAACCACAAAGTAGAGATAGAATTAGAGATGTGCCTATGAGAGATTGAGAAAGAAATTTTGCCTTTGAAATCTTATATCTCAGTCACCTGGAAAAAATTATTTCTGTTTGTTGAATACTCTCTTGAATTAGAGCATGGTAAATGCTGCCAATTTTTAAGGAAATAACCAAAACCAAACCAAAAAAACCCATAATATTACCTTAAGGACTTTTCCCCACTATAGTTTTTTGACAGGTGGGGCCTCTTGTAAATAATAGAAAATACCTATTTGTTACAGATCTGCAATCACTTGTGGATACAGAATTATGGGGGACACAAAGCACACCCAAAGTTCTTTCCAAAGAAATATCACCCTTCAAAAATTCTTTATTTTGATCTCCAGCAACCTGATGCTTTCATATACTCAGTGTGGATGAGGAGTTTAAAAGTTATGCAACTCTAGTTTTGACATATATAATGGCTATGTAAGATACTTATTAACATTGGATAAAGCTGGGTGAACTGTTTTTTGCAATTTCTTGTGAGTCTTAAAGTATTTCAAAATATAAAGTTATTTTAAAAATGATCATTCAACAAATTTTCATCCTGCTTTGGAATGTCTTATCTTTTGTCTTGATTGCCTCATTTAGACTTTTAATTTTAAAACTTCTTACTTAAATTATTTTATGGATATTGCTAGTTGAAATATCAATGAACTTGTCTAAATTATTCAAGCAAAAATATCTGTTTTTAGAAATATGTTACATGTTAGAAAAAAAAAGAAGATAGTAGGAAGGGAAAAATGAAGGGGGGGAATCAGAGGGGGAGACCAACCATGAGAGACTATGGACTCTGAGAAACAAACTGAGGGTTCTAGAGGGAAGTGGGTTGGGGGATGGGTTTGCCTGGTGAAGGGTATTAAAGAGGGCATGTATTGAATGGAGCACTGGGTGTTATACACAAACAAAGAATCATGGAACACTACATCAAAAACTAATGATGTAATGTATGGTGATTAATATAACATAATAAAATAAAATTTAAAAAAAGAAAGAAAAGTATTTTATTCTCTCATGAGTCATCTAGGCTAGATTTCTTCAATGACAAAGTTCAGAGGATAATTGTCCAGCCTCAGTTTCTCTTTGCCTTGCTTTAGAACTTTAGATAAGAAAGAACATTTTTCATAATAATCCTGTAAGTCTATAATTTTTTTGTTCTTTTGTCTCAAAAGTGTATGAGCTGTTTGAAATATCAGTAGTACCATAATCAACAACTATTTTTTTGGTATTACTTTGCCAACAGCTTTTTCTCTCCACAACACATATCATACCAATCTATAAATGTGTTATGTTCTATGATAAATTATATAAAACCAATAAATGCCCCATTTCTTATTCTGTATATTAAAAATACTATAAATTCACTTAGAAATATCATTAGAGCCCCCTTAAAAAATTCAGTGCTATGGTCTCCAAAATAGGGCTCACATGTCCCAGGGGATATTCAGGTTGATTCATACTGGTTGTCTAGACTTGAAAAACTAATGTGATCCAAAGCAGTGGTAGCCAATATACTGTGCCAATGGTCTTCAAATATTCATTTAGCCAAAATTTCTCCACAAGATTCTTCATAATCAATTAAGAAAAATTTCTTGTATTCATATTTCTAGTAGATAGTGATTATTCTTTGGGGAGCATGTATCAGTAATTTACATATTTCCATAATTTTCTAAAAAGCATTATGGCCTTTTTAGTGAATCACCAGAGTAATTATTCATCCTTTTCATTCAAGAAAGTATATAGTTTCGGGGCGCCTGGGTGGCTCAGTCATTAAGCGTCTGCCTTCGGCTCAGGTCATGATCCCAGGGTCCTGGGATCGAGCCCCGCATCGGGCTCCCTGCTCGGCGGGAGGCCTGCTTCTCCCTCTCCCACTCCCCCTGCTTGTGTTCCTGCTCTCGCTATCTCTCTCTCTCTGTCAAATAAACAAATAAAATCTTTAAAAAAAAATAGAAAGTATATAGTTTCTGTTTAGAAGGGATCTAGATGCTTTCCAGCCCAGCTGACTACCTACTGCTTGAATCTGCTTTTTGAAATTCTCACCAAGCATTCATCTAGCTTAAATCATGGTATGACCTGGAGAGCCACAGGCTCTGTGGGGAGTGGGTAGGGGAAACCGGAAAAAGTGAATGCTGACCTGGCATAGATCCAGTTCTCTTCATTCACTCATTGAACAAGAGCAGCTGGGATACCATCTGATTCAGTTAATTAGCTCCTTTGTCAGATTTAATAGGCAGAAAGCATTCCATTGCTCAAGGTAGTGACCCTTGAGCTGAATCTTAAGGATGAGTAGGAGTTAGCCATCCAAAAATACAGCAATTGGGCCCAACCATTTGAATGGCAAAATATGTCACCTCACATAAGCTATGAAAGAGGTATGTCAGAGCAAATGGGAGAGTAAGCACCTCCAGAAAAATCTTCATAAAATTAAAAAGAAAACTGGTAAAAATCATAAGTCAACTTTTTCAGAACTTTAGATATTTAGTCAAAGGCTTGTAGCAATCTGGGGAGTGTTTGTTCAAGAAAAATGGCTGAATCTCAGCAAAAACTGTGAGACTTATGGCATTTAACTTGCCCTTTGCCCATTCCCCACTCTCTAGCTCCATGATAGCTTTGAAAATAAACAACCTGCAATCATGTTGAAAACTGGCAACCTGGCAGCCACTGAAGGTTGCAGAATGGAATTGGACCTCCTTCAAAACCTCGTTCCCAGAGAATTGTCAGTGTTTGACTTGTCTGGTAGTTCCCTGAAAGATTCTACTTGCAAGTCTGTCTTTATTTGACATGACTCAGAGTGGAGCTCATCTAGTGGATAAAACCTTTTCACCAGCAGTGTTTATTAAAACAATTAATGGCAATTGTTTAAAATTTGTGGCTGCCAACGGTAATATATAACGTTAGGATAAAAAACAGGCTAACCGAAAAGTTTAAAGGAAAAGATGGTGAATAAGATATCCATAGGGACTTTGAAAAGCTGACATATTCCTAGATTCCTAGGAATCTAGAAGGTCAAGTGCATGCATAGGACTATGTATGCCCAGGACTCTGTGCATGCTGAGAAAGACCTGAGAACGCCCTAAGCTCTTAGCTCTGGATGACCTTGAGGGTCTGTGCATGTAGAAAGTGAAGGCTAAGGCAGAGTTGTTAATTTTCTGACTGAGTGTTGAAGGCATGCTCCAATATACAGACACATGGCCCCTTGAGAGACTCACTGATTTTAGGCATTTAAGGAAATCTCTGCCCAATCATCACCTGACCACTAAGCTAACTGAGCAGACTTCAGCAGTGACATATGACAAGGAACACAGACTTTTTCATTCAGAAAAGCCACTAAAACAAACAAACAAACAACAAACAGCAACAAATCCTGAGAAGTGGGAAGTATCTGATTTCCAGAGTTGCCACAATTTATTATTTAAACATCCAGTTTTCAACAAAAAATTACAAGATGTGCAAAGAAATAAGAAAATATGGCCCATACACGGGGGGAGGAGGGAAGCAGCACTTAATAGTAACGGTCCCTGGTAAGTCCCAAATGGTGAAATCACTAGACAAGGACTTTATTTTTAAAGATTTTATTTATTTGAGAGAGAGAGAGAGCATGCACGCGTGCGAACGAGGGGTGGAGGGGCAAGCAGACAAGCAGATTCCCCGCTGAGCAGAGAGCCTGATGCAGGACCCAATCCCAGGACCCTGGGATCATGACCTGAGCCGAAAGCAGACACTCAACTGATTGAGCCACCCAGGCACCCCTAGACAAGGACTTTAAATCAGCTATTGGCCAAGAAACAATGAAAAGATGCTCAACATCATTAGCCATTAGGAAAATGCAAATCAAAACCATTTAATACCCATTAGGATCGCCATACTAAACAACAACAACAACAACAGTAATAATAAATGTTGGAAAAAATGTGGAGAAATTGGGGCCACAGAATACAGCAGTAGAAAAGGGTCCAATCTATCTAACAAACCTTATTTTGGTAAGTGAAATCTCCTTCACTTCAGAGGCAAGAAAAATATCTATAGGTTATCAGGACACTTTCTAGCATTTTCCAAATTATTCAAGTACCCACAAATCATACTGAGGTGTCCCAAAAGCATCTACTTGAAAGAGCAAAGGAAAATTTTATGGGATAATTTAGTGGATTAAATGCTAGAGGCACATTCTTGAGACATACATTCCTCCTTGTAGATGCTTGACTTCTCTCTGTTGTGAAGAACCATAGATCCTGGTTGAAATGATTTGTCTAAAGGTCAGATGAAGTATCTTGCAGGCCAGCAACGTTCTGTCTCTAGTGCCATAGGAACCAATACAATTCAGCTTTGGAGGCACATGCTATTTAGCTTTACAAGGTATTATTTTGATATGTAAAACTGATTAATCTCTTCAACTCTAGGCTATTGTGCATTTGAATCTTTTCTCAACAAAAAATAAATGAGTACTTTCTGTAAAATGTATGACAAATTTGTGATTGTATGGGTTAGGATAAAGCAAGCAAGGTACTGGAAAATAAACCACATTAAATATAATTTAGTCCTTTATTTACATGATAAATGTTAGTGGTCTCCTTATAGGCATATATTGAAAGTAAGCATAGTAGCCTTTGTAAAGTTACTGGTCAATTCTGAATTCCCCTGGATAGCCTTATCATTCCATTACTTTGTAAGATATTTTTAACCGGTAACCATAAATCACCTTCTATTATATTAAAGATTCTGGCTGTGATGAATGTGGCAGTTACCCCTGAGTCGGTAAAATGTATTCAGGTGTTGCCAAGTCCGGTCAGATGTTCAACTAGTTGAACGTGTCTCATTCTGCTTTTGCTTAAAAGAGAGTAAATTTTGTTAAATCAGACAGATTTCTTGTTTCCATTTTTCCCACTTATTAAAATAGTTACTAGTAGCTTTCAATAAAAATAATTATTTTTATTTTTCCTCGCTAACTTATGTCTCAGTAAGTCAAAGTCTAAGTACTTGAATGATATCTTCAAGCACAAAGTGAAAAATGGGATTCAAATTGGTTTTAATCTTGAGATATTCAGAAAAACATAAGTCAGAGCAATGTATTGGCATAGGGTTGGTGTTGAATGAGAGATCTTGATAATAGTCTTATGTTCTAAACTGTACACCTTACACTGTAAAAAAAAGTTTAAAAATAGAATAAAATCTTGTTTTGGCATGTGTGCCTAATTGAATTTTTAAAATATTTTATTTACTTATTTATTTAGAGAGAGACAATGAGAGTGAGTTGGGGGGAAGGGGCAGAGGGAGAGTGAAAGAGAGAACCTCAAGCAGACTTCATGCTGAGGACAGAGCCCAATGCGGGGCTTGATCTCATGACCCCAAGATCATGACCTGGCTTTTGATGACCAAAATCAAGAGCCAGACACTTAATCAACTGAGCCACCAAGGCACCCCCCTAATTGAATTTTTGATACTTCTTAAGGCAGTTTTTTACGTTTAGACATTTTTCTCCTCCAACCAAACCTTTTAATGAATGGTCTTAGAATATCCCTCAGTGGCACCTTCCTTATCCTTCCTGGAGGCCTCAGAGCTAATTTATTTTGTTGGAGCCACTTGGACACAGAAAGCTGGCAGCCTTCCCTGGCAGATGGTCAGGCTGAGCACACCTTCCACAAGTCTATTCTTTATTTTTCTCTTTCTTTTCCAAAAACTCCAATCAAAGAAACTGAAATTCAAAGCAAAATCAAGGACACCTTGATTGAAACAAGACTGGAAGAAGAGCCTCCAATCTAGAGCAGCTTTTTTAAGCAGAATCTTTTTTATCATCTAATATGTCAGATCATTCAGTCATTGCAGGTTTGTATTGGGGTGGAATAATATCCTGTCTTTCTGAATGTAGAAAAACCTAAAGAAAGGAAAAAGAGGTGGAGGGATAGATTAATCAGTCTTAGAAGACCAAAAATGTACCTTGAGAGGTGACCAATATTTCAAGGAGCCACTTCTTTCATAGCTATTTAGTAAACAGGCTTTGGTGTTAGGCTCCAAAAGCCCCACCTCTATTGGCAGGATTTCCCCAGCTGGGAGCTTTCTCCTTTGGTAGATTTGGGGGTTTGTGCCCTCTGATTGGAAACTTGAGTGGTACTAGACCTGCTATCCTCACCTCCAAGCTCCAAGTGTTACGATAAATATCCTGCTTGTGATCCTATCCACCATCCAAAGAAGTCTGGGTTCTAGATCGTGACCCTAAATTACTCTCATGAAATTCATCCCTTATCATTCCTCTTCCTTTCTCTAATCAGAACTTTCATTTCTTGGCACTTCAGACTCCACATTATCAGTTTTGTGTTTGCTTGTTTTTAAATTTTTTTATTTAAATTCAATTTAGTTAACATATACTGTATTATTAGTTTCAGGGGTAGAATTTAGTGATTTATCAGTTGCATGTAATACCCAGTGCTCATTTATCAGTTTTGTTTTAATAACTAAGCCTGACTGATAATTTCCCTGAAGGACAGAAAAAAAAAATAAGGAGAAATCCAATGACTTAAAGGAGTTAGTATCAGCTGCAACACTCAAAATCACCTGTCATAGTTATAAAAATTCCTTCAGGTCCAAAGAGCCCAAGTCATAAAAGCAATCTCTCTGGACCTCATTTTCCTCATGTGCAAAATGAGAAGGTGAACTACATAATTTTTGAGTTTTCTCCCACTTCTAACACTCCAAGAATCAGCACATTACAGAAGTTTTAAATTAGGGTTTTAGGGTCTTTGCTTAAATCAAATAACCCACTTCCATCTCCATTCTTGTTGATGTCTCCTGTATCAGGAAATGGCTCTTTATTAATTTGGTAGATACTTATTAAACGCTTACTATGGACCAGGTACTCTTATGGGTACTGAAAGTACAAAGGCTCTGCCCTTAGGAAGCTTGTGGTCTAGTTAATGGATGCCCTCGTCCTTCTTTCTTCTCCCATCTCCTGGGGGTAGTAAATTATTATTATTTACCCATCTCTCTCGTCATCCTTTCTCTGTCTCCTTTGATGGCTTCTCTTTCTCCTTGCAGTTCTAATGAATCCCAAGGATTAGTCATCCCTCTGTCCTGATTTCCCTCCACCTTCCCCTAGAGGGCTCTCCCAATGGCCACATAACATATACTTTCAAAAATGCTCATTTTCTTTCTTTTTTTTTAAGATTTTATTTATTTATTTGACAGAGAAAGACACAGCGAGAGAGGGAACACAAGCAGGGGGAGTGGGAGAGGGAGAAGCAGGCTTCCCGTGGGGCAGGGAGCCTGATGCGGGGCTCGATCCCAGGACCCTGGGATCATGACCTGAGTTGAAGGCAGCTGCCCAATGGCTGAGCCACCCAGGCACCCCAAAAATGCTCATTTTCCTAACTACTTTAACCTTTTGGCCTTAAGCCATTCTTTCACAATGACATGCCAGGGTAGTAATCTAAGGCACAGACACTGTGGTTCTATTTATGTACCAAGAAAATTAATCACTTCTGCCTAAATCTGCTCTGGGCATTCTGCTTCATTCCCGGTTTTTAGTTTTGTCTCCATTTTTGGATCTTCTCTTGTCTTTCACACTGCTCACTGAATTTACTTTCTATATGAGTTTCCTTGGGCTGCTGTAACAAATTACCACAAACTATATGGCTTAACACAACAGAAATTTATTCTCTCACAGTTCTGAAGATCAAAAGTCTAAAACCAAGGTGTCAGCAGGGGCCTATTCCTTCCAAAGAGCTCTTGGGAAGAATTCTTTCTTGCCTTTTCTAACTTCTGATGGTTGCCGGCAATCCTTGGCACTTCTTGGTCTTTATATGCATCATTGGAACGTCTGCTTCCATTTTCATGCATCCTTCTCCCCTGTGTCTCTATCTCCCTTTTCTTATAAGGACATTGGATTTAGGGCCTGCCCTAACCCAGTATGACTTCATCTTAATTTAGTACATCTGCAGAGACCCTATTTGTGTGTGTGTGTGTGTGTGTGTGTGTGTGTCCTACTGGTTCTGTTTTTCTGATGGACTCTTTACTAATATAGCATGTAATAAATATTTATTGAATGAATAAATTGAATGTAAAAATGAACAAATAAGCCTTCTATAGCTATGTACTGATTTCATTTTCCCAGCTTTACTATATTCTGCCTTTCACTAACAGATCAATCTTCATTTAACATCAATTTTATCACTTTATTCATCTTCTAAGACATTGACTTCAAACTCCTTGTTTGGATTTCCAGGAGCTCATAATCTGAGTGTTCTATCAAGTAGTAAGATTTAGTGGTTAAAAACATAGTTTATAATATCAAAAAGACCTCAGTGCAATCCAGGCTTTACTATTTACTAAATATGTGATCTTGGACACATTATGTTATTTTTCTGAGCTTCAATTTCCCCATCTATAAAACACATATGTTAGTACTTACCTCTAAGAACTACAAGAAATAAATAAGACAATATATTTCAAATTGTTAGCTGAATGCCTGAAAGGTATTAAGTACTAAACAAATGGAATGTTCTCATATAATTATCTTCACTCTACTCAAATATGAATTATTCAAACTAGTCAAGCTGGTTTCCTCAAAGGTCCAGAGATTTATTCCAACCCCATGTCCTCTTGGATGTGCCCTCTTTAAAAAATTTTTTTTTTATTATTTGGTCTCTTTTTCTTTCTTACTCTCTTCATTTACCATTTTTGAAAGCTAGACTCAAATCTTTTTCCACCTTGTCAGTCCTCATTTACCCAACTTGCTTCTCTGTGGGCAACATTTTATCTCTATTGAAAATGTTAGTTTTGCTCCAGGGAGATGGAGTAGATGTGCTTTTCCACATTCTTCCTTCCAAGTACAACTAAAAAATCCTGAATATATATTTTATTCTATATATAAGAAAAATGAAAGAAGACTTTAAAATTAGAAAGAAAAAGGCAGAACAGTTTAAGACTTAGGGGCACAAAGAACAACACAGTGGTGAGTTCCCTGGTTTTTCTTTTTTGTCTCATATATCCCTAACTTGGAGCATAAGAAGGAATCAACTCAGAAATGTAAATAGGCAGACAAAAAAAAAAAAAAAAGCCCCAACGAAAGCCTGTATCCGAAGGGTTATTTACCCAAAGAACCAAGAAAGGGGAAACCTGGCAAGCCAGAAAACTTTTAGACAATAACAACTCTACTCCATGCAAATGCCACAGAAAACACTATGGCTTCACTCCCATCCATGCCAGCAAAAGCAAAATGGGGAGCCTAGACTTCCACACTTGTGAGGCATTAATAAGACACTCAGTACTCACTCCCAGTAGGGTGTGTCAGAGAAGGCAAAGTAGGCAACTATGAAGCCTGGGCTTCTATCCCTCTCCCTTTCCCTGGAGCCATCTCAGAGGAAGCCTAGAAGAGATTCAGGGCTTTCACCATCACTCAGTGGTAATGAAAGTACTCCTGTTGCAGTGAACACATGAAAATCAAAACTGAAAATGCAATGTCATTTACATTTGCTCAAAAAAAAAAAGAGAGAGAGAGAGAAATACTGGGAATTGGGGGCAGATGACAGAGTAGGAGGATGCTAAGCTCACCTTGTCCCACAGGTACAACTAGATAACACCCATGTCAGGGTAAATAACCCAGAAAATGACCCCAAGACTGGCAGAACAAACTCCACAGCTAAATATAGAAAGGAGGTCACATTGAAGAGGGTAGGAAAGGCAGACCCACAGGACTGTCCATGAGAAGGAGCAACCCAGGGGCATGGAGAGGGGAGAGAAACAGACTGCATGGAGAAGATGAATCCCCATAACATGTAGCTCTGAAAACCAGAAGGGCCAAATTTTGTGAGTTCTTACAACCAGTGGGATTTAAAACCTGGAATTTAAAAAAATCAGTGAGTTCAGCTCTGGGACAGCTGGGAGAATGGGAGGATAAGAGGAAACTGAGTCCTTGCCCTTAAAGAGACAGTAAAACAAACAGCCTGCAGAGATTAGCATAGAAGCAGCAGTTTGAAAAATGCCTGGGGCATATGGGAGGGAAAGTATTTTACTAATCTCAGAGCAGGTCCTGGGAGGACAAAGATGTTGGGAGATTCCTCTAGGATCAAAGGAGCTGGCAGGCACCATTTCCTTCCCAAGCCCCTCAAATAAACACATGGCCACCTGTGGGAATCCGTGCAACTCTGACACTCACTACCTAACTTGGTAACACTGCCTCCCTGCACCTCCATGCTACAGCAGATCAGACCCTTCCAATATACTCTTGGCTGGAGCCCATGCAGAGATGCCACAAGCCTGGCGGTGTGCAAGCAGCCCAACAGCAGTGTAAGCAGCACTACTCCAAAGTGACTCCTGTGCCAGGGAGAGGGAAAGATAACCACACATACCAGTCAGCCTGTGGCCCTAGCAGTGGGCTGAGGGCAAACAACTGTTCTGACTGCAGGCCTTGCCCACCAATGAAAGCTTCTCAGGGGACAAGACAGGGAAAGCACCCTGCAGTTTGGTGCTACTGCATCTCTGGCAAATGTTTGGTCTGACTCAACTCAAGGTGGCCCAGACTGGCCCGCTAATACTACATGGACCAAAGATTGCCCACAACAGCCACTGCAGGTGACTAGACTGAAGGAAAAAGCAGCTCAGCCACAACAGCAGGATGCATGCAGCACACATAAGAGACACTCCTGAAGCACTAGCTTCCACCATTTCCACACTGCACTGCAGGGCACTACAGGACCTCTTCTTCAAAATGCCACTACTTTCAAGTGCAGGAAACGTAGCTGACTTTCCTAACACACAGAAGCAGACACAGAGAGTTAGACAAAATGAGAAGACAGAGGAACAGATCCCAAATGAAAAAACAAGACAAAAATCACATCAAGAGACCTACACAAAACAATATAAGTAATATGCCTGATAGAGAATTTAAATGATCATAAAGATCCTCACTGGACTTGAGACAAGGGTGGGAGACTTCAGTGAGGCCCTTAACAAAGAGATAAAAAAAGAACCAATCAGATGAAGAACACATTAAGTGAAATTAAAAACACACTAGATGGAATTAATAGTAAACTAGACAAATCAGAAGAACAAATCAGCAACCTGGAGGACAAAGTAATGGAAACTAACCAAGCTGAGCAGGCAATGAAAGAAAAAATAATTATGCAAAATGAGAATAGACTTAGGGAACTCAGTGACACCATCAAGTGTAATAACATTTGCATTATAGGGATCCCAGAAGGAGAAGAGAGAGAAAAGGGGGCAGAAAATTTATTTGCAGAAATATTAGCTGAAAACTTCCTGAATCTGGGGAAGGAAACTGAAATCCAGATCCAGGAGGCACAGAGATCCCCCCAACAAAATCAACCCAAGAAGGTCCACACCAAGACATATAATAATTAAAATGGCAAAAAGTGATGGAGAGAATTTTAAAAGCAGCAAGAGAGAAGAAGGCAGTTACATACAAGGAAACCCTATAAGCCTATCAGCAGATTTTTCAGCAGAAACTTTGCAGGCCAGAAGACAGTGGCATGATATATTCAAACAGATGAAAGGAAAATATCTTCAGCCAAGAATACTCTGTCTGACAAGCCTATCATTCAGAATAGAAGGAGAGAGGAAGAGTTTCCCAGACAAACAAAAGTTAAAGGAATTCATGACCATTAAACCAGCCCTACAAGAAATGTTAAAGGAGAGTCTTTGAGTGGAAAGAAAAGAACATAAGTAAGAGCAAGAAAAGCAGGAAGCACAAAGGTGGTACAAATGAGTATATCTATAAATATCAAAGGGCTCACAAAATAAAAGAATATAAAGTATGATACCATATACCTAAAACATGGGGAGTGGAGGGGAGGAAGCAGAAAGAATGGGTTCAAACCTAAGTGACCATTAACTTAATATAGACTGCTATATGCAGAAGATGTTATATGCAAACCTAATGGTAACAATAAGTGAAAATCCAGTAATAGATATGCAATAAATAAAGAGAAAGGAATCCAATTATATCACTAGAGAAAGCCAACTTATCATGAGAAAAGAGACCAAGGGAAGAAAGGAATAGAGAAGAACTACAAAAACAATCATAAAACAAGTAATAAAATGGCAACAAATACATACCTATCAATAATTAATTTGAGTGTAAATGGACTAAACACTCCACTCAAAAGACATAGTGTGACGGAATGGATAAAAAAAAATAAGACCCATCTATACGCCACCTACAAGAGACTCATTTCAGACCTAAAGACATATGCAAATTGAAAGTTTAGGGATGGAGAAGCATTTATCATGCAAATGGATGTGAAAAGAAAGCAAAGGTGGAATACATATCTAACAAAATAGATGTTAAAACAAAGACTGTAGTAAGAGATAAAGAAGGACATTTTATAATCATAAAGGGAGCAATCCAATAAGAAGATAAAACAATTGTAAATACTTATTCACCCAATATAGGAACAACCAAATATATAAAACAGTTTATAACAAACATAAAGGAAGTAATTGATAGTAATACAATAATATCAGGGGACTTTAACACCCCACTTACATCAATGCACAGATCATCCAGACAGAAAATCAACAAGGAAACAGTGGCTTTGAATGACATATTGGACCACATGGATTTAACAGATATATTCAGAACATTCCATCCTAAAACAACAGAATACACATTCTTTTTAAGTGTACATGGAACATTCTCCAGAACAGATCACATACTAGGCCACAAAACTAGTCTGAACAAAATGAAAAAGATCAAAGTCATACCATGCATCTTTTCTGACCACAGTGCTATGAAACTAGAATGAACCACAAGAAAAAAATCTGGAAAGAGCACAAATACATGGAGGTTAAATAGCATGCTACAAAATAATGAATGGGTCAACCACAAAATCAAAGAAGAAATAAAAAATAGATGGAGATATGGGGTGCCTGGGTGGCTCAGTCAGTTAAACATCTACTTCTGCTCAGGTCATGATCCCAGGGTCCTGGGATTGAGCCCCACATCGAGGGAGCCTGCTTCTCCCTCTTCCTCGGCTGCTCCCCCTGTTTGTGCTTTCTCTCTCTGTCAAATAAATAAATAAAATCTTAAAAAAAATACATGGAGATGAATGAAAATCAAAACACAATGGTCCAAAATTTGGGGGATGCAGCAAAAGAAGTTCTATTTTTTTTTAAGATTTATTTATTTATTTTAGAAAGAAAGAAAGCATACAAGTGGGGAGAAGGGGTGAAGGGAGAGGGAGAGAATCTTAAGCAGACTCCCCACTGAACAAGGAGCCCAACACAGAGCTTGATCCCACAACCCAGAGGTCATGACTTGAGCTGAAATCAAGAGCCAGACATTCAACCAACTGAGCCACCCAGGCACCACAGCAAAAGCAGTTCTAAGAGGGAAGTTTATAGCAATACAGGCCTACCTCAAGAAGCAAGAAAAATCTGAAATAAACAACCCAACCATACATCTAAAGGAGCTAGAGAAAGAAAAACAAACAACCCAAAGCCAGTAGAAGGAAGAAAACAATAAAGATTAGAGAGGAAAAAAAAAGATTAGAGCAGACATAAATGAAATAGAAACTAAAAAATACAAAAACAGATCAATGAAACAAGGAACTTATTTTTTGAAAAGATCAACAAAATTGATTAACGTTTAGTCAGACTCAACAAAAAGAGAGAAAGAGAGAGAAAGAGAGGACTCAAACAAAATCAGATATGAAAGAGGAGAAATGACAACTGACACCACAGAAATACAAAGGATTGTAGGGGAATATTATGAAAAGTTATATGCCAACAAATTGGACAACATAGAAGAAATGGATAAATTCCTAGAAACATATAACCTCTCAAAACTGAATCAGGAAGAAACAAAATTTGAACAGACCAATTACTAGAAATGAAATTGAATCAGTAATAAAAAAGTCCAAGACCAGATAGCTTCACAAGTGAATTCTATCAAACATCTAAAGAAGAGTTAATACCTATTCTTCTCAAACTATTCAAAAAAATAAAAGAGGAAGGAAAATTTCCAAATTCATTTTATGAGTCCAGCATTACCCTGATACTAAAACCAGGTAAAGAGAATACAAAACACTACAATATGTCTGTTGAACATATACGCAAAAATCCTTAAGAAAATGTTAGCAACCCAAATCAAACAATACCTTAAGAAAAAAAAAGAAAAAAACAATGAAGTGGGATTTATTCCTGGGATGCAAGAGTGGTTCAATATTCACAAATCAATCAACGTGATACATCACATCAATAAGAGAAAGGATAAAAACCATATGATCATTTCAATAGATGCATTAAAAGCATTTGACAAACTACAACATCCATTCATGATATAAAACCTCAACAAGGTAGTTTTAGAGGGAACATACCCCAACACAATAAAGGCCATGTTTTTAAAACTCACAGCAAACATCATACTAAATAGGGAAAAGCTGAAAGCTTTCCCCTACAATCAGAAACAAAACAAGGATGTCTACTTTGACTTACATTCATCAAAGTACTGGAAGTCCTGGCTACAGCGAACAGCCAAGAAAAATTAATAAAAGGCAACCAAATTGGTAAGGAACAACTAACACTCTTACTATTTGCAGATGACATGATACTATATATAGAAAACCCAAAAGACTCCACCAAAAACTACCAAAACTTATAGATGAATTCAGTACAGTGACAGGATACAAAATCAATGTACAGAAATCCATTGCATTTCTATACACTAACAATGAAGCAGCAGAAAGAGAAATTAAGAAAACAATCCCAATTACAACTGTAGTAAAATTAAAAAATACTTAGGAATAAATTTAACCAAGGAAGTGAAAGACTTGGACTTTGAAAACTATAAAACATTGATAAAAGAAATTGAAGATGACACAACAAATGGAAAGATATTCCATGCTCATGGATTGCAAGGACCAAAATTGTTAAACTACCCAAAACAATCTACAGATTTAATGCAATCCCTATCAAAATACCAACAGCATTTTTCACAGAGCTAGAACAAATAATACTAACATTTGTATGGAACTGCAGAAGACCCTGAATGGCCAAAACAATCTTTTCTAAATAGACCTAAAATTTTTTTTTAAATAGGCTCTACACCCAACATGGGGCTAGAACCCAAGACCCCGTGATCAAGAGTCACATGCACTACCAACTGACCAGCCAGGTGCCCCAGCCAAAGCAAATCTTGAAAAAGAAAAGCAAAGCTGGAGGTATCACAATTCCAGATTTCAAGTTATACTACAAAGCCATAGTAATCAAAACAGTATGGTACTGGCACAAAAATAGACACATAGATCAGTGGAACAGAATAGAAAGCCCAGAAATAAACCCATGATTATATGGTCAACTAGTCTTTGACAAAGGAAGCAAGAATATCCAATGGGAAAAAGATAGTCTCTTCAAAAAAATGGTATTGGGAAAACTGGACAGCTGCCTGCAAAAGAATGAAACTGGACCACTTTCCCACACTATACACAAAAATAAACTCAAAATGAATTAAAGACCTAAATGTGAGACCTGAAACCATAAAAATCCTAGAAAAGAGCACAGGCAAGAATTTCTCTGACACCGGCCATGGCCACATTTTTCTAGATATGTCTCTGAGGCAAGAGAAACAAAAGCAAAAATAAACTACTGGGACTACAACAAAATAAAAAGCTTCAGCACAGAAAGGAAACAACAAAACTAAAAGGCAACCTACTGAATGGGAGAGGATATTTGCAAATGACATGTCTGATAAAGGGTTACTATCCAAAATATATATATTTATACAACTCAACATCAAAAACCCACATAATCCAGTGAAAAACTGGGCAGAACACATGAGCATACATTTCTCCAAAGAAGACATACAGATGGCCAACAGACACACAAAAAGATGCTCAACGTCACTCATCATCAGGGAAATGCAAATCAAAACCACAATGAGATATCACTTCACACCTGTCAGAATGGCTAAAATAAAAAACACAGGAAACAACAAGTGTTGGTGAGGATGTGGAAAAAAAAAGGAACCCTTGTGCACTGTTGATGGGAATGCAAACTGGTATAGCCACTGTGGAAAACAGTATGGAGTTTCCTCAAAAAGTTAATAATCGAACTACCTTGTGATCCAGTAATTGAACTACTGGGTATTTACCCACAAAATACAAAAACACTAATTCAAAGGGATACATGCACCCCTATGTTTATTGCAGCATTATTTACAATAGCCAAATTATGGAAGCAGCCCATGTTCATCCATAGATGAATGGATAAAGAAGATGTCTTTTTATCTTCTTTTATTGAGCCATAAAACAGAAATCTTGTCATTTGCAATGGCATGGATGGAGCTAGAGAGTATAATGCTAAGTGAAATAAGTTAGTCAAAGAAGGACAAATACCATGAGTTCACTCACATGGGTAATTTAAGAAACAAAACAAATAAGCAAAGGGAAAGAGAGACAGAGAGACCAAGAAACAGACTCTCCCAATATAGAGAACAAACTGATGGTTGCCAGAGGGGAGGTGGGTGGGGGGGTGGGTGAACGAGTTGATGAGGATTAAGGAGTGCACTTTTCATTATGAGCACAGGATGATGTATGGAATTGTTGAATCACTATATTGTACACCTGAAACTAACATAACACTGTGTGTTAACTATACTGAAATTGAAATAAATAAAAAAAGAAATACTTATATAGATGTAAATCTAGCAAAAGGTATGTAGAGAGATACCATGTTCATGGAATAGAAGACTCAACATAATAAAGATGTCAATTCTGTCCTGTTGGTCTACGTGTTTAACACAGTTCTTATCAAAATCCCAGCAAGATTTTTTTTAAAGACAAAATTATTCCAAAATTTATAGGAACAGGTGAAGGAACTAGAATAGCTAAAACAACTTTGAAAAAGAATAAAGCGAGGGAAACCGTTTACCCAATTTCAAGATTTAGTATATTACTACAATAATCAAGACTATATGATATTGGAAGCAGGATAACACAGAGATCAATGGAACAAGATACAGAATCCAAACAGATGTATATTAATATGCCTGTTTCATGACCAAAGTACATAAATATTTCAATGGAAGAAAGATAGCCTTTTCAAAAAATCATGCAAAAAAAAAGAAAGAAAGAAAGAAAGAAAGAAAGAAAGAAAGAAAGAAAGAAAAACTTGACATGTCTCATTCCTTATACAAAAAGTAACTCAAAGAGGATAATGGACTTACATGTATAATGTAAAACTATAAAACTTCTAGAAAAAAAGCTTAAGAGAAAATCTTTGGCATCTAGGACATGGCAAAAGTTCTTAGACTTGACACCGAAAATATGAACTACATATAAAATTAATAAATTGACTTCTTCAAAATTTAAGATTTTACTCTGTGAAAGACCCTTGTAAGAGGATAAAGATACAGACTGAGAAAAAATATTTGCAAACCATGTATCTGAGCAAAGCACTAGATTTTAGAATATGGAAAGAACTTTCTAAACTCAAAAGTAAAAAAGGAAATGGTACATTTAGAACATGAGCAAAGACATGAAGAGAGTTTTCACCAAATAATAACACACAAGTGGCAAATAAGCACACGAAAAGGTGTTCAACATCAGTTGCCATTAGAGAAATAAAAATAAAAATTACAATGAGATATCACTACATACCTATAGGAATGACTAACATAAAAAGTAGTGAAAACATGAAATACCGGTGAGGATCGGGAGAAATAGGGAAAAATAGATTACACATACACTGTTGATGAGAATGTAGAGTTGTACAGCTACTCTGGAAAACAATTTGTCAGTTTCTTAAAAAAACAAAATGCATAGCTACCATACAACTAAGTAATTGAACTCCTGGGTATTTATCTCAGAGAAATGATAAGAACGTTTACAAAAAATACTTACACAAGAATGTTTATAGCAATTTTATACATAATAGCCCCAAACTGGAAACAACCCAAATGTCCTTCAACAGGTGAATGGTTATACAAACTGTAATAATCTATGCCATGGAATACTATTCAGTAATAAAAAGAACTATTGGTACACATAACAACTTGGATGAAGCACCAGAGAATTGCGATGAGTGAAAAAAGCCAAACCCACATTGTTACATATTATATGATTCCATTGAAATGACATAGTTATAGAAATGGATTATTGATTAATGTTTGCCAGAGGTTGGAGGGGTGGCATCAGGAGGAAAATGGGTATGTCTGTATGAGATAACCTGGGGGATGTTTCTGTTCATGGAAATGATGGAAATGTTTTATATCTTAGCTGTATCAATGTCAATATCCTGGGTGTGGTACTGAACTATTTGTAAGATATCACCACTGGGAAGAAACTGTGTAAAGAGCACTTCTAACAAATGTATGTGAATCTATGATTATTTCCAAATTAAAAGTTTAATTTTAAAAGTTATATATTATATTCTCGTCTATATTGTTTACTGTTTATTCCAAGTGAGATCATCTTGGCTAAAAATAGATTTTAAACAATTCAGAGTAGGGACTATCTTACTAATCTTACCTCTGTCATGGTGTTTGGCACAAATCAGGCATTCAGACAGCATTCACTGAATGAATGAATATTGTTAATCGAATCTTCCTCTGTACCTAGGACAGATCAATATATGCATATGGCTTGAGCTCATTTGTTAAGCCAGATGGAGGGAATCTGGGGGATTTACTTTTTGCACTGCCCAACATCCTTGCAATTTCTCCCAAGGATAAGATACAGGAATCAAAGCAACAAAGAGTGGTCACAATTATCATGCCCAGACAAAACCTATTCTAATGCTCCCCACCCCATTAAAATATTGAAGGAAGAGAAAATGAGATAGGCTAAGTATCTTAGTAATCTTACCCCTGCTTGGAGAAGCAGAGGGGGAAGTTCTCGCATAGAATAACACAACAGAAAAGTTGATATAAACCCAATTTTCCAAGTTGGACCAGGGAGTAACCAAGTAGGAATTTCTCAGTTATCACTCATCATACTGTTGCTGCAGCCTCTGAATAAAGTGATCATGGACCCTGCATGCTTCCCTGATGTGGTGCAGACCCTTAAAGGGGTTAACTGAGCTGGATATAAACTAGAACATTTTTAGGACATAATTAATAATTTACCTTCTTTTGATTTATGTTTCTAAGGTTCAGTTTAGGGAGAGATTTGCTTCTTTTGTTGTTATTTGTTGTTGTTTTTTAAAATCTCTTGTTGCCTAGCTTCTAGTTTTTTATGTATGTATGCCTATATTATCTTAATATTTGTCTCAATACTGATAAAAGTAAAAATACTAATTGGGTCCTAATATGTAAATGCTAATGACAATAAACCCAAAAGAAGTTCATGTACATTGTGGCTAGTTGTGTGGATGACTAAATTAAGATATGATTAGATGGATATTTATACATTAGATATTAATTCGTTCTTCATTAAATGTCTTATTATAGGGCATTCATGAGGATGAGTAAGACAATTTTTTTTCTTTGAAGAGCTCACAGATCAGAAGACAGACACATAAAAACAATTACAACACTGTAATAAAAGCTACAACAGGGGTGCATTCACAGTGTTATGGAAACAGAGAAAGGAGAAACTAACTCAGCCTGTACGTGGTGGCAAGTTTCTAAAAGTCACAGAATCCTGTGGTTTTCAAAAGATCAAAAGTTCAAATCCCTGTTCTCTTGCTTAATTGTTTGATCATGGCCAAGTTATTTACTTCTCTGGATCTTACCTTCCTCAACTGTAAAATGGAAATAATAAGAGTACACTTATCACTCACTAGTTTCTGAAACCACCTATGAATTTAAATGGTAAATCATGCACCTAATTTCATTCTTACACTATAACTTTCAAACATCTACATAATCTTCAGCTGTATAATAATACATTCAGCTCTATGATAATGGTAATCGAACAATTGGTTTGATTCTCCATCTACTGTATAAAGATGAATTTCAAGTTTCTCAAATATCTCACAGAACTTTCCATGACATTATGCAATTTTCCTGAACATACATACCTATATACGTATTTGATCAGAAGCAAATAAACTAGAAGTTGTAGCTGTTAGAATCCTGGCAGGAAATGGATAGCACACTGGATTTGGGTTAATCTGAGGAGAGTTTTATTTTTTTTTATTTATTTATTTATTTATTTATTTATTTATTTATTTTAAAGATTTTATTTATTTATTTGACAGGGCGAGAGAGCACAAGCAGGGGGAGCAGCAGAAGGAGAGGGAGAAGCAGGCCTCCCGCCGAGCAAGGAGTCCGATGCAGGGCTCGATCCCAGGAGCCCAGGATCATGACCCGAGCCGAAGGCAGATGCCCAACCATCTGAGCCACCCAGGTGCCCATTGAGGAGAGTTTTAAAAGAGACTATTGACAGATGTGAAGAGGGTGTAGGAAAATCACAAGAGATGGTATAGCACCCCAGATAGAGTAATACCAGAAAGCCATTGCCATTATTGGACCTTAAGGGCAAGGAGAGAGGACAGTTATCAGAATTAAGAGAGGGCCACTTGACAGGAGCTGTGACCTTTCCTAGGCCCATGGCAGCCCAGTAGAAAGAGATCTGGGGGGAAAAGATACCCTAATCTCATTCTGCTTTTTCCCTGGGACCTTCCACAGGTTCCCTACATTGGCCAAACTCATTAGAAAGCTAGAGAGCAAGGGACTCATTGAAACTATGGATATAGATCAGTTTCCCAGAGTACAGAGCAGGGCTGAGGTGAATAGAGAGTAGTTCTGAGAATTGGGGGGTGGGGAAGGTGGGAGGCAAATGAAAGAAAACCAATACAGAGTTAGTTACTTTATAGTGCAACTATATAGTACTCTGTTGCAACAACAGCAACGGCAACAAAACAAAACAATGAAACAAAAACAAACTCAAGACTTGTTGACAACTTGTCACTAACTGGCCTCTCAGACTAATTTAAAACCTTGGGGAAGGAGGGTGCAAAAGCTGAGAAGGCTTTAGAAAGAGCATTCGTCTAAATGCCCGTGTCAGGTGCAGCCACCGGAGACAGTCTACAGGGAACGTCGTCTTCAAAACGCATAACCAGGAGGCAAAGGGAGAGAAACAAAGGAGGTTTCCCCAGAGGGCAGAGCCAGGTCTGAGGAGAGAAATTCTACTGCCCAAGCAGAAGGGCCTCGTTCTTCCTGTCTAGCAGAGTGTAATTCGGCTGTGTGTTTCACATCAGCCTTTCCAAATGAGAGTTTTTGTTGTGGTTATCTTGTGTCTGCCCCTTAATGGTACCAGGTGTATTTGAAACAAAGTATCTTTACTTTTAAAATTAAGTTTGCCATGTAACCGCAGCCAGAACTGTTGAAGAGAACTGGGTATGGCCCAGAGACACTGGACTTTGATTCAGATGTAATAAATCGAGTTGTGTTCCTTGGGGGAAGAAGTAAATGTATTCCACCTGAACACAAATATATGAGAATAAGAAAATGGATAAATGTTGTGTAGTCAGAGGGGCAGACTGTGGGGGTCACTCTGGATGGCCTATCTAAGAGCCTTTCATCAACTTCTTTTTTCTTGCCTTTCTCCACCAGATAGACTGAAAAGCTAAAATACATACTTTCCAGATTCCCTTGCAGCTATATAAAAAACACAGTTGTGGCTCCTGAAATGCTGAAAGAAGTCTCCAAGACCGGTTGCTTTCCTTCTTTCTCCATAGAATGTAAACACGATACCTAAAGTTGGAGCAGTCACCTTCTGTCCATGAGGATGAATTCTGCATAGGAACTATGATAGAGCAAAGTGATAGATGAAACCTGGTTTCCTGATTATTGCTGAACAAGACCTTCAGCTAATGTAATCATGATTATTATAGACTTATACAATGATGTTGGTTGGCTTTTTTTTTTTTTTACAGCTCTTTAAAAGTTATACCATTTTTGGACAAAAACTCCTTTTGTTGTTGTTGTTTTAATTAATTTATTTATTTTAGAGAGAGAGGGCGATAGTGGGGGAGAGGGGCATAGGGAGAGAGAGAGAGAATCCTCAAGGAGACTCCCTGCTGAGCATGGAGCCTGAAACCAAGAGTCGGACGCTCAACTGACTGAGTCACTCAGGTGCCCCTCCTTTTGTTGTTATTATTATCTTCATGATTTGTTCACCCCCAAACATACTAAGTAGATATGGTATAAGAAGTGACATTTTGACATTATGGTTTCAGGCAAAGACACACTCAGGTAAATCATGATGACAAGGTTGTTAGAAAATATTATGTAGACCAATTATGAATTGTATACCACAGTGAAAGTTTAAGTTCATTAAAATATGTAAAGCATTTAGAACAGGGCCTTCCACATAACACAAACATAACTAACTTCATGACCGTGGACCTAAAGTCATACGGGGCTCAGTATTTACAAGGGTTCCATGCTTGGTTTAATGCTCTGCTGCCACCATCTTGAAATTCTTAATAATTTTATCTTTGAACTGATGTATTGTAAATAAACACTGTTGGAACAATACAGCATGTGCACAAGTGGAGGACATACATACAATACGTGTTTCCTCCATTCTTTGCTGTGTCATTTGCAGATAGTGTCTGCAATGGTCCATGAGCATTGGTCTGGTGTACCCACTAGTGTGGGAGTTGAGCAAAATTCAAAGCAAGAACAAAGTAAACATGTTACATATATAATTGAGTAAATGACATCATTAACAGCCCTGGAAGGCCATGCTTTCTGTTTGAACCAGAACTTGTTTTAAATGCAAAAGGAAGGCAATGTTATTCTAAGGAATATACACAACTAAGGAAACCTAGCATATCTTTCCCATTTCCCTTAATAGCCAACCATTTACATTAAAAATTATGACACAGAAAGAAAAATAGGGCAACCCATAGTTCCTTTTCCTTTCCATCCTTCTTCCCTCAGAAGTAAGCCAAAGGTAAAGAATGTTGATGGAATATACATAGAACAAGAAGCAAAAGAAAAACAGTTATTTCTGTGCTGTGTTTCTACTGTTCTGGGAAGATCAAAATGCATATGCATGTATGAGCTACAAAGTACAAATTTATAATTTCAGTGATTCTCTATAGAAGTTAAATGTTTTTGCATTTAAAACTGACATCACATAATATAAAACTGAATGGGAAAATTCATGCTAATAATGAAAAAATTTGAGTTTTCTTTATACAGAACGACATTGAATAGGAAATTAAGAACACAGGACAAGTTGAGAGACAGTAGAAGAAAAGAAAAGGCTTCATGTTTTAGTACGTTTAATAGCACTTTTTTTTTTTTTAAAACAAGGAGCCCTGCATTTTCATTTGATACTGGACTCTAAAAATTATATAGTTGGCCCTAAACATGCTGTACATTTATGCATAATAAGCTAGCTTTAATAAACACTAATTAGACATCCAATTAACAACAATGCTCCAATAAATGGTCCTTTAATAGAGGAGGAAGAAAACACAACCTTGCTAAAAGAGCCTATTCTATTTATAGTGTATATTTAGCTAAAGATCCATTTCCTACACTATCTGGGGAAAAAAACAAATTCTCTCTCCAAAGTAACACCGGTGCAAGCAAAAGCAGAGAGGCAAGAGCCAGAGTTTGGGATACTATGGATCTTGGAAGAAACTTGATTCCCGGAGCCCTTCCAAGCAGCTCCTGCTCTGTGCAAAAGGGACCTGCACTCTCACTGTGATTGGATGTGGCTACGGAGATGGGGCAGATGAACGGTTGCCAGTCTACCTTAGTCTATTTTTTAAATTACCCTGAAGCTGCACTGCCCACTTCCCCATGCTTCACAGTGTCACACAGAGCCACTTAGGAAAATAGCTCCTTCAGCCTCCACCTGTGCCCACTCTTTCCAGATGTTCAACCCTGGGTCTAAGGGGCTGGCCAAGCCAAGGGAACATTACTGAAATTCTACCATGTGGCTCCACATCTCCTTCCCTCCAGGGCTTGGGCACCTTGCCTCTCTCCTTTTTCAACCAACAAAGTAAAGCCGATCCTCTGGCAGGCCTGCCCTACCAGTTCAGCAGACAAGCCTGGTCCTGTCTGAATCTTGGTTAAGAGTCACTACAGAAACAGACTGACCCAATTGTTCCTACAGTCTATTTAAGCAGAAGGATCTTGGAGTAATTGAGCAGAAAACCAAAAGTGCTTGAAATTGACTTGCCATTTGATTTTCACAGTAATCCATTGGAATCAAGCAGAGAAAGCAGAGGAAAATCATTTCTTGAGTGAGGGGTACTGTGCATAATGGCAAAACAGGATTTTTCTTACTTTCAGTTGAGGCCACAAAATTGGGAACAGAAGATGGCAAGTACCCCCCATATTCTAAAGACAGGTGCTGGACCATCTCAATAGGACTTACTAAGAAGTGACTAAAAACTGGCTCTGCTCCCTCGTCTAGGTTTAGTGAAGGACTGAGAATGAGGATTTCTTCGTCTGGTAGGCGCTGAGCTCCGTGGTAGGGCTCGTACCCTCCTAGTGGAAGAGTGAGTGCTACCCTCTCCCACTTCAAGCCAAGTGAGGGGGTTCTGTGAGCCCTTCTGAAGCAAAGATGTTGGAATGGAGCATGGTGAGGGAGTTCATAGGAGATTTTGGCATATGACTCCCAGAGGTCTGAAGGATCTGGGGATTGACTCCTGCCTAGAAACGTCTAAGGTTCAAGGTTCTCTGGACCTGCCCCTGAAGCAGGGCAGTGTGAGCAGCTGTACTTGAGGTGATGGTGGCCGTACTTTCCTCCAGGTGCAGGAGACTCCCCGGGCCAGAGTGGCCCTTGTGGACATTCCACTGGAAACAAGATCTGGAGTGCTGGGAGGAGTAAGCAGCCATCTGGGGAGTGACTTGCCTATGTCAAAGCACATAAAATGACAGATATATCTGAGGGTAGAGTCCTTAAAGAACCCCCAAAAGGGAAAGAGCCGGCTTTGGTGCATCTGCCACGCAGGAGTTACTCACACCAGGTTACAACAGCCACCCATCAAGTCAGACCTGTGTGCCCCCTTACTTAACCTCTGCCTGCCATCTCCTCCAAACTTGGAAGAACCAAAAGGTGCACAGTGAGTGGAAGAGGAAAAGTGGAGAAGCCAAGTAGGGAAATTGTGAAGATGAGAGTAGACCACGCCCCTTCCCCACGGCTGGTCTGTGGATGGCGGCAGGGAGAAGCTGGAGAGATCAAAGTTGTCATTTTTATCATACAGGACTTGTTAATACTGTGCCTGAAAATACAACCTTTTAATATCTGCAAGGGACTGCAAATCTATGTGATCTGCTTAAGCTCTTATCCTGGGGCTGAGAAGGGAGATCCAATAGAGGACATATCTGAAGATCAAAGTGGGAGAAAAATGAAGGTGCTTCCTGTCTGTATCCCGTGGGGTCCAATGCATTCTAGAAGCCTGTTATATCTGGGATGCTGGAAAGAAACTGGAAGAAGTAATTAAACAAGTATGGATTACAAGTAAATGCCTCACTAGAGATAATTTGAATTGATGTTTGCAGGACTGTATTTCACTATTAAAATTATAGCATTTGACTGGGAGACATCAAACGTGGATTGTTCTCATAGTTTCTGTCAATGACAACCAAAATTATTTCCCCACCTCAGTAATTCATTTCTTTGGGAGAAAAAAAAAATCCAAGGACTCGCTTTTTTATATTAACATTCTATCATAACTATTTCCCGTATATTTTTCATTTTCTACTGAGTGTAGTTTTAAATGACTTTATAACCACATCCTATAAGGATATTTAGATTACTAACAGTTTTTCTCACTTATAAATAGCAAATCATGTGGATAGGTCTTTTTCAATATTTTTAAAGCTTATTTCCTTTGGTTATATTCCAAGAACCAATTGAACTCTTTAAAGTCTCATAATTATTTCATTTTGAATTCATGATAATTCAAGGTGTAATTGGTTCTTATTAATTATAATTGAAGTAATTTTTTGCTCTGTGAATTTCAGGGCCTTACTGGTTAGAAAAGAAAGGCAGTTTCATCTAAAGCTGATCACTGTTTTTTTTTTTCAAATCAAAACCTCATAAATTAACAATTTATTCTACGAGCTTTCAACTTCTGGTTTCAGCAATAAACTATTTTGTGGAAATGGTTTGTGTTTATTGTTCATACAATGTTAGTTCATTTTACTCATTTCTATATTATCTGTGCTATATTAAGAGTAATTTGCATTTAAAAATATTTTTCAGTTAAGAATTATCACTTGGTAGAATAGCCATTTCCTTATTGTTTCCAGTTTGTGAGATTTTATCATAACATGCTTACAGTACAAGGCTCAGAGGTGGTTTAAGAGTTCATAATAATTTCATTTCATTGGCTAGACATTTCTGTGGAAATAAACTATATATGAGAAAGTTTGAGTGGTGAAGTAATCACTTATTCAAATTCTCTCATATTTAATAATACAATAATGTTAAGTAAGTTGTAAGAGCAGAATGAAGCATGTTCCACATTATTTTGCTTATAAATGTAGTTTTATAAAACAAATAAGGTTTCAATTGTCAGAGAACAGGAAAGAGAATGGCAACAATAATAAACAATGCCTGATCTAATCCAATGAGGTGTAAATATTAAACGATGTCCGTACATAAGACTCAGGTTTAAGGACTTGCATTTGGTTTCAGGGTTTTTAATGTGTGCAGGATAACACAGATAAAGGTAACATAATTCTGAAGTTTAATTTGAATTTTTGGCAATATGTCTTTCAGCAAAGAAAACTGGACTCTTTCCCCAGCTGCCTTTGGCAATAAGCCCCACAGTGACTGATCTTCATGACCTCATCCTGGAATTTGGCTTGAGTGACCAGTTTTAATCAACCTGAAAATAATGCCCCTTTGTCTGTTAGAAAACAAATGGCGACAGATTGGCTCTTTCTGCTATAACCATAGCTCATCTGACTAGCTTTGCCCATGAAAGTCTAAGAAAGTCTGCAATACAATTTGAAGAGTTAGTTGTGTGTGAAAATCTTAATGAACTCAGTCACCTTGTAATTTCATAGCTAAGAAGCAGCTGTCTGAATAGATTAGCCATTAAATCTCAGATGTGGGGCTGTTTGACCTTAATTTGCATATTTTAAAAATCTGATTTTGCAGGCTATGCTTGGCACTCTGAGGCAAGTGAGGAGTCTTTGAACACGACTTCACTCTGTCAGGTTATGAAGCTACATAGCAGAAGCTGAGCCAGTTCCTAGTAGAAAAGCAAAACGTGGCACTGCTTTCCTTTGTTTATTAAATTAGAATGGTTTTATATAATTAGTGTTAGCTTACTGGTCACTTTTGTTTTCTGAGATGCTTAATCAATATTCATTTACAGCACTGGGGAGAGCTGTGGTGGGCAAGAAAACATCATTTATGTTGGTCCCTAAAGTATATGTATTTCTGAATATAGATATGACTGTGGTGATGGGGTTCAGAAACCTGCAAATAAAATAAAAGATACTAAACCAGTGTTGCCAAAGGAAATACCGAGAAGAACCAGGCACATAAAAAGTTGGGTTGTATGAGTGACTACTAGTGGATCGCCAATATTAGTAATAGAATCCTGCTCAGAAGACATACTATGCTTCCCAGGCTCCCTTGCAACTAGGTGAGGCCATGTGCTATGGACTGAATGTCATCCCCCTAAAATTCATATTATGTGAATATTTCCCCTCCACATACATACACCCCATGTGACTGTATCTGGAAATAGGGTCTTCAGGAGGTAATTAAGGTTAAATAAGGTCATAAGGGTGGGGCCCTAATCTAATAGGACTGTGGCCTTTGAAGAAGAGGAAAGGATGTCTCTGTTTCTTTCCACCATGCGAGGACACAGCAGGAAGGTGGCTATCTGCAAGCCAAGAAAAGAGCTCCTTGTTACCACCTTGATCTTGGACTTCCCAGCCTCCAGGGCTGTGAGGAAAAAATTTCTGTCATTTATACCACCCAGTCTGTGGTGCTTTGTTATGGCAGCTTAAGCAGATGATACCACATAGTAAGCTCTGGCCAATGAAGGATGAGCAGCAATGATAAGCACAACTTCTGAGTTGGGCCATTACAGAAAATGCATACACTCTCCCCTTCTCTTTCTCATCAGCAGGAACCTGTACATGGTGGCAGACTACCATCTTGGACCACTTAAAAGAAGACAATGCCTTATGGGATGATTAAGCAACAACATAGAAGGGGTCTGAGTCCTTCATACCATGGATCTGCCTTCTTAACCCTATATTGCCTATGCTTGAACAACATTACATGAGAGAAAACCAAATTCATTTCCCTTAAACCACTGTTACTTTGGGTCTTTGTCTCAATGGCAGAACCGATTTCTTAATTCACCCAGTGTATAAGACAATTAAGAAGAGTGGTTAAAAATCTTAAAAGCCTTAACATCCAAACTTTAGAAAAAATGTGCAGGCAAAAACAAAAATAAGTAATACGTAGTCTTGGGGTAGATTGAATTAGTTTATAGTTGTGATTGCCAATTTTCAATCTCTTCCCTGAAGCCTGGACTCAAGAATTCCTGGAGAGTTGCTGAATGCCACACTCATTCCCCTCTGTTCCAGTTTGTTCAAATCATTCCCCTCACATATTCCAATGAAGGGGACTCTGCCTGTCAGTCCTTTAGAAGATCTAGACCTGGGGGCAGGGGTGGGTACACATAGTTTAGGTCCTTCATTATTGACTGCTTGATTCATTGTGAAAATGGGGAGTCGGAAACCAAGGGCCATGGGTTTGTGAGGTGCCAAAAGAAAAGGAATTTGTGGATGGATTGGAGAGAAAGTCCCTAGAGGGGATGCGCACAGAGCCATCCTTTCCTGTTGCATAGGTTGTACACTGCACAACTCTAATGGAGAATATTCATGAAGTCAGAGATTTGTACATTCTAACAATCTTCCAACAAGTGTTAGTGAAGTACCCTGTCAAGGGACCCTTCTCCTATTTGCACACAGTTGTGACATGGGCTAGCACTACTGCTTGGGTGGGTGCGACTCTCTGATTGAGCCTGAAGACCAAGAGTGGGAGCTTTTCCCGGAGTACACAGAGAGAAGATGGCAATCTACAGAAAAAGGAAAAAGGTACTTTCCCTTCAAAAAAACAAAACAAACAAACAACAACAACAACAAAACAGTGAAGAGGGGCGCCTGGGTGCTGCAGTGGGTTAAGCTTCTGACTCTTGGTTTCAGCTCAGGTCGTGATCTCAGGGTCCTGAGATCCAGCCCCATGTTGGGCTCTGCACTCAGCGTGGAGTCTGCTTGGGATTCTCTCTCCCTCTCCTTCTGCCCCTCCCACTTGTGCTCTCTCTCTCTCTTTCTCTCATACATAAATAAATCTTTAAAAAAAAAATCAGTGAGGATTCAGAGTGCCAAGGGGGCCTGAGTTTCAGAATATGCAAAGAGGTAGCATCTAGACCTTGAGATAGCATCAGAGTGTGGTGTACAACAGGAGGACCACTGATCTGTAGGAGGTAAGGACACTGGATTAGAAAGGTTCCCACATTTTCAGTCATTGCATAGGGCATCCTAGAAACTCAAAATGGGGTGGGGGGGTATAGGGTAGGGAAAGATTTATAGCATTAAATTCCAGCCGTTTAAAAAAGCTGGTTTTATGTCAAACTTATCTTAAGAGTAGCTGTCCTGGGTGCCTGGGAGGCTCAGTCGTTAAGCGTCTGCCTTCAGCTCAGGTCATGATCCCAGGGTCCTGGGATCGAGTCCTGAATCGGGCTCCCTGCTCAGCGGGAAGCCTGCTTCTCCCTCTCCCACTCCCTCTGCTTGTGTTCCCTCTCTCGCTGTCTCTCTCTCTGTTGAAAAATAAATAAAACCTTAAAAAAAGAAAAAGAGTAGCTGTCCCTCATTTCATATATTTCCAAGAGTTGAGGGAGAAGGAAATGGCAACACTGTGAAATTCATTGTTCATGTGTTAAATATACTGTTTTGCATCAGAGGTTGTAAACTGGCTGTTCAGCTCAAATTTGGCCTTGCAGTCATGTTTTGCTTTGCTGACATAACATTTTTTAAAAGTTTGTACTTTGTTGCCAATGTTTAAAAAAGAAGAAATTTCACAATAAAATTGGGATTTGAGGTTTGTTTTTTGAAAACTGGAAAGTGTAGCAAAACTCGAGCTCACATTCCCTTACGGAAATAATCAATGAAGCTGAATAAAGGCGGCCACTTTTAGATGGAGCCTCTACTTTTCAGTCTACCACAATTCACAATTCCCACCTGGCCTGCCTCATTTATGTTACCTGCCTGGCTTCTGCAGGCATTTTACTTGGCTACCCCTGGTAGATTTCAAACAGTCACTGTTCCCACCCGCCTCGCCCGCCCAAGGATATAATGTCTTGCGGGTAGAGTATGTGCTCTATAAATATTCATTGAATAATGAATGAACGAATGAATTGATCCTGTTCAAGGTTCACCGAAGTCTAATGTCAATGATCGTCCTCAGGCTAGAATAAGTTATGGACCAGTATTTTGATCATCTTGCTTAGCCCTCTGCTTCTGGCCAGGAGACAGGTGCACTTCGAGGCCAGATGCCATGGATCCATCTCCAGGGAAGCAGTGTTTGTAGTTATTCCTGAAGAGATCATGGAACCTGGTCCTGCTCTTCATTTTTATTGAAACCTTTATTTTCTGATTGCCTAAGCCTTGTATTTTGGGTGATTTCTAGATGGAGGCTTTTCTGTTTGTGTGTCTTTGTAAAGCGGCTTTATATTCTTTGTTCCAAAAAAAGATGACTTCTGCCTGGTGGCCTGATTTTGCTTATCAGTTTATTCAACAATTCTATGATTTCAGTTATTTCCTCAGGAAACTGCGTTTGAGTCCAAATGAAACACTTAAGTGTTTTATCTGCAAGTAACACACAAAGTGTCCCAAATGCACTAATTTATGAGTCATTTAAGAGAAAAGGCTATTAGAGGGAAATTGTGTGTGTGTGTGTGGTAGAGGAAAGCAAGAAAGGAGCAGTTGAGAGTGTTTTGCAGTCTCCGGAGAAGGAGTGGGGTTGGAATTGTGAACGAAAAATTTAATCCTGAATTACACTAGGGCATACTGGTATAAATTCAAATGCAAAGTTCTTCTGAAATTAAAGGAAAACCATCCAATTAATGCTTTGGGGGTAAAATCTCTCTCATTCTGGGGTAATATTTTCTGCCATTCTATTTTGCCCAATTGTCACGGATTCTGCTCCTTTTCACGGAAGCTGGAACAAGGAAGAAATCTCTCTAGAATTCTGCAAGCTGGTTGGTATTTCATAAATAAGCCAGAAAGGATTTTAAACTCCTCCCAGAAGGATACAGTGTATTAAAAAAATAACACTAAAATTTGAGTTGCCTCATTGCCAAGATCGTTTGTCCTTATGTGCTAGGCATATCATTTTCAGGTAACTAATAATCATACCCTCCATACAATTCACAAAATAAAAAGCATTTTCTTCTCTAACTGTGAATGTGTTTCCAAAGCCCAACATTTAAGGAGGGAAAGGCATTCCCATTCTGAAAGCATTTATTAAGTGTCTCTGGCATACTTACTACTTGGCCAAACAAAAGGCAGAGAGTGGTGGATAGAAAGACAGGGAGGCGCGCCTGGGTGGCTCAGTCCGTTAAGCGGCAGCCTTCGGCTCAGGTCATGATCCCGGGGTGCTGGGATTGAGCCCTGCACTGAGCTCCCTGCTCAGCAGGGAGCCTGCTTCTCCCTCCTCCTCTGCCTGCTGCTCTGCCTACTTGTGCTCTCTATCTCTCTGTCAAATAAATAAATAAAATCTTAAAAAAAAAACCTACAGGGAAAGGAGAAAAAAAGGCACAAGAGAATACAGATGTATCTTACCATGAAATAGCTTCTGATCAAAAAGTCAGTCTTTGGGGGCAGATAAAATTTACACATTTCATTCATTCAATTCATTCACTCATTCATGTATCCATTATTCATTAAACATTTATTGATTTATATTTAGAAAAATCTAACATGAACAAAATTAAAAGACCTATGAATGGGGAAACTGCATAAAAGCACTCAATAATTGTTAGCTATTATGTTTACTAGGAAATAAATAATATCACAAAGAGCTTCTACAAATTAATAGAGTGTTAAAAACACTCTAACAGAAAATTGAGCAAGGATTATGAACAGGCAATTTATAGAGGAGGAAATCCTGATCATCACTAAGTGTATAAAAATATATCTAGCTACCCTACAGGTGAGGGGGAGACACTTATTTAAACACCAACGAGGGGGTACCTGGGTGGCTCATATTTGATTTTGGCTCAGGTCATGATCTTGGGGTCCTGGGATCAAGCCCAAGTCAGGTTCCATGCTCAACGGGGAGTCTGCTTTGGGATTCTCTTTCTCCCACTACCTTTCCCCCTGCTTGCTCACACACACACACACACACACACACACTCTCTCTCTCTCTCTCTCTCTCTCTCTCTCTCTCTCTAAAATAAGCAAATAAATAAAAAAAAATACCAATGAGATGCTATGTTTCACACATCAGTTTGGCAAAATTAGAAAGGGCTAGTGAGGATGGGGAGAAATAATTACTACATCTTTGGGAAAAGAAATTTGGTGGGATCTGTTAAAAATAAAAGTACACATATCCTTCTTTGACTAGTGGTTCATTTTGGCTGGAACTATGTGAGCATTTGGCAGGAAAAATACCCAGGGTGAGACTTGGGTATTTGCTGGGGAGCTTGTCCATGTAGGGGGAAAGCCCCGGCAGAGTTTTACACCTAGAAGGTGATGAAGATCAGGTTTAGTGTTTGGGAGGATGCTCTGGCTACAGGCAGAAAGAGCTGTGCTAGTCACAGGGCTGGAGTCAGGGAGATGAGGTAACTGGCTGCGAAGAAAGAAGTCCTGATGCAGGAAAATGAGGGTCTGACATTAGGGCCTCAGGCCTGAGGGGCGTGGGTACTAGCAAGACCCTTAGAGTGTGAAGTCCACAGGCCACCTAAGTGAATACTCCACATTGGGATGGTTTAATGCAGATGCCCCCGAGGTGAAGGTGAGAAGACTAGGAAACAAGGCTGCCCTAGAACAGCTTGTGAAATAGCTCAAATTTCTACTGAGTTCTTCCTTACCTTTTTGATCTGGGCCCTCATGCTACCCTGGACTACCCAGAACTCTCTACCACGGGGCCTCTGCAAACCTGCCTCCCTCCGGCACTGCTGTTGGCTTCAAAAGGCTCGAGGCATTAAGCTGTGAGCCATGAGAGGGCGGCCACTGCCTCCTAGTCATTTGTGTGTCCCAGCCTCTAGCCTTGAGATGGTTACCTTGTAGGTGCTCAGTAAGTATTTGCTTATTCTGAGCTTTCATCTCGTCTCTAAGAAGCTCATTAACTAGATTACACCAAAATATGCAAGACAGCAACCTAACCTGTGACCTCCCTGGAGTCAGTTGTTAACCCAAAGGGATATGTTAGTGATGATGAAGTTTCTGGGAGATGGAGAGGTTTGGGATCTGGGCCTTCCAGGCCTGTCACATCATACAACACTGGTAATCATCTAGATAAGCCGCATTAACTTGGCTTGGCAGGAAAAAGTCCCAAGTGCCATGTTTGGTTATGAGAATCCAGTGAAATAATCTAAAACAACAACAACAACAACAACAAAAAGTTTAGAAGAGGGGAAAGTAAAACAGAGATTCAAGATCTGTCACAATCTGATTCCTGCTCTACACAGAATTCACTGTACGGAGCAGTAGAATCTGGGATATTCAAGGGCTTTGATTTAGTTACATCAATCCATGGCACCCAAGCATGGGAAGTGTACATCTTAAGAGCTCTGCAGCTTGGTCCTCAATCTCAGTATTTTATACTGTAGCTGCTTTGGGCTTTCCACAACCCAGACTAGCCCTGAGCTGATGAATTACCCATCTGTTTTCCCTGATTATCTCTTTTCTTCACCCCTTTGTAGGTTCCCAGCTCCACTGGAGCCAGTGATGTCCCTCATCTGGGTCCACACTGAGTGTGTATTAGTTGGTTAGTCTTTCCCCTGGAATACCTTGAACCAACCCATGGAGAGCAGAGACCTCTGCTCCTCATTAGTATATCTTCTACAAGGCTTTGGGCTTGGCATCCAGGAGGAGCTCAGTAAATGTCTGGATTTCAGTTAGCATAAACCATGGGAAAGGGGTGACTTGCAGCATCCTCTAATTGTTTGAAAGGAAGCTGTGTCTAGAGATGGGAAACAGATTCTGAAATCACGAATTTATTGCTGGTTCCCAGAGAGGCCAGGCTCTTGCTTGCAAGACTCTCTACTTTTATGCCCATCATTCATGCCACCTACCCAGAAACAACTTATGTGGTGGTCAGTAACCATAACGACATCATAATGGCAGCTATCATTTATTGCTTATTTGTCAAGCTGTGTGCTAGTGTTCTTTGTTATGTTTTAATTCTGTTCTCGCAACAACCCAGCAAGAGGAATTCTTCTTCTTCAATCATTGAAATAAGATCAGAGAGGTTAAATGAGTTGCCCGAGATCACTGGGTTAGTAAGTGATAGAGTCTTTTGGCCTCTAAAATCTGTGCTTGAGTCATAAATAGAGCAGTTTGTCTGCTTCCTCCTGTCCCCATCCCCACGCTCATTTATTTAAGAGTGTGTCAGGCATTTTCCTTGATGGTGGCAAGGTAAAGAGTGCCAGTGAATCGTTTATAGTAAATTGTGCTCAGTGTTCTGATAAAAGGATATGGAAAGTGCTGTGGAAAACCAGGGCAGAGATAAAGCAGACTAGGGCCAGAAGTAGGGCAATCTTCTCAGGGGAAGAGATCCATGAATATAGTTTTGAAAAATAGTAGGAGTGGGGCACCTGGGTGGCTCAGTCATTGGGGTGCCTGCCTTCAGCTCAGGTCATGATCCCAGCATCCTGGGATCGAGCCCTGCATCCATCAGGCTCCCTGCTCCGCGGGGGAGCCTGCTTCTCCCTCTCCAGTTCCCCCATGCTTGTGTTCCTTCTCTCGCTATCTCTGTAAATAAATAAATCTTTAGAAAAGAAAAAGAAAAAGAAAAATAGTAGGAGCGTTAAAGGTGGAGAAGGGGAACAGTCTTGTTTGGAGAACAGCTAAGCACTGGGTTTAAATGCTGATTTATCTCTGCACTAGCTGTATGACCTTGAAGACTTATTTAAACCTTCTGAGCCTCAACTTACTCATCTTAGAAGCCTTCTGCAGGGCTCTGGTGAAAGTCAATGGGATAACACAGGTAGAGCACCTGGCTTGTTGCTGGTAAATGGCAGTGGCGGTGGATGGTGGGGGGGGTGGTTGTTAGGATTGAAGGAGGTGGCTTGTGGCAGAGCCTCTGGAACAGATGCGACTGGGAGTGGTCTACTGAGTAACCAGAGGCAAGGCGAATGAGGAAACTGGGAAGGAGATGCGGGGCAGATTTGATTGACATTTCAGAAGCTGTAGGTGACATAGGAACAATCTGGTCATTGCTTGGATAGGTTCCTAATTGAAGGAGAGGGAGAAACTTTCTCCCAGTTACAGGCTCAAGTGTCAGGTGTGGTGACAGCAGAAAAGGGAGAAAAGATTCTAGCACATCTATTGTTGAGAGCCCACCACCCTGTGGGGTCAGGAGAGAAGGAAGCCCAGTCACTTAGATTTGACATAGTGACTGTGGGAAGGGCTCAGCCTGACTGCAGGGTTGGGAGGGAAATGGTGCTGCATATTTTTAACCCCTAACCTCGTGTCCCAATTAGTTTCTGTGATCTTGAAGAAACGTGAGCATGCTCAGACAGTAACTCTAAAATTATCTGGGATGACATTATGTCCTTAATTTTAAAGCATCTTTTTAAAACCTCAGGAAGATTTAGAATTAAGTAAGTAGGCAAACCCAGGGAATCAATGGTTTTTGTGCTAAATGACCTGTGCATATTTGGTACTTAAGTATTTGTAATATTTAAGGGAATTGAGCCTTTAAGAATAAACAAGCAGCCTTGTTTCCAATATAAATTTATAAGTGAATCATTAGTTTAAACTTGTGACTATAAGCTGGAAAATATAAGAATATCTTACCAAGTTTAAAAACCGTATTAGAAATCTTAAAATATTTGAAAAATATGTTTAACATCCATGTAGAAGAGTAATTTAGGTTCTTAGAAAGGTTTTACTTGTTCTTTGGATAACTGAAATAATCAAGATGGAAATACAATGTATAAATACAGTTTAAAATGCTTAAGGGTATTTTTTATTAACTAAGTTTATAAATTAATCTAATACATTAATCAAAACTTCCTTGAAAGTGCTTGTTAAACTTTGTTACTTTTATGAACAGAATAATAAGATTTGTAAGTGAACTAAAAAGCTCAAGAAAGACCTAGACTTTTTTTTTTAAGATTTTATTTATTTATTTGAGAGAGAGAACAAGTGGAGGGAAGAGGCAGAGGGAGAGGGAGAAGCAGGGTCCCCACTGATCAGGGAGCCCAATGCGGGGCTCGATCCTAGGACCCTGAGATCATGACCTGAACCGAAGGCAGACCCTTAACTAACTGAGCCACCCATGTGCCCCAAACCTAGACTTTTCTTTTTTAACTTCAATAAGTTGCTTCTTTTTAAATAATGTTCCTGAATAATCATTTTTGTTGGCAAAAGACTCTCAAAATTATGAAAAACACAAACATATTGACATGGTGTATGACTAATTAAAAAGAATACTATAGGGGTGCCTGGGCGGCTGAGTTGGTTAAGTGTCTGACTCTTGGTTTCGGCTCAGGTCATGATCTCAGGGTCCTGGGATCCAGCCCCACATTGGGCTCCGTGCTCAGTGCGGAGTCTGCTCGAGATTCTCTCCCTCTTCCTCTGCCCCTCCTGCTCCTGCTCTCTCTTTCTAAAATAAATAAAAACATTAAAAAAGAATAATATATAATGTTTCCCAAATAATATATAGGATATATTAATAATATATTCTCAAATATATATCATATATTACATATTACATATAAAATAATATATTCCCAATATATGTGAGTATACATGTGTGTATGTATTCCTTTTTCCTCTCATAGGAGAAGCAACTGCATGCAAACATTGCACACTAAACGTTGGACTTGTCTGAAAGCTGTTTTCCATGGCTCTGATACTCAGTAACCCACATAGAGAACAAAGGGATTTTGCTCCATGAAGTCTAATTGCCTGCTGAATAAATAAATAAATAGATGAAGTGCCACACGTGTTTAATGAAGGTAAATATTGACCCTGACACCGTATGTTTGCTGGGGCACCAGCTGAAGCGTGCTGGCGGGTTCGCTCAGTCAGGGGACCTGCCAGCCTTGCCAGCAGGGGCCTCAGTCATTCAGGAGCATAGTCTGGGGAGAGACGGAAATATCAATAAGGCTCTCCTGCTTGGGCCTTAATCCCCCCCAACACACAGGCACCAATCCTTCCACCAAAGGCAACTTGCAAAATCTAAAATCCAAAAGAGGAAAAATAGGTTGGATATTGATTGCCCGACTTCAGAGGGCTCCATGGGAGCCTTTGTTAAATCAGACCGAGGAGGAGAAGCGTATCTTTGGTTATGTTCACTTTTATTCAGGAAAGGAGTGTGTGGACAATTGTAGCATGTTTTAGTGGAACAGACTCCCTCCCCCTGCAACACCACTTGCTTGGGAAGTCTGTCACCTCTCTGAGCCTGGGTTTACTTCACATCCCGCGGATAATAATACTGGTCTTGTCTTTGTCATAGGGTTTAGAAGCTCAAGTGAGGTTAATTACATAATGAGGCCTGCAGAGAAGCGCTGTGGATTTTAAGAAGTTAATTATGATGACTTCAGAGAACAAGTCTTCTGCAGTATCCCTTCACTCCACCTTGGCTTTCTGACCCCCTTCCTGTTTCCCAAGCCCAGCGGGGCCAAAGAAGGTGCAAAGACAGGACAGGCTGCTCTTACAGATGGCCATTGTGACTTTTGCAGGTGAAGAAATCCCTCTTTCCTTTTAGTTCCTTCTGAATTAAGAAATTCAGTTACAGATTTTCAAGGAAATGAAACTCACTATTTCAAGGATGCACAGAATCAGGGAAGTTAAATATTTTCATTCAATAATAGAGAAAACTTATTTCAAGGAACGGCTTATAGCACAGAAGCAAGTGGTCCTTAAAAAAAATTATGTAGGTTCTTTGGTTTCTTGGTATCTTACACACTTACATAGATGTGTGTGGATTCCAACTGGGCTTACATTTGGTCACAAACAACAAACAAACAACAAACAACCCCCGCCAAAACAAACAACAGGGATTTGAGCAGGTGGACATTTCTTTCTTCCTTTCTCACAAAGAAGCCCAGAGATAGGCAGCCCAAGGCTGGTGTGGTGGCTGCCTGCTTGCAGGGTACAGGCTCCTTTCTTGTTCCCCTACCATCATCTTTACATTGCTGTTTGCACCCCAGTCATTGCTTTCCAATTCCAGCCACCAGAAGAGAGGACAGAGATGCTGCATGTCTGCTTCCTTCTCTTTAAAGACTTTGGGAAGACTTTTAAAAGACTCTCAGGAAGTAACATTTAATAGTTAACATGTACATCTCATTGGTCAGATCTGAGTCACATGGCCATACCTACTTGCAAAGAAATTTGGAGAAAATGCCCAACTAAAAATTGGGGTTTCTTTTCGGAGGTAGATTATATGCCATATTTTGCTTTGGTATATAGATAATGGGAAGGGAAACTTTAACCTCAAGTTTTCATAAATTGCAAAATCAGCAGTATCTTTTGGATAAATACTCAGGAACTCCTCTTCCTCTTTTTTTTTAAAGATTTTATTTATTTTTTTGACAGAGAGAGACACAGCAAGAGAGGGAACACAAGTAGGGGGAGTAGGAGAGGGAGAAGCAGGCTTCCCGCTGAGCAGGGAGCCCGATGTGGCACTTGATCAGGACCCTGGGATCATGCCCTGAGCCCAAGGCAGACACTTAACCAACTGAGCCACCCAGGAGCCCTCCTCTTCCTAACCCTTACCCACTCTAGCCATGCACACTACTGCTTTGGAGTGTGGACCAAATTAATTAATTAAAAGCTGTAGATATGTAGGATGTGCCAGGCAGTATCTTAGGTGTTAAGATGAAAAACTGAATAGGGTGTTGCCTCTGCCTTCAGGCAGCTCATAGTCTAATAGAGAAGACAGACATGCACAATGCATTCATAATTGTAATACTGTAGTTAAAAAATAAACTACTCAATCAAAAACTCACATGTTGATTTTCTAGGTCCCTTTTTGTACTTCTATTTTTTTTAAGGGGGGGAGAGGCGGAGGGAAAGGGAGAGAGAGAAAATCCTAAGCAGACTCCCAGCTGAGCATGGAGTCTGATGCAGGCTTGATCTCGAGACCCTGAGATCATGACCTGAGCTGAAACCAAGAGTCAGACACTTAACCAACTGTGCCACCCAGGCGCTCCTGTACTTCTATTTTATATAATAGTGATCTAACTAAAGGAAGCTGAATACTTGCTGAGAACTATCATTCTATAAGACTGCAAAGTCCATGGGCTCAGAGACCATGTCCAATTTGTTCACTGCTAAGCCTGGCACACAGTGGCTTGTCAATGGGTACTGAGTAGTAAAATGAATGGAAATATGTGGGTAGCATTTTAAAAATGTATAATTTATATAACGTGGAAACTTGGGAAATACATATTTGTCAACAATGTAAGGCATAGAATGATGATTTTCTTTGAACACATGGTCTTCATTTTAGAATATCATTTGTCAAACAGCCCTGTGTATTTAAATGATGACTTGTGTCATGGGTATTTGTTGGTTACTTCTACTTGTTCTTATGCCTCAACTGCCTAGTTATTCCTTCCTAGTGCCCGTATTTGGGGACCTGTGTGATTCCATAGAAGCAAATTCTGTCTATCACTCTAGAGGTACCTTTTGACCTAGGCTCCCTTTAGCCACCGCCATTGCTTCGGGGGTGGATGACATCATCATCATCATCATCATCATCATCATCATCATCTTCATCATCACAACAACAACAACACTTTCATAGTGTTTACCAAGGGCCAGGCACTGTTCTAGGCAATGCATTAGTCCATTGAATCTTTATAACAACCACATGAGGTAAGGTGCTATTATAACCCCTTATCTTTGCTACTCTGAGGCACAGAGCTGGTAAATAGTGAGGTGGGTTGGAGTCTAAACTCAGGCAGTTTGGCCCTGGAATCTATGCTCCTAATGACTCCACTGAACTGCTTATGACTCAAGCTGGTCAATCAGAGTGGACCTTGGGCTTCTACCTAAGAGAGTTAGGAAGGTTGGCTCCCTTTGCTCTGTGTGGTATGGACACAAGATGTGAGTCCCAGAACTATTCCAGGATTTGACTGTTTCAAGAGGAGCTGGGCTGAGTTCAAGACCAATACATGGAGGTGGTAGAGGTGAAAGGACAGAGAGAATCAGAGTCAGTTCTTGGATGCTATTTGAAATTTGTAGTCAATGAGGCAATAAACTCTATTTTAAAGGTCAGTTTAAGTTGGGTTTTCAAAAGCATCCTGATATCATTTAATTTACAAAAAAATTTATATACATGCCTTCTTTCTTATCTGCATCTGTTACATGAAAATATTTGTACCTGTGCCCATCACTTGTATTTACCAATGAACATGGTATAAATACAGAGACATTAACAATATTAAATAGATTATTTTAGGGGTGCCTGGGTGGCACAGTCAGTTGAACATCCCACTCTTGGTTTTGGCTCAGGTCTTGATCTTGGGGTCATGAGATCAAGCCCTGTGTTGGGCTTTGCATTCGGCACAGAGTTGCTTAAGTTTCTCTCTCCCTCTGCCCCTCCCCACTGTGCTCTCTCTCTCTCAGATAAATAAATAAATCTTAAAAAAAATAGATTATTTTAGCAGAAAAGAGTAGTATAAACATAGTTCTAATAAATACCATACTTCTTCAATTTTCAAGATGACATTTTTCCATGTTAATATATATCTGAAAGTGGGCTACCTCCTATAATTGATAGTATCTTCAATTAATTGGCAGTTTTTCTTTCTTTCTTAGCAGTAGAATAAGTTACAAATGTAACTGGTGGCATCTTAGATTCAATTAAATACAATGATTTAATTAAAATTGGATGTAAATCTCTTTAGTATTATTTTATCCTATGTACAACTTGGACGAAGCATACCCAGATATACACTAGTGATATATACATTATATGTATATACAACAAAGCTTAATTTCATACGTTCCTAGAGTTCTGGCTGGGGGATATATTACAAACAGTGGCAAATTATAAATTGAAAAAATAAATTAATTAAGACTTAAGGGCAGGAGTCCTGTAGTCAAACTCAACTCTGCCAAGTGCTAGGCACTTCATTTCTTTGTGTCTTGATCCCTTCATCTGTAAAATAATTAGGGGGTGGGATTAGGTGATTATTAAAATTCCTTCCAGATTTCATATGTCACAGATCCTATGTAACTATATGACTTGCTGTTGTTTTATAATGTCACAGACAACAACTATATAATTTTAGTAAAGCATGTTCTAAACCTAGATTAAAGGAATTATTGGAGAATGCTCCTCATTTTGGGCAACTCAAAATTAGGTCTTTCTCAACAGATTACTGCAACTCTTTTATCAGTATCATCTTGGTTACCAGCTCAAGTGCAAGCTCTAATATCATTATTTATTCAATGCAACTTGGGTGTAAACTCTGGTCTATAAGTTTGCACGAAAATCTAAAGTGTTTACCATTGCCCTAATTTCTCATCCAAGTTAATTTCTACAGAAAAAAGGAAATATCTCATAAAACTTCTGAGATCCAAGTGCCAACCACAGAACCCAGTAATATACAGAGCAATGCAAATCCCTGAGGCTAAAGTGCATATCTCAATATAGAGCAATGGTTGTATCCTTACTCCAACTCTTTTTTTTTTTAAAGATTTATTTGTTTATTTGAGAGAGAGAGAGAGAGCACATGAGTGGGGGGAGGGGCAGAAGGAAGGGGGAGAGAGAGAATACTCAAGCAGACTCCTTGCTGAGCACGGAGCCTGTCGCAGGGCTCGATTCCATGACCCTGAGCTCATGACCTGAGCTGGAACCAAGAGTCAGCGGCTTAACCCACTGAGCCACCCAGGTGCCCCCAACTCTTTTTTTTTTTTCTTTAGTTACTCCAACTCTTTATTACCACATCAACAAAAATTGCTTTTGGTTAAGATGGATACCTGGGAAAGTAAGCGTTTTCTAGAAGAAAATCAAGATAGAGTTCAGGTGAGAGTGCTCAAAGGAAATGTGCATGTAGCATGCCAGAAGAGAAGCTTGTATAAGTAATCTCATTCAGTCTGCACATATTTACTAAGAATCTATGTCTATCAAGCACTGTAACAGGTGCTTGAAAAACAAAAGTGATTAAGTCAAACATGGCCCTGATTTCAGGAACTACAGTCTGGTAAGGGGGTGGTAATAATGCAGATTGGATAGGGACCCAAACCAGACCTGGGAGTCAGGCGAGCTTCCTGGAGAAGGAAGAGCAAAGGGGATGCCTGAGCACTGAATGGATCTATGAAATGAAAGTGGGGGAGCAGGTGGAGGTTTTGAGAGAGGCGGGGTTTTAGGAAGAGGAGGGCATTAAGCTGAGAAAACAGCTCACAATGAGAGAAGGCATGAGGATTCAGGGGCTAAAGATGAGTGATTCATGGGCCATCTACTCAGCACCTCTCTGAGTCAGGTGACATGGTTGCTAATAGAGATTTTGTGGCTTCCCCTTTGTTTTGTGTGCCAATTTGGCCTCCTTTTGTTCTTTATTATACATTTTTTATTTTATGTGATTAATAATTAAAATTAAAAAGATTTATCTAGCTATAGGAGTAATATTCATGGAAGAAAATCTATAAAAAAATAAACAAAACCATAGAAGACAAAATTCACTCACAATTCTACAAAGAGATAATCACTGTTGATATTTTTACATACATAAATCTAGCCCTTGTTGTCTGCATGCCCATTGAAAGAAATGGGATCATAAACTATACTCTTTTTAAAAATGATTTTAGGGGCACCTGGGTGGCTCAGTTGGTTAAGCATCTACCTTTGGCTCAGGTCATGATCCCAGGGTCCTGGGATAGAGCCCCATGTCGAGCCTCCTGGAGTTGTCAGGCTCCCTGCTCAGTAGGGAGTATGCTTCTCACTCTCCCTCTGCCCCTCCCCCCACTGTGTGAGCATGCTCTCTCTCTCTCTCTCACTCTCAAATAAATCAATAAACTATTTAAAAAATAAAATTTTAAAATATTTATGTAATGACTAGGTAATACATATCCAAATAATAGGATTCAAAATTCTAAATGTACAGAAAGGAATATAATAAAATGTTAAGTCTCTATTCTGTTCCCTTCCAACCAACCATCTGTGTTCCCTCCCTGGAGTGAATGACTGTTTTCAGTTTTTCTTGGCAACTTCTTAATTTTAGAATCAGAAGGCTAGACACTGAACTTGGAGCTCAACTTCTTCAGATGTTTTTTTGCCAGATGTTATACTGGTTTGTTCCTTCCCTGTAATGCCACTCTTACGGGAAGAGTAACTTGTTATTTCCAGAGGAAAGGGATGGGAAAGCAGCATGCTGGGCATGAAGATCCAGAAGCACTAGAATACAAGTCCCACGTCCCTTACTTTATAGAAGAACATTCCGAGGCACAGATGATGGGACTTCTTTAAGGTTACATGGCTAGTTTGATCTACAATCAAAATAATTGCAGGATAACTAAAAGCTAATTTCCTCATCCCTTCCTCAAATTTCTATAGGTGGATTAATAAATTGATATTAGTAAAATTAAGTTGATATGCTTTATTCAGGGTATGAACAGAATACATGAACCAGGTAAAATAGTCTTTAGAGTCCAGGTTAGAACCTAGGAAAGTAGTTCATTTTTAAATGAAGGTTAATTTTGTTAACCACTAATGATGTTCTTTTGTTTAATATAAAAAAATCTATTTTCATTTAAATTAATTCATGTTCGTTGTAAAAAGCCCCCAAACTTTGTTTTAAAAACACACCAAAATGGACCTTTCTATATGCACTATTATATAAGCTGTTCTTTTTTGCCTCACTGCTTACCTGGATAACTTTGCATGTCAGTCCATTTACATTCATCTCATCTCTTCTAACAGCTGCTGGGAATTCTATTACATGCATATGCTAGAATTAACGTAACAACTCCCTATTACTGAGCATGTGAATTGTTGAAAGAGCTTTAATATTATAAACATGCTGTAGTAAATATCTTTCTTCATATATCTGTGTCTGTTATTTGATGAAGATAAATCCCCAGATGTTGAATTTCTGGTTCAAAGTTTTAATATTTAAATTACTTAATATTTAAATATTTAAATTACTTTAATATTTAAATCTCAGTATTTAAATTACTGTATTTATGATAGATTGCATTCCAGAGAGCCTGAATCAATTCACAACTCCAACAACAATGTATCAAAGTACCCCTTTTACCCATTCTTGCCCATCTTTGGAATCTCTCAAACCAATAGGCAAAGATGTTAATCAGTTGTTTAAAAAAAAAAAAGTCCCCAAAGGGACTAGACTTATCAACTATCTCTGCTGCTCCTTTTTTTTTTTTTGATAGTATGCATATGAACAGTGAAGGGGGAACTAGGGTATTTCAAAGTGAAAATTCCAAACCATTTAAACTAAATACAAACCATATCAACACATCACCAACAAGGATTAAAATTGCAAAAATAAGGATTTTCAGTAAACCCCAAAGAACATTTATATGGAGATCACAAAAATGAAGAAATAGCTTAGATTGTTGTCTTAGGAGATGTCTTCTCTTGAAATGTGGGTAACACCCTTGAGGCATTTCAGTAAATGGGATCTAAGGCTTTAGTAGAGGAGAATAGCTGGTTAGTGACATATATATGAAGTGAGTCAGAAGGCAGGATGGTCTTAAAAACTGGATGTGCCTGAGCACATACTATATTAGAAAGAAAAATGCGTAAGGTGTTTGAATAGAATAGGCAGTAGTATGTTGAAACTAAAACAGGGATATTTATCTTCCTTAAAAATGACTCTTTCTAACTTGGCAGGGTCTTCAATACTCTTCCTTGGTAGGCATGATTTTGATGGATGGCTAGATTAATAGGGAGGTAAAGAATGAGCCACTCCCCTTGGAAAAAATTATTTATAGGTAATCAGGACCAACGTTTATTGTTTATTGGAAGGATAAGCTCTAAAGCAGTGATTCTCAAACCAGCAGCATAAGCATCACCTGGGAATCTGTTAAAAATGCAAAATTTCAGGCTCCACTTCAGATGGACTGAATTTGAAACTCGGGGTAGAGCCAGCAATCTGTGTTTTAACAAGCCTTCCTGGTGATTCTGCTGCACTGCCTCTGGGTAGTTAAATAATTATTTACTGTTTTTAAGGTGTTCTTTCTTTTTGCAAATTACAGTCAACTTCCTGAAGTTTAGAAAATGTAAAATTATAAAAAGATGCCAAAAGACATGGATTGTTTAAAGACATCTTCCTAAAAAGAACACGGTGCTTTAAAAAGAATTCTGTCTGGCATTTTGAAGTACACGTTTCAGCAAGGGGTGGGGGGCCTGCTCTATGTAGACCGAAATTGCTTCTTCCAGGATGGGGTTTCAGGCAGTCCTTCACAGATGGTCTACGTATTTCCATAATATTATATCTGCTATGAACTTGTTTGTCATTTGACACATCTACATAGGCCTATTATGACAAGATATCATCTTGACCAAAGGAAGTATTTTTCTAAAAATCTCTGAAAAGAGATCAAAGGCTTTGGCACAAAGCTTTAAATAGACTGTATTATGTTATGCACGTGTTGAAAACAATACTATTTTCCTGGGGGGAAAATGTGTTTAAATAGTATCTTGTTAATTTCTTTCTCTGGATAGGCAGAGAAAGTCTTCCTCCAAAATCCTGTGGAGGGTATATGTGCAGCTTTTAAAGAAACCATCATAGTGTCATCTAGAGTACTGTCTCACATCCGTGCCAGCAGCATATGAGAATTCAAACTGTTCCATATCCTTGCCGACACTTGGTATGGTGGTATGGTAGCCATCCTATCAGGTCTGTAGTGGTATCTCATGGTGATTTTATTTTGTATTTCCCTAATGACTAATGATGTTGAACATCTTTTCAAATGCTCATTTGCCATTTATCTGTCTTATGATCCAATCAATTATTCCACTTTTTTTTTTTAATTTCAAAAGAAATACAAGCACATGTCCAAAGACATGGATCCTTGCTATGGTCTGCACTGTGTTGCTCCAAATTTATATGTTGAAGCTCTGACCCCCAGTATGACTCTATTTGGAGATAGGGCCTATCATGAGGTAATTAAGGTTAAAAGAGGTCAGATGGGTGGGGCCTTGATACGATGGGTTTAGTGTCCTTACTCTGTAGGGCTCCTGCTAATTCCCACGCCTCCCAGTAGAGAGGAGGTCACGTGAGCCACAGTGGGCTCGCAGGCATCTATAAGCCAGGAAGAAAGGTTTTACCAGAAAGCAACCATGCTAGCACTCTGATCTTGGACTGCCAGCTTCCAGAACTATGAGAAAAGAAGTGCCTGTTGTGTAAGCCACCCAGTCTGTGGCATTTTGTTACGGCGGCCTGAGCTGACTTGTGCAGTCCTCAGAGCGGGATTTGTAATATTTGAATTATTTGTAACAGTAAAAAACTGGAAACCACAAAAATGAATGGATAAATAAGTTGTGGTATATACATATTAAGGAATACTACTGAGCAATACAAATGAATGGACTGTTGGTATATACAACAACATGGACAAATCTCAGTTATGCCACGTGATACAGAGCAGACCAAGAAAAAAAGAGTTGTCACAATTATGCCATTTCTATTAAAGTCTAGGAAATGTAGACAATCTATAGAGAGCAAATCTGTGGCTGCCTGGGAGATGAGGTGTGGTGAGGAAAGAGAAGGAAGAACTACAAAGGTACAGGAGGAAACTTTAGGGGGTGATGAATACATTTATTAGCTTGATTGTAGTCGTGGTTTCAAGGATACGTATGTCAAACTTATCAAACTATATGCTTTAAATATATCCAGTTTACTGTATGCCAATTATAGTTCAATAAGGTGTTTGAAAAACCCCCAACAACCTGTGGAATCTTCCTATTATCTCTAGGAAACTCCAATTTTGTGTTAAATAGACTTTTTTTTTCTTTTCTCCAATCTCTGACAAAGAAATGGAAAAGAAAGTGCTTTACTAAGAAATGGCTGTCACAGGTATAGAAATTCTTGGCTTTGTACTTTCCCTTGTGAGGGACCTGGAACAGAATTCTTGCCCCCATCCCAAACCCTCAGCCTTTTCATTACCATTGGAGGTAAAACAAAAATAAAACAAAACAAAGTCAAAGGACATAAAACAAGTGTCAGTGAAACTCAAAACTGGGAAAGAAATGATTACACTTGCATTTTACCTTTTGTTTTTGCAAGCACAGGTGACCCTATTGGATATTGTGGTAAAGAATGAAAACCTGTTATGAAGCCTTTCAATCACATTTGGTAATTTATGTCAGGAACATTCTGTTACAGAAAAGCTTCCAGAAGTAAGGACGTTAAAATCCAGAATAATGTGTCAGCTCATGTCAGGCAAAACATTGACAACACAGCCCAAAATTGGACACAGAATTTGATTAGGAATTCAAAACCTGCTTCAATCTCACGGAAGCCTTGGAAGATACAATAGGGTTTGATTCTTAGCTTTAGGTAAAGTTCATACTAAACATGAGGGTTTGTATCTATTGCACTTTGGGGACTGTGCTAATTCATGTTTGGATGGGCCTGAGATGACAGGAAAGGCGGAGTCTTAGAAGGTCCTTTGTGGCAAATGACTATGGAATGAAACTTCCTCCAAAGTTGTAAATTGTTCATTTCCATTCTACTGTGTGGCAGACGCCAGTATTTTTTTTCTTTAAAATTTTTTTAAGGTTTTAAGCAAATTTTGAGTTTTGACTACCTAGCTTATAAGTGGTAGAAGAGGGAACTCAAAACTATGAGATGCCAAAGCTCTTGCTCTTTCTGATACTCAATATGAGGTAGAGAAGTTTTCTGGGAGGCCTACCGTCAACCCTGCCCCACGTCCTCCCCGCCCCACGTCCTCCCCGGTGTCTGCTCTAACTTCTACTTGCATCAACTCGCTGCTGGTTCGCAGCTGGAGAGCACAGACTGCACCTGCTCCGAAGGCCAGGGAGCCCGGCCTCATCCGGCGCTCAGCCTCCGCTGCTTGTGCACGGACACGAGGACCCACCAGGGGTCACTGCAGCCTCAGAACTATTGTGCCCGCCAGTCCAGGACACGGCCCGTCGCGCTGAGGGCGTGGGACTGGGAGCGCCGAACGCCAGGGTCCGAGCAGAACTGCTCCCGGCCTTCCTGGAGCCAGCCTCCGGTCTCCCCGGGAAACGGATACGGCAAGCTGGGCCAGGGCTCGGGACAGCCAGGCGGCCAGGGTGCAGCGCACGGCTTCCCGTGCGGACCTGCTCGCACCTCGCCGTTCGTCCACCTCCGCTCCGCCTTCCGCCCTTAGGCGGGACCCCGCCCGGAAGGGGCGCCCCTTCCCGGCCTCTGGGCCCCCGCTCCGCTCCGGGGCTTTCTGCTGACGACGGGGCCCAGCCTAGCTGCACCTGGGCTGCTCCCGCCCGGGGCGCCGCCCCTCGCGCCGCCTAGAGAACTTTCCCGGGAGCCGCCGCGGCCTGCACGCCCAGGGCACACCCCCATCCGCCCGCCGGCGCATTCCCAGCTTGGGCTCCCGCTTCTCCGCCGGCCCGCGCGCCCGCAAGCCCTCTGACTCCCCGCTTCTCAGAATCTCCCGGAGGAGCAGCACTCCGCTGCCACAGCAAGGCGTTCTCGGAGAGCGAGCTTGAACTTGGCCACACACAGCCCCCCATGATGAGTTCGAGGGTCCCCAGACGGGAGCCGCGCCCCGCCAAGAGCTGACTTGCCCTCGCCAGTGTTGGTAAGGAGCCCGCTGCCCTTTCCGACACTCTCGGGCTTCTGGGTGCCCGCGGGATGGGGTGGCGGAGGTAGCTGACTGACGACCCTCGCCACTGGCTCTGCAGTGGGACTGGGACGTCGTGGGTACCCCTGACACAAAGGAACAGCAGAGTGTTCCCCAATCGGCTGCGGGGTGGGGTCGGGGCTGGAAGTGGGAGCCCTCCGGGGAATCCGCAGGGAAGGGAGGCCGGGTGTCGCGGCCGCTCTCCGAGCGGGCGCAAGGCTGAGGGGGCTGCACAGCTCCCAGGGGTTTCCTCGCCTGGGGAGGGCCTGGAGCTCGCGTCCCTCCCTTTTCCTGTTTCTTGCCCCCATTGCCAGGCGACTTTTGTCGTCCCCAGGACTGCGGGAGGGGCCGCGGCGCCCCCGCCTTCGGAGGAGCCCGAGCCGCAGGATGCGCGGGGACGCGCCGCCGCCCTCCGCCCTCAGTTCCGCCGGCGCTTCCCCGGCGGCTCCCGGGCGCTGACTCCCCGGGCTTCTCCGCCCTCCTTACCTCCAGCTGGCGCCGGGCGGCTCGTCCGCGTGGCCCTGGACCCCGCCGGGAACCGGCCCTCTCGCCCTGGCCGCCGCGCGGACAATAAATTAATGCCTGGCGCTTGAGGGGAGGGGGCGGCTCGGCGCCTTGGTCGCGGCTTTCTCTCCTGGCTGGAGACGGCCACAGCCGACATGGGCTGCTTCTGCGCTGTTCCGGAAGAATTTTACTGCGAAGTTTTGCTTCTGAATGAATCCAAGTTAACCCTCACCACCCAGCAGCAGGGCATCAAGGTAGGCGCGGGCCGGGGGCGTGTCCCGGGGGGTCGGCAGCCGGGCAGGCTCGGGGGTCCGAGGCTTTGTCTGAGGGCTGTCACGGGTCTCGGCCGGCCACTGCTCTCTGCGAGCTGGGAAGGAGCCGCGGCTGCCCTGCGCTCAGGTAGAGTGTGTACGGGTCCGGGTGGATTCACTGTGAGTCCCTTCACATAAAGGGAAGTAAGTTTCTTGTCTCAAGGATAGTCCGCCAATCCACTCTCAGCCGCAGCCCACAGTCCGGCAACTGAGACCAAAACACTTCCCAGCACCAGTTTCCTCCAAAAGCATCTAAGGCCCCCGCAGCTCCAAAGAGGCACAGGATTGAATATACGGGCTGCATACAGTGTTGAAGGCACGATTTCCCTTGGCTTTGTTGAAGGCTTTTTTCTATTCGTGTCATTGGGGAAGTAACATATAGTTCACTCGCTGAAACACATTTACTGGGTGACTGTGATTGTGTTGCCTGGGTTTGTAGTTGGGTAATGCTACGTTTGGACGGACAATAATTTCCAGTTCTACAAGCCAACTGGTTTTATCCTCACGTTTAAGTACACATCTCTCAAAGAGACTCGGTAAATAACTTTGCTCCTGTTTGTAGGCCATTAAAATGCAATTACTGCTATTAACCTAGAGAACCTAAACAATCCACTTCCTTAATTTTGATGAGTTCTTATGTTTATGGTTGACAACCTGACGGACGCGCCTGCGCGCTTGTTTTGCTCTTGCTAACAACTAACTACCCAAAGGTGATCCGAATTCCGAACGTTTTGTTTTGTTTCTTTTTCTGCATATTTAAATCGCCGGAGCATTTTAAATAACCTTAGCAGCTGAGTCCAGTGAAGGGCTACCGCTCCTCCTTCCCACTATTGTCCCCCACCCTCCATCCCCGTGGAGCTGGCGGTCTGAGAATCAAGTTCAAGCTGCAGGTGTCCTAGTCTTGTATGGCATAAGTTAATCTCAATGGCGTAGGCCCTGGGCATTTCCTTGTGTGAATCAGTTTTTACACAGCTTTATTATGTACACTGAAGTAACTGTTCCTGGCCAAAAGCTGAAGCTCTGATGTCACCATTCCTGGTGTACAGAATTCTCATTTCACAGGTGTCAATCTTAAGCAGGAGATGGGGGTAAAAATGATCAGTTAAAGCCACAAGATAAAGTTAACCCTTTCTTCGGGAAATTGTTTAGAACATTGCTTCCAGGAATTATAAAACGCAAAAGTCGATCAGATTCTCATTTGGTGCTTCCCTTCAAGGCCAATAAAAGACTTCTGGAGGGGCGCCTGGGTGGCTCAGATGGTTAAGCGTCTGCCTTTGGCTCCAGTCATGATCCCGGGATTCCGGGATCCTGGGATCGAGCCTGGTGTTGGACTCCTGGCTCAGCAGGGAGTCTGCTTCTCCCTCTCCCTCTGCCTCTCCCCCTGCTCATGCGCGCGCTCTCTCTCTCTCTCTATCTCTCTCTCTGTCTCAAATGAATAAATAAAATCTTTAAAAAAAAGACTCCTGGAAAAGTTTGTTTCATATTTTCATATTTTACATTTCCAGCTTTTCTTTATGTTCCCCCTCCCCCCATGAAATCAGGAAAAGAACTTTTCAAAAGGGTGTAGCATTCTTTGGTGTACTGTGCAAATAGGCAAAAATCATAAAACATCATAAATTTTTGATAATACATAGATTCTCTTTGGCTTGGGGGAAAGAAACAATTAGAAAAAGATAACGGATGATCTGGTACTAAAACAACAAAGAAATCTTTCTGAAGTGCAGTCTGGAGTCATCTGGAGTGTGAGCTTCCTATTTAATCATGAAAGCCATACCCCTGTCAGCTGTGGAGCATGTACATTATTCTGTCAAGAGAGCAGCCAAGACTTGGGATCAAATGGAATAATTTTGTCAAAGAAACATGAATAAAAAATCCTGATCCATAATTACTTTTTATAACCTGATGGTGCTTATCTTGTTTTACAAATATGTTGAAAATTGGTGAGTGATTCAAAAGCAGTAGCAACTTTATAATGCTGTTATTTTGGATACATGCCATTTAACTAAACAATAATTTAAGCAGGCTTTTGTTGGAAGTAATCATTTTGCAACAGGCTTGGCCTGTTTCAGTGTCAAAAAAAGCATGCCACAATTATTTTGATGACCATATGTGTAACACAGATGTTGTCTGCTGAAGTTAACCACATTATCTGTAACTACCAGGCTACCATTAAGTGCATGTGTTAAGCACCTATCTACTTGTGGTATGTACTAAATTAAACACATGTGTGTTTATAAATGGAATAATGTACGGACAGCATCTCACATGTGGATGGTATTGAGACATTGAATGGATATGTGTATGTTGTTATTCTGTACATATTTGACATTTTCTTTAACTCCTACTTTAGTTCATAAATAAAATAGTAAACTAAAATGTAAATGAAATAGTCAATAGCTACTATTATGGTGTTTTCCCCGGGATAGTACACTTGGTAACTTTTATGATCATTAATTAAAGTCAAAGTTAAGCATATGACATCAATTAGCCTATTTTACTCCTGAAATTAAAATAGAAAAATCTTTTTATTTTTCAAAAGTATTTCCTAACGTTTTGAGATGACCCTTTTCCATATTCTATCTCAAATGAAATGAAGACAGTTAATTTTGCATTAAAATTATTCACTTATTTCATCCCTTCGTGGAAGGATGGATTTTACTGATTCCTAAGTAGTTACTTAAGAATTTGCTTGTATTACTGTCATAATAATGCACTGTGAGTTTAAAAAATTAATTGTGAATTTAAGTAGAAGAAATGTGAGAGAAACTTGGTAAAACATTTTTTCTGTGTGCCATTTTGAAAAAACACTATTTGGATTTGTTTAAGTACCAAATTACAAATTGAAGTTAATCATGAAGTGATTTTCTGCAACTTAGATCAAAGTCTTTCATCGACTAGAAAAAAAATTGATGTGTTTGCTCCCATGGAAAGCATTTCAGCCTGGAGACAATAGTTACACATCTTCTGTGTCAAGATGAATAGCATTTAAGTGGAAAATAATTTTCTGTTTTTAAAGAAATAAAACGCAATGTATTTGTATTCATACTAATGTTATATAGAAATTTGCTTCTTAACTTGCCTTAGAGGTAACCTTACCTTGACAAGTGGGAAGTCTTTCGTATGCAGTTCGCAGTTTGAGCCTTATCTAGGATTTAAGAACCCAAGTTTATATAAACCGAAAGCTGTTGGTTGTGTGTTGACCCCCACAATAGCTTTTAGCTGTTTGTTCTATGCTGCTATCTCTGTTGTTTGTTTAAGTAAGAATTTCTGCTGTGGTTGGTCTTTTGGTTTTTTGAGTAATGTTTGTTCAGGGAAAGTTTTGTTATGTCCTTTGTGGTTCTCTGTGCTGGGGGAGGTAGAGATCTTTTTTTCTCTGAGAAAGCAAAATTTGACTGTGGCTCAAACTACTTGTGTAAGTTGTCAAATGATTAGCAAAAGATTTTCAGGGGAAAAAATCAGAAGGTTTGATTATAAATATAGGCCTCAAAATGGCTGCTGCAAATATGAACTGGATTAATATTTTCGTTTCAGTGAGGTTTTAGTGCTCTGAGCAGTAATGTAATAAACACTGAGGTGCTTATTTTCCCTTGTTGTATTTGACTAAATTAATGGAACCAATATGACAGCAAGATGGAAATTCCATTAGCTTTCTTAAAAAGGCGTTATTGAGATATACAGTTCACACAATTGAAGTGTGCAATTTACCCATTAACTTCTAAATGAAGTTACTTCCTAATCATCCTGAGGTTTCTGAGGAAATATTGAGTCAGTTTTAATGCTTTGATCAGAAACTTCCTAATAAACTAGAAAAACACTCAGAAGGTAGGGACTTAAATTATTTGCATCTCACTTACCAAGAATTGTGATTTTCATTCCATTTGGACTGGTGAAGAAAACATCTAAGAAGACTGGGAACACAGTGACAAGCACCAGTGCTTCATAAGTCATACTAAATATATATGTGGCTACCCGTATCTTTTAATATCAGCCTCATAAGGTATAGAGTCAGGGACCTGTAAACATAGGTTGAAGCAAGAAATCGTACACCAACATGTCTGTCAATGTGAGGTTGGCCGTGGGTCTTGTGTAGTTGGTAAATTAGATGTGACTGGGATAGAAGTCCCCCTCACCAACGCTGCATCTTGTTTTCTGAAATTCAAATAGGATTATTTGAAATTCAGTAGTAGTATTGTGGCTGTTGAAGATGGACTACTACATAAATGCTCCTTCAAATATCTTTGTTTTTAAAACGATTCAAAGTATTTCCCAGCTTTATTAAGGTATAACTGACAAATGGAATTAGATTAAATTATACAGCATGATTGATAGAACCTAAGTTGCAGCAGGATTCCCACTATCCCACCATTTGAGGTAGTGAACACATCCATCACCTCACACGATTACTTTTTGTTGTTGTTGAGAATACGTGAGTTCTACTCTCTTAGCAAATTTCAGTTCTACAATACAGCCTTATCAAGATCCTCAAACTATAAATGTCCCCTCAATTTTATAAGAAGTTTTTTTTCCTTGAAAAAAATTATTTAAAAATACCATTTATCATTCATGGTTTGAAAGTGATTTAAAAGTAATTTAAGAGAAGCATTGTTGGTTACCTCCAGCAACTAAAGGCTGTCCTTCTCCAAGTGCTTATAATTTTTTTGGTTTTTGGTGCACTACACTTTTTTTTTTTTTTTTTTTTTAGCCCTGTTAATATCATTGTTCTTGAATTCTGTAATGTTAAGCTGGAACTGACTTTGAACTGAACTTCAATTAATGCAGAGCTTTGAGGGGGCACCTGGCTGGCTCAGTCAGAGGAGCATGTGACTCTTGATCTTGGTGTCATGAGTTCAAGCCCCACATTGGAAGTAGGGCTTACTGGAAAAAAAAATGCAGAGCTTTTTTTGCTTTTGAGCATGGGTGTTGTCTTAATCTATTTGGGCTACTATAACCCATACCATTAACTGGGTGGCTTATAAACAAGAGAAATTTATTTCTCATAGTTCTAGAAGCTGGAAATCTGAGATCAGGGTGCGAGCATGGTCAGGTGAGGGCCCTTTTCTGGGTGAAAAACTTCTTGTTATATCCTCCCATGGTGGAAGGGGCTATGGAGCTTTTTTGGTCCTCTTTTAGGAGAACAATAATCCCAAAGGCACCAACTCCTACTACCTTGGGGGTTAAGGTTCCAACATATGAATTTTAGGGTCACACAAATATTCTGACTATAGCAGGGGATGATAAAGTTAAATCTAAATTATAGAGACAAAAGTCTAGACTCTTGATTAGCCACATGGACAGTGGCTTGTTATTTTTATTAAGACACAAAGAAAATGCGATACTCTTCTTTGATGGTTTGTTTCAAGTTGTATCTGAGTAGGACTAAGCAGTTCTTTGTTGTGGGAGGTTTTCCTGTCCATTGGGGGATGACCATATTCCTAGCCTCTACACAGGGGATGCCAGTAGCACTTCTTGCCCAGTCGCGACATCTGAAAATATCCTAGATGTTGCCACCTGTCTCTGGCTGGGCAATACCCATAAATTCCCAACTTCATTGTTTGCGTTACAGCCTGCCTGATCTAACCTTACCTTTAGCAGTTCTGAGGGCCTACTCAGATGACTTGCTCTGCAGGCACACCGAAATGCTCAGTTTCCCAAATGTACCAGACTCGTGTGCCTTTATGCATTGATTCCCGCCGGGTACCTTTCCCGAAGTACACACTCATCTGAGCCCATCCCTTAAGACTTGAATCAAGTGTCCTATTTGCCAGGAAGCCTTCAACCCAGGCTGACCAAGCAGTTAAGTGCTAGTCAGGGCTTCCCAAACACCCTGTTCCAGCACTTCCTTGTTGCATTGCAAGCATTATTTCTGGACACATGTGTCTCCTTCAGGAGCCTGTGAGACCCTACCTGTGGTTCCCTAGCAGCTAGCGCCGTACGCTTCACCCAGTAGATGCTTATTAACTGTCATTTGAATAGAGGAACGGAAGGAGTGCTCCAGCTGGAACAGGCCACATTGAAAATCTTATGGATAATGAGGTTCTTTTGCCATTTTATTTCTACTAGAAAAGATCCTAGAATAAAGTAAACCTCACTGTGAAGAATCTGTTGCCAAGATACTCTAATTCTTACATTGATAATGGGTGGAAAATGAAATGGCGCAGTGGTCAGAGTGCACGCAGTCTGCCGAAGAGCTGATGAGCTGCTTATTTCAGAAAACACGAAGCACACCCTTTTTGTGTCCTAGAGGTCAGGATTAAGTCTTTCTCTGTCTCTTTATTTTTAAAAAGTGTAACTTTCCTCTTACAGCTTTAGAGTCTTTTGGAAGAAGGGCATGTTTCTAGAATGGATAATAGATCCTCACATAAGAGTTACTTTTTCTTCCTTGTCTCCTCTTGTGAGTTGGTTTCACAGGGTGGGTTTACACCATCAGGGATCATCCATGTAATTTTTAATCTTGCCGTACCACCCATTTTACTCCTAAAGCTGCATAAACCTCATCTGACACTGCTCTAAGGATTAATGGCAGAGAGAGTGTCAATAAGTAAATTTATTGGTTTTTTTAATGACAAATGATGTTTTTCATTCCTATGCACAGGGTATTTTTCTGCAGGCCAGTTACAAACACAAGTCAGAGACTAGATTTACCATGCCCCTCCAGCTTCTCTGGGATTGACTGCTATGGCTGAGCTTTGTCTCCAACATTTTAGCTGCAAAGTATAGTTCATACGTAACGCTCCTCATCAGCCTGCTTTGGGTTGTGAAGAGTAACTGCCATTTTCTTCTGCATCACAAGACTTGTTTCTAAGTTTCATATATTAAAATTAACCAACCATCTGTTACTACTTGTTTAGGTATAGCTTAGGCGTGCTAAGGTCAGGAACCAGCCAATTTGGTTTGTGACTCAAAAAGCCTGTGACTAGACTTTGGTGAGTCTCTTCCATTCTAAAAAATGTGGATTACATTCCTGTGCCCTCTGAGCCATGTATGTAGTTCCTGTTTTTTTAAGTGGAACGGCCACTGTTCCTTAATGCTGATTGTTAGCCCATGACTCTGTAACTAAACTCTTTGCTAGGAGATTTCCCAAAGGCTGAGATGGCTCCCCCACTTAAGACGTGAAAGGGCCTGGCAGTGGCTTCCAAATGTGTGAGAAGTTTGTTTTCAAGGATATTGACGTGCCAGGAGGAAGTTAGAATAAGAGAGTTGGTGGCAGGCAAGGAAAAGCAAGAAGTGCTGAGTGCTAGCCCCCATGGACAATAACCAAAAGGGCAGGTGGTGGGGGAGGAATTAGCTGACCGAGACCGATGAGGGAACCAAATGTAGCAACATATTGTTTAGAAATGACACATCTGAGCACATGAGAAAGCATAGTTAATAATGCCAGGGGTTCCCAACTTTGTGAGGATGGTGTCCCAGAAGTTGGGTAGAAAGTACCTTGTTCAGAATAGAGCTTTTCCATACAGTGACACGAGTAACGGTCAGGTTCCTGAGCTAGCCCATAAAGACCTGTTTGAATTTTAAACCATTCAGGTCCCACCTTGGTCTTCATTCAGAGCTGAGTTTGACAGGCAGTCTTAGAGCCTCTGTCGCCTTAATTGTTACTCAGCAAATTGGTTTTTCTACACCATTCTCACTGTTCCCAACTTAGACCTGGCCCTCATGCGTCACACCTGAACCAGCCTTCTAACCTGGGTGCCGTGTGGTCACCTTCAGCCTCTCCCTTCTCCCCACCCCTGCCCGGTGTTCAAACCCTGCTCTGCCCTGTGACTGGCCAGGTCACTGACTCTTCCCTGGAACTAGTCTCCGTTTCCTCATCTGTAAGCTGGGGGGGCCTGTAGGATGACTGTAAGAATTTGAGAAAAAAATTTTAGGCACATAGGATCAAAATTTGCTCAATAAATGATAGTTACGTATGATCTATTATTTGCTAATAAATTTCTTGCTGAATTCTGGTTTGTGATATCTTACCTCCCACTCCCGCTCAAAGTGATGCTGGCTCTCTAAGGGGTGTGGGCAGCCAGTCACTTACCCTCTTTGAGCCTGCTTCCTTATCTGTAAAATTAGGGTGAGGCTCTCCACCTTATTCTGAGGTACTGCATGTGAAACCCATTTTTTCTTATTGAACTGTCTTGGCACCATTATAAAAAATCAGTTGACAACTGGGGCACCTGGATGGCTCAGTCGGTTAGGCATCTGCCTTCAGCTCAGGTCATGATCCCAGGGTCCTGGGGTTGAGCCCCACATCGGGCTCTCTGCTCGGCAGGGAGTCTTCTCCCCCCCTCTCCCGCTGCCCCTCCCCCCCACTTTTACACTCTGTCTCTCAAATAAAATCTTAAAAAAAATTGACAATAAATGTGAAGATTAGTTTCTGGATTGTCAGTTCTATTCCATTGATCTACATGCCTATTTTTATGTGCCTTATTTATTTTTACTAGTTCCGTGGTAAGGTAGTAGGTGTTTGTCATTTAGCAAAGAAACACTCCCAGTTAACACAAGTTTGTCATGTGATATTTTTGAAAAAAATCCCGTAAACATCCTGGGGGCAGTAAAACATTGTTTTATCCACTGTCAGATCCTCATGAACCTAGAAGGGGGTCAGGCACATGGTGGTGCTCGGTAAGTATTTGTCACATCTGAAGGACTGAGAGAAGGATTGTTTTAGTGAAGTTGCTGCTAATGCTTTTATAGCTTGAAACTTTGGCTGAATATTTAGATTTCCAAAAACTATTGTGTTCAGCCTTTGACTATGGCTGTTTACATTGTGTATAAAGGATTTGCCTTTGATTCTTATATACTCTTTCTGTAAATACTTGGTAGAGGGCTAGGAAAAAGATATTTGCATGTTTTATGGATAATCTTGTTAGTTTTGATAGGTGAAGGTGTAGCATGTTAGATAAGTTAATATTTAAATAGGTATGTGGTTTTTATCTATTCCCTTGAAACATACTGAGATATTGCTAGAGATTTGTCCCGCGGAAGTGCGCGGCACAATGTTTCCCTCCTAGGAAAATGATGTAGATGGCTTTAGGACCACTTCTGAACACTATCCCCCTCCCCAGGGCCTTCCTTTTAACCTGGAACTTGAGGATTCCTGGCAGGATTGCAGGTTCAAGTCTAGGAAGCATCTACGGCTGTATGGAATTGGACTAACACCGTCTATGACTGAGGACAATTGTAGCAAATCTTAGTGGTATTGAAACTGGTATCATGTAAACTTGACAGTTTTGTCTGGATTGCACGATTTGAAAGTCGGTAGTATTCAAACCCTTGAGAAACCCCCATAGATATGCAGGCTATGGGCAGTTCCCCCAGTGAAGAAAATCTCAGGTGTCTAGGATCTAGATAATGCCATAGCAGGACAAAATCTTTCATACAAACTCATTTCTACTTGTCATTGCTTTTTCCTACCAGTCACTCATTCTTTTGCCATCTGATTCTCTGCGCCAAACCTGTGTGTGGTCACATGGCCTCACTTAATGCAGCCCCAAGATGCTGCCAGAACATGCGGCAGACACCAGGGGGAGGGTGTCGAAGAGATGACGTGAATTATAGCAGCCTGGATTTCACTTAGAGTTAGACCTGGCAGGAGCATTCAGAATTGTCTCACCCTGTCCTCTCATTCTGTAGGTGAGGGAACAGGGACCCAGGGAGGGGCAGTGATTGGCCAGAGCCCAACACAGAGTCCTTAGAACCCTATCTCTCGGTTTCCCATCTGGTCATTTTCTCAATGCTCATCCACCCCTGGTTTCTTGGCTGCATGCAAGAGAGGAAGGGCTGGGAGCTGATTATAAAGGAAGAGGTCAGAATTGATTGAAAATCACTTGGGTTTACTGCCAATCCCATCTCCTCCCGAACCCCTCTCTACCCTCCTTCCTCCTCCTTAAATTGAATCTTGATAGGTCTATGATCTTGGCCTGATTTCCTTCTGCAGTCTTGGAATGTGGATTTGTGGTACTCTTTTCAGGTAGATTATATGAGGGAGAGACCCTTTTGTCTCAAGGAATCTTATTTCTTTTCAGAGTGACACTTACCACGTTGCATTTTTATTTTTTGGCTTTAAAAGAAACGTTATTTATCTAAAAGGTCTGGAATTCTTCCTTGGTCTTTATTTTGTAAAGCTTTTACCCTGAGTTCTTACAGCTCTATTCTGAATATCTCTTCAGGAAAGAAAATTAAAAACTGATTAGTGACCCTTCTTCCTGCCGGAGGGAGGGTGCGAGGGAGGAGAGCAGAAAGGTAAAATTGCTCTTTCGTTGAAAGGTTTCAGATGGGCCAATCATCAGGAGGCTAATAGATCTTTTCCCTTGATAACGATTATTTCATGTGTCTGCAGCTGTTTACAAGGGCACTTGGAGGATGTGCAAATTTTCCAGAATTCATCAGAGATCCAGGACCCCCCCCCCTTTTTTTTTCCTTTCAGACACTGTTTTTGCATCATGTTCTGGGGCAGTTATTTGAAGATAAATAGATTTTGAGTGTGAGGGTATACGGGGGTCTGGACCACTACCGTGTATCTGTAATTGTTGGTATGGCTTTGTGAACTCAATTCTACAAGAATTTATTCAGAGCTTGTTGTGTACCCAGTAGCGTCCACAATTTGTGGTGGTGAGGATAAAATAGAGGGAGGGCTCTTGCCTGTAAGAAGTTTAACTTTGAGGTGGAAAGCTGAATATTAACTTATAAAACAATAGACCCAAGACAAGACAATTTATAACCAAGTATTGAGTTATGTGGTGGAGATTCTAAGAGGTAAAGAAAATTGTTATAAGAAATTATGTTTCTTATATGCCAAGTTGGGATTAATCAGAAAAGGTGTTTTTAGAAAAAGTGAACACAGTGCCTTATTAGAAACTCTTGGGGCCAGGTGTGTTTCAAGATTTGTAATTTTTCAGATTCCAGCAAGGTGATACGGTATATATACCATGCGTTATGCATCATCCCTGGCCAGGTCTGCAGTGGTACGTCATAAAACATCGGTGCAGCTCGTCATCTGGATATTCACAACAAGTGTATGTGTGTGTAGGGGGGTCCGTAGAGACCATAAGTATTCTTATGCCAGTGGATAACAGGTTTTGCCCTGTATTGGTGATCTATTGCCGTGTGGCATGTTCCATCCAAAAGTTAGCAGCTTAAAGAACAAACATGTATCACCTACAGATTCTGTGGATCTGGAATCCAGGAGTAGCTTAGCTGGATGATTCTGGTTCAGGGTCTCTCATGAGGTTGTACTCAAGCTGTGAGTGAGGCATCAATCATCTCCGGTGGTGGAGCTGTTTCCAAGCTCACTCACGAGCACGTGGCAGCCCTTGGCTGCTCACCACACAGGCTCCTGAGTGTTCTTACAGCGTGGTGGCTGACTTCCCTACAAAGCAAGTGGTCGTAGAGAGAGAGAAGGCCCAGGATAGAAGCCACAGTCTTTTTAACATCCTCTTCTGCGATATTTTGTTGGTCACACCGGCCCACCTTGGTCTGAGAGGGGACTATATAAGAGTGTGAGTATTGTGAGGCAGGGGTCACTGGGAGCCATCTTGAAGGTGGGACTGTTGTAGTCATCAACCGAGTTTTGGCATCCAACTTAAGATAAAACTCAGAGTTGTCATATCTTCTTGGGTGTTGGATTGTGGAAGAGTGTGGACTTATATAGACTTTGGTCTCCTCAAAGTGATGATGTGTGAGGATGGACTGTACCTCTGAAGCCAGTCCAGGGTGACAAGGTAGCGTGAACACAGAGGAATGAATTTGGTGGAGGAAGAGGAGTGTCTGAGAATACTCAGACTCAGTCTACTGTGTGCCAGGCACTGCACTCGGTGCTGGGGATGAAAGGGGGAATTAAACATAATTGTAACCATCTGGAACTAGACGTATGCTTTGAGAAATCTAGAATTTTACTTTGAGAAATAATCAGTGCTTGATGAAAATACTTGTGTTGAGTGTCTAGAATAAAAAAAAAGGCAGCCTGTGTCGTGGGAGATGGAGAGAATACAGACTCAGAAAATCTGGATTCCTGTTCCAGCTCTTTTCATTTCCTGGCTTGGAGAAGTCAGTGTTTTGGAGCCTTACTTTTTCATTTGTAAAATTAAAATGATGCCATGTTATTACATCAATATCACAGGCATTGTGAGGCTCAAAGGAGATAATGGCTGAAAAAAACTTGGAAAATCCTGAAGTGCTATGGAGTGTTAATAATTATTATCTTGTGGCTCTAACATTTACTAACTAGTGACCTTTGGCAAGTTATTTAACTCTGTACTTCAGTTTCATCATCAGTGAAATGAAGATAATAATACCACCCGCTTCATAGTTGGCTATGGGGTCTGAATGAAATAATACATGTAAGAGCTCAGAATAGTGCCTAGCGTATAACATGAAAGATACCCAATAAATATTAGCTGTTAGTGTTATGTAGCCATACAGAGCAAAACCTAATGGGAGATTAAAAAGAAGTGAAATGATGACTTAGAATGTTTTTAGACAGTTCTAAACAATGAGCCAAATTACAGTTTCCCTGAAAAGGCTTTTATTATTATTATTATTATATGTATCTGCATTTACTGACTAGAAAACTGATTTATTGGGTTGGACAGAGATCATTTTGAAAACAACTACCAGCTAGCTTCCTCCCCACCTCCTCTCTCTTTTTGATGTTGACCTTCGTGTGCAGCTTTTCAGACTTTTGAAGGTCAGAGCTGAAAATAAATCCCTTTGCATTAATGGTAATGTAGTAGTCCCTTTACCTGCCCAAGCATAAAGAGGTAAGTTCAGTTTAGATAATCTTGATCAGTTGATGAAGATGGGTTTCAAAAATGAAGCTTTGGTTTGGAAATATGGCGAGATTTACTCATTAAAATTCCCTGTAGGACTAAAATTATGAGTCAAAACTGAAGACTTGCAATTTTTTGGTTAATTTCAGTGATGCTGCTGCTGAGTTTATTAGGATTTAGCTTTTGTAAGAATCTGAATTAACTTATTTTGAGGATCATGAGAACTTCAATAAATCATTATTTTCTAGAATCTTTTGTCCCAGAGACCCTGAAGAACTTTCCCTTAGACTGCCTTTAAGCCATTACATGCACCCAGGAGAGAAGGCTGTGACAATGTCATGGAAACATTGGTATTGACACAGGCACGACACCAAGTTCCAGAGCACGGCCGTAAAGGACACTAGACCCTAGGCTTACAGCAGATCAGTCCCCTTAGGTCACAAATATCCTGTGAATCATGGTGAAGAAACTTGGGCACCTTGTGTATTTATAGGTTGAAAATCCTTGAGTTTTCCTACTTATGCTTGAAAATGCTGAGCCACGTGTGTGCACATGTGCACATATACATCCGCCAGAAGGAAAAAGGTAAGTGACCTAACGTTGAAGTACAATTTTAATTTTTGGGTCCCCTGTGTTTGAGCAGTGTTGATGTCCTGAAACATATATATTTTTTTAAAGTATGACGATCAGGGCTACTGAAAACAGGTGTGCATATTCGAAAGGGTGTACCTTGCTTTAGTCAAAAAACGATTTTTCTGAAAACTTACATTGTAAATTCATGTTTTAAAACGCTTCCCATCTGGTGTCATTGAAAAGTTGAAAACGACATAAAGATCTTTTTCCCTCTAGGGAGAGGGTGGTGATTTTATGTGCTAAATTGCTTACAGTTTCCTGGGTTTTCCATGGGCTTTTTCCCCTGGCCACCGTCACTGCTGAGCTGACCAAAGCCCTGTCCCCAGCAAGGAGTGCTGTTGTTTTCAGCACAAAGGGGCAGGTAGACATAACCCCTGTTTGGGTTTACTAGTATATGTTCCCACCTTTGTCCTCATATTGTTAGATAATTTTGTGCTTTCTGCCTGAGGTTGGGGTAGCAAAGTGACAACAAAATGCACCACATCCCCTCATGCTTAATAAATTCTGCTGCTTTGAGTGGAATCCATGGCTTATTAGACAGGCCGAATTGTTAGTTTTCTAAGCGTGTTCAACCAAAAATGAGGAGCTCAGATGGCTTAAGCTGACTGGCGTATTTTGAGTCTTGTTGCATGTATTTGTCAAAGAGTTTGGCTCTCATTTTGGCTGATCTCTTCTCCATGGAAGATTCATTGACACTTCTTGGGTCAGTTTAGCTGTTTTTCTTGTGTTCAATTCCTGGTGCAGAGAAAGGAATAAGAGCCAGTAAGAACCCAAATAGTTGGAAACATCTGTAATTTTTTATAATGCTTACTAATAGATTTTATACTTCCCCTTAAATTAAAACTTTTGGGCTGAGAATGTAGCATATACAATCCACACGTACATTCGCTAGTACATGATTCTGATATTTCTGGTTGTGGCAGTGCACACAGGGGTAACATTTAAAAAAAATTCTTCAAAATTAATGAGATAGCCTTGACTGAGAAATTGTTTCCTCTTATGCAGGAACTGTTTGTTCTTAACTGAGTAAAGGATGGGAAAGGATCCTGCAGATCCTGGGTACTGAGTATGTTAAATGCATTTTTGATACAAGCATTTGAACATTAGAATAAATAGCCCAATTTCCTTCTAGCTCTGAAAGTCTGATGGGTTGTGTCTGGAGTGGCTGTGGTAACAGGTGCTAGTTTTCAAGCCTGGAGATTGTGTCTGTGGATTATCTAGTCTGGAGCTACAATCAACTTTTCATTACTCAGGCTTCACAGATTACTGTTGCTTTTTCAGTTCTCCTCCTAGAGTGGACAGGTCCCAGGAAAATCAATTAAATTTCTTGTTTTCAACAATTTGGATGACTGATTTGGTAGGGTAAGGAGAATGAAGCAGTTTGTTTTTTTTCTCAGACTCGTGAACATTTACATTTTTTAATTCCTTTTTTCTGGATTTTATTATTTTCTTCTTTAAGGCTGCTTCGTAGAGTAAGACCATATACAGTTAAAGATTGCCCATAAGAAAATGTGAGCCAGTCAATTCAATGGAAGTTTTAACAGTACTTACAATGTACCCAGATGTTTTCTATCTTCTGTAATGTCTGACACCTAGTGGTGTCCAGTAAAGGCTAATAACTTTCCTTTCCAGCCAGTTGTGGGGGATACAGAATGCACATACGTAAATTAAACCTAGACAAGGACTGGAAGTGTGATGTTGCTGTGGGAAGCATGGTCTCGTGGAAAAGTGTGTCTCGAATTTTACTTGTAAGGCTAAGTGTACTTTAGATGCACAGAAAGTGGGGGTTGCCCAGTGGAACTCCTGAGACAGTGAGGAGCCTGGCTGACCCTGGAGGCAAAAGGGAAAATCACATTGCATCCAGTTGGTTTTATTCGGTAAGGGAAGAACCTGAAAACGGTGAAGAGGAGTGAAGACCTGGCGTGTGATAAGTCAAAACAGGAGAGTCCTGGCAGGATTTTAGGAAGGTGGTGAGCTGGCAGGTCACTACCACTACAGGTGGGATTGCAGTTGGGGGCGGCGGGGGGAAACCTGGGGTCTGGGAGGGCAGTAGTGGTGAGGTGATGAGAGCTGGGCTGTGACCTTGGAGTGGCGTAGAAAAAAAACTACATAATTTTGGACATTCATTGAACAAATATATTTTGAGAAACTTCTAGGCATCAGGCACTGGAAGCCTGGAGCTGCCAGCTTAGTGGGAATAGGAGTGTGAGTGCACAGGTCTGGGGAGGAAATGTCGGTGGTGATATGAGACCGTGCCACAGGGACTCTGATGGAAAGAGAGGGAAGCTTTCCTGAGGAAGTCCTATTCGGGTTAAATGGTGGTGATGTGGGGGTGGAAGTTCTAGGCAGCAGGAACAGCCTGTGCAAAGGCCCTGGAGCAGAGATGGTAAGAACCCTGTATGGTTGGAGTGCAGTCTGGGGAGAAGTGAAATTGCAGGTGGTATGTTCCCACCATAAGTGAGGGAGGGTCTAGAGGGGAATGTTGGTGGAAGCTGGTGGTTTAGAAGGTTCGATTTGAGTGGGGTGGGAGTACCTGGTGGGGGAGATGGGAAGATGATGGATTAAGAATTTGTTGCTTCTGTCCTCTCTGTATACCCAGCTGCCTCTAGGTGGGACCTGCCTACCAAGGCTCATTCCCTAGAATGGCTGATTTGCCTAATTATGATTCTATCTTTAGCTGGTGCCTTGTTGAATGTGACTTACCTGAGATCAAAATCACCGCAGTTTTACTTAAGAGTGCTCATTAAAGGGTGTCCATTTTCTAAAGAAACATGCCTTCAAAATAATATGGTTTTGTTTTGGTTGGCTGCTTTTAAGCATGAAAGGCGTCAGGTTTATCTTTTTAAGAGAATTCTTAAAAGACAATAAAATGATTGATCTTAAGTATTCTGAGTTCTATGACTTAAGATTCATGAAGTTGTCAGAAGGTCTATTCGTTTCTCAAACACACAGCCCATTTCTGCCTTGGGGCCTCAGCACCTGCTGTTTCTTCTGCCTGGAATGCTCTTCTCCCAGAATTCCCCATGGCTTGCCCTTACCCCTTCAGGTCTCTGCTCAAATGTCTCCTTTCTGAGGCCTTCCCTCACCCTTTGAACTCACTTCCCCTAAGTCTTTTCTGTTCTGTTTTTCTTCATCATACTACCATCTTTTACCATACTGTATAATTTACTTACTGGTTTTGGTTGTTGCCTGTCTTCTCCACTAGAGTGTATGCTTTGTGAGGGCAGGGTTTTTTTGGTTTTTTTTTTTAGGATTTGTCCAGAGGTCTCCTCAACACCTGCTACAATGTCTGGCACATAGTGGGCTTGCAGTAAATATTTATTGAATGAACATCTGTTTTTATTTATTTTTTTAAAGATTTTATTTATTTATTTGACAGAGAGAGACACAGTGAGAGAGGGACCACAAGCAGGGAGAGAGGGAGAGGGAGAAGAGGCTTCCCAGTGAGCAGGGAGCCCGATGTGGGGCTCGATCCCAGGACCCTGGGATCACGACCTGAGCCGAAGGCAGACGCTAAACAACTGAGCCACCCAGGCACCTCGAACATCTGTTTTTAATATGGGCTAACTTCATTTTTCTGACTGGCTCCAATCAAGGTGTACTGTTATGTCTCCTCCTTTTTTCTTTTCCCTTTTTTTTTTCTTCAAGGATAGGTTCCCGTTAGCTTCTTTCTTCTAGAAAACATCCTGACAGTGGAAGGTGGGGTGGGGAGGTCTCTGAGGCACTGGATGAGCCAGACACCTTGAAGCCCATACTTTAAAGTCCATATACATTTCACTCAGAACATAAGAACTTAAATCAACAGTTTGATTTTATGAACACACACACAGGTTAGTTGATCTGATTTCTAAGTCTATGGTAAAGACAGGTGTACTGGAAGGACTGTACATGAAAAAAAGCCCAACTTCTAAAAATGCATTTATTATGGGGCCATTAATTATAGAGGCTGATAGACCTTCCCTCTTATTAACTCCTGAGGACAGAAATTGGGCAGCCTTAGGAAAAAGAAAGGAAAACCATTTGTTTATAAAAGGATTCCTCTTTTGTCTTCCCACATTGGAAAAAAAAGTTTGATTTTTTTCATACTGAATAATTATCCCTATACAGTGAATGGGTTAGACTATATAATCTCTAGAACCAGCTTCCATTTTGAAAGCTGTATGATCCTGTTCTGTCTAAATATTCTGCTCTGGCCAGTTTGTTTTTTATACCGTTGTATGAATATGACATGTGCATTCCTCACCTTAGTGGCTTAGCTTACTTTTTCTCCAGCCTGAGTGTTCGAGAAACAGGATTTCTATATCCAAATGCCTGTTGATTTTTGAGGCTCTTGTTTTATAGAGCCAAATACTTTTTTTAGATATGCTGCTCTGTAGACTAATGGTTCATGCTTTGGTTATTGAGTTAGGAGAGCTATGGTCAAATCCTCTATCTGCCACTTACCAGCCATGATGAGGGCTTACTTAATCTCAGTTCCTTCATTTCTTTCCTGCCTTCCTTATACAGTCATTATGAAGATTAACTGAGATAATAAAATGTTTGTTGTTTGAAGCCAGTAAGTTTTGGGGTAATTTGTTACACAGCAGTAGGGCCCCATACTTGTCCTCTCGTGTCCTGTCGTGTCCCATAAACAACAACATCTGTTGTTTCTTGAGTTGTTAATTTTAGCCATTCTGACCGGTGTGAGGTGGTATCTCATTGTGGTTTTGATTTGGATTTCCCTGATGCTGAGTGATGTTGAGCATTTTTTCATGTGTCTCTTGGCCATTTGTATGTCTTTTTTTGAGAAATTTCTGTTTATGTTTTCTGCCCATTTCTTGACTGGATTTTTTGTTTTTTTGGGTTTTGAGTTTGATAGGTTCTTTATAGATTTTGGATACTAGCCCTTTATCTGATAAGACTTTTGCAAATATCTTCTCCCATTCTGCAGATTATCTTTAGTTTTGTTGACTGTTTCCTTTGCTGTGCAAAAGCTTTTTATCTTGATGAAGTCCCAATAGCTCATTTTTGCCCTTGTTTCCCTTGCCTTTGGAGACGTGTCTGGCAAGAAGTTGCTGTGGCCAATGTCAAAGAGGTTGCTGCCTCTGTTCTCTTCTAGGATTTTGATGGATTCCTGTCTCACATTAGATCTTTCATCCATTTTGAGTTTACTTTTGTGTATGGTGTAAGACAGTGGTCCAGGTTCATTCTTCTCCATGTGACCGTCCAATTTTCCCAGCACCATATGTTGAAGAGACTGTCTTTTTTACCACTGGATGTTCTTTCCTGTTTTGTTGAAGATTAGTTGACCATAGAGTTGAGGGTCCATTTCTGGGTTCTCTATTCTGTTCCATTTGTTAGGTTTTTTAAAGTGCTTTAAAAATACCAATACAAATCTGACTTAATATAGGGAAATAACAAGTTTGAACAAAATCGGTTTCTCATATTAGAAAATGTTATAACTTTGACTTTTAAATTACTGTACTTTATTTTATCCCCCCCGCCCCTTGTGCTCTGAACTTCCTGCTAAGCCCCAGACTTTTTTTTTTTCCATGTCCAACAGTTCTCTTCTGGGGTACGAAGTTACTTCGGTATAAGTTTACAGCTCATTAAATTAAAGAACCAACTGCTTCAGAGGCCCACACACCAATAATTTACTCTTAAGTGTGTGTGTACATTTGAGAACATCTAGCAAGGGGCTAAAAGGGAAGAATAATGGGCCTGGAGACTCCCCAAGCTGTCTCGGGAGCCCCCTAACTGGCAGTGTTCCACACTCCTGCTCTCTTTTCTGGTCTGAGCATGATGCTTTTTGCATACTAAAGATGGCTGCTCTGCATAGCACCTAACGCTGCAGAGCTAGAGCACAGGGAGAGATGAGCTCTGGAGCAGACCCTGCACACATTAATTGACCGGGTAGATGGGAAGCTGGACAGGGTGTTTGAGAGAGGTGGGGCACGGAGCAGCGACTTCTGTGAGGACCGCCTGTGGCCTTGAGCTTTCTCTGTTCATTGCTGTCTGTTGCTCACCCTGCCTTCTCTTTCTCTTTCCTTCAGGCTAGTGGTGCTGACCCCTGAATGCACAGTGCGGTCACCTGGGGGAGCTTTGAAACCAACCAAAGGTTCTGATTCAAGTGGTTTGGGTGGGATCTGAGCTTGGATAAAGTTAAAAAACCTCCCGCAGGTGATTCAGCTGTACCCCAGGACCTGAGAGCCATGAACCCAAGCCAGGTGGGTTGGCAGATCTCTGCTTCCAGAGTTAGCCTTTCCAGGCTCCTCCCCTACACGGCACCTCCCTTAAATCTGTGTATTTAAGCCTTGACTTTGGCATCAGATGTGCACTGCACTTTTAAACTACCGTCTTCAACTGCTTGTCCTTTTAATATGGTCGGAAGGAAGGAGATTTATTTTTGCGAGAATTCGCAGGCTGTCACTAGATACAGTAAGGGTAAGTTGTTAGTTTGCTGCCCTGTTGAGTTTTGAATTAACTTAATGATCTGTGAATTTCTGCTAAAACAATTTGAATTTCTCAGTCTCCTCTGTGGCATGGCCCCTAGAGAGAAACTCTTGGGGTTTGGTATCTTAAAAATTTCCCTCTGCCAGGCCTTGTGTGGTGATACAAGATTGAGAAGGTTTACTTTTTTCCCCCTTTATTATTATTGCTAAAAACTGGGTAGGTAACTTTTACATTCTTAAGTAGAGAAGGTGGAAGATTAAGAATGTATTTCATGAGTTCTGAATAAATCTCCTAGGGTTAATCTGAATTTCTAATTTTTCTCTTTAATGTGATTGTATAATGTCTTAGCATTTTATTCTATTTTATTTTTTATTTTTTTAAAAAATTTTATTTATTTGAGAGAGAGAGAAAGAGAAAGCACGAGCAGGAGCAGGGGAAAGGGCAGTGGGAGGGGCAGGCTGCCCACTGAGCAGGGAGCCTGATGTGGGGCTTGATCCCAGGACCCCAGGATCATGACCTGAGCCAAAGACAGCCGCTTAACCGACTGAGCCACCCAGGTGCCCCAGTGCCTTAGCATTTTAGCAAAATGTACAATATACAGAACTATCTCATTTACAGTTTCATTTATAGATAATGTGTATTTGATAATGTGGAAGCTTTCTAAGTCTGCACTTTGGAGGACTGTGTGATAAATCTAAACATCATTTTGCAATTCAGGGGAAAACCTACAAATCATTTAACATAGTTTCTTTAAAATATTACCACCTGGTAAGTTCAATTAGTAGTCCAGTCCAGCAAAGTCTAACACTTATTTTTAGTGGCAGTTCTTTATCTTGGAGATACTTAAGTAATGGGAAGGCTTTAGAGGAAGGTGGCAGCTGGGGCGTCCTGTTGGGATAGTGGTCTTGGTGTGCTCACAGAGGGCATCTGTGTTGGATATGGTCAGCATCAGGTACCAGGCATTTGTGCAGCTGCCTTCATCACTAGTTCAATGTAGATGTGGCCAGGCCAGTGCCACGAGAGTCAGCCTAGGGACCTGTTTGAGTAGAGTTATCAGGTAGAGTCCAAGTGAAGAGACCATTAATGGCATTGCACCCTGAGAAGCGTAGGACCTTAATTTGGTCCCTGAGGGGCAATTTGCTGCTAGAGCTGAAGGGCAGGCAACCTTCAGGCCTTCCTCCCTTAGCTCCTGCTCTCCTTGGTGACTGGATGGCTATGTCTTTGCAAAATCTCTGCCCTTTTTTGACCTTTCTAGTCCCAGTGGGAAGAGAACTCTTTCCAATAGGCTTTTGGTTTCCATATCAGATATAAGGCCAGGTGGACACAGATGCTCAAGGGGGCCAGGTGGCAGTTTGCACCTTCTCTCATGTTTTGTTTTTTTCCTCTCCATAGTCTTTTTGGCTAAAGCAGGGACCTACTGGTAGGCTCTATCGTTGGGGAGGTCAAAGTGGAGTAGGGGTAGCAGAGGGACAGGGTCAGTCGTCATCTTGTCTTCCCCTTAACTCAGTTATATTTGCTTTCTTGCAGGAGAAGCCCTTTCCATTCCCACTGAGCTTAGTCTTCCAGTGTCCCGTCCATGGTATCTTCCTTTAGTCGACTACCTAGTCACTGGAACTGGAGTCCATAACCTCAATTTTGAGATGTTTCCTATATTTATGATCCTAAATACAGGCCTAAGAAGAAAGGTGATACCAGAGTTTCATTTTAAAACTTTATTTCTGTAGTATGTCCCGAAGTTGGTGCCCAGCCCAACGTCTTATGCCTTTCACGGCTCAGAGTCTGACAGTTAAATCCAACAATCATTTATTGGATTAAAACAACCTGGAAAATTCAGTTACCCAGAAAACTTCATTCCCTGAGCATCCTTTTAAATCAATATTGTGTCACATAGATGAACTCAGAAATCTCTTTATCTTCCTTAAAATAATTACTTATGCATCTACCATATACCTTTTAAAATCTATTGAAATCAACGTCATTAATTTTTAAACGAAATAAAATTTATTTCCAAAGGTTTGTCTCATTGGAAATTTGCTGTAACAATATTTTATGTAAGGTTTGAGCATTTTTACGGCCTGGGTTTATGAGGCTAGTACTTCAGAGGCTGTTGATTTCTTCACTGCGCATTTCCAGGACTTAACATCTGGTGCCCCTTCGTGGGTGATAGTGGCCTTGTTAGGTTCCAGCTGTGCTTATTAAAGACCTTACTAACAGGACGAAGGGATGCAAGGCATTGCTTCATTCCGTCATGCCTTTTAAAAATGTAAAATGCTAGGGTTGAATTCTTTATTAAAGTTGCTAGAAATAAGTGTAATTAAAAGGACTAATTAAGCCATATTAAAAAGTTAATTATTTGACTGACTTCAAGCTCACAACTTTAGTTATTTCTGAGACGGTAGAGATCAGAAGAAGAAAGGCATAACAACCTAGTTATAAAGAAATCAATACATATTGCCCACATTTTGTCCAGATACATTCTACCAATTTTGAACACCCAGTGGGACCTTGTGAAACTGGAACCTCGTCGTCTCTGAGGGATAATGTATCTGAAGATTTGAGAAATAAAAGTTTGCATATAAGAAAACTTGTGAGGTTAGATATTACCCATTTCTGTTTTCCTCTTTTGAGTTTTGTGTCCTTTGGCCTGTTGGGTCTTCTGAAATGTGCTAGGTTAGGCTATACTTTTAATGCTTTTAATATCGATGAGATACTTTCAGTGGGTCAAGAGATAGAGACTGGTCAATGGATTTTTTTCTTTTTTCTTTTTATTGACTATGTTTTTGGCTCTAGGTAACAGGGTTTATTTTTCTCACAAAATAACAAATCTGGAGGTTGGCAGTTCAGGATTGGTTCAGAGCTTTTAACAATGCAGGGCTCTGGATTGGCTTTTCTTTGAGTTTCTTGGCTTTTTTCTTATGGTTGCTTGGGGTGGATAAAAGCTCATTGCCCGCTGCGGGATTCTGTGTTTCCTCTAATGGTTTTCCCTGTCCCACCCATGCTTTCCCATGTCTTTGTTAGACTTTGCCCAAATTACCCAAGTGTGTTTCTTCCTTGGGCCCTGACTGTTCCAGACATGTCGCTTTTTATCAGAACCAAGCATTTTCCCTAAAAGCCCCACATCCGCGTCAGAGGTCCTTTCCCACTGGCCAGGACCAGTCACATGCAAGCTCTGGGTTGTAGAGGGAGTGCCTGGCAGGGTCTAGAGCCAGGTTGCCTCTGCTTGCAAGGGCATCACCAGCTCTTTACAACAAGTAGAACTGAAATCACATCCAGAGATCATACGTGCTATTTCTAGTCTCTTCCTAAATGTGGGAAGCCTCAGTGGGCTGAGGGGTCATGGGGTCATGCAGTGATGAAGACCAACCACAAAGGGAATTTCAGATACCACCCTAGTATCTGGATAGGGCAGCTCTGTATATTATTGAGGCCTAGGCAAAAACTTAATTTACTGTCTATGCTGAAATATTTCCCAACCCAGATTAATCCTTCATGACTTTTCTTTTTCTTTAATAAACAAAGGTGCTCAAAGCAAGGTTTTGACAGGTTACTTATTCTTCCTTAGTTTGAAAATGCAGATATCAATACTGTCTTCCAGGTAATGTATACTTTCCACTCCTATCACGGTCCATGAGAAGGAGGAAATTTGTATTTGGCTGTGGCAGAAATTTGCCTGTGGCAGAAAGTTCTCAGGCCCTAAATAGGGATTTTACTGGCCATCTGTTTTAAAACAGGGTTATCTTTTTATTTTTAAATAGTAAAATTAGCTTTGATCTACCATGTTAATTGCAAACATATCCTAACTATTTTTTTTTGCCCTCAAACTCAGGTTAAAAAGTTCTAATTTTTAATGTAATTATATCTGTGATTTTTCTTTTTAGATTTTTTTTTTACCTTTTTTTTTTTAAAGAGCCTGCTAGTAAGGGGGAGAAGGGGGAGGGGCAGAGGGAGAGGGAGAGAGAGAAAATCTTAAGCAGGCTCCACACCCAGCGCAGAGCCCACGCAGGGATCCTGAGATCATGACCTGACCCAAAATCAAGAGTCAGACGCTTAACTGACTGAGCTACCCAGGTGCCCCCAAATGTTAATGTCTTATACATAGGATTTATTTCAGATTTTTTTCCCCTTTATTGATCAGTATGTTACTGTACCATTAGTTGTCTGAATTACTGTTGATTTTACTCTTTGATTTAGCTAGCATCCACTCTGATAATTTATTTGAATTGTTTTTAAGCAGTTCCCTCATGGTTTCTTTAAGCCTTAAAATACTTTGTCTTTCTAAAAATTCTCATTAGGATTTAAGTCTGATTGTGGTAAACCTGTAATTTTGTTCTGGAAGAACTGAAGTACTCAGACTTGGCATTTAGCAACATGCTATGATTCTCCATTCAAATTTTCTTTATGTCTTCAATAGAGCTTTATAGTTTTTTGACTTTGAAATCTTATATCTTTCTTTTTAGGGTTATTCCTAAAGTCACATTTTGGTTACCTTTTGAACGCAAATTTTATTTCACTCCATTTCTTTTTTTAGAGCAGAGTGTTGCTGGCATTTGGGAAGGCTAAAGAAAAGTTTTTATCTAGTTTCTCTATTATGCTAAACTTGATTATTGGCTGCCCTTAGTCTTTAGTTGGCTCCTTTGAGATTTCTTGAGTATCCCAAGTTCTCCAGCCTTTGGGAGTCCTACTTTCTTTAAATATCTAAATGACATGAAACTGAATGCACCTCCTACATAACTGAAGGGCGTTCATTTACCCTCCTACACACACTTATTTCTGAGGATCCTGTGGGGAGAGTGTTGACTTCCCACCCCCACCCCCAGCTTTTATTGAAATATAATTGATATATAAGTTTAAGATGTACAATATGATGATTTGATAAATTATATATTGCAAAATGATTACCACAACAGGATTAGTTAATATATACCCCAACTCACATAATTACTGTTTTTTTTTTTTTTGTGGTAAGAACGTTTAAAATCTACTCTTTCAAGTATATAATACAGTTTTGTTAACTGTCGTCACCATGCTGTACATTAGATCCCTAGAACTTACTCATCTTATAACTGGAAGTTTATACCCTTTGACCTACATCTCCCTGTATTCCCAGCCCCTGGAAACCATGATTCTACAAGTTCAGCTTTTTAAAGATTCTACGTGTAAGTGATATCCTACAGCATTTGTTTTCCTCTGACTTACCTCACTTAGTGTAATGCTCTCAGGGTCCATCCATGTGGTCACAAATGGCAGGACTTCCTTCTTTCTCGTGGCAGAATAACATTCTAATGTATATATTTGTGTGTGTGTATAAATAAAAAAGCGACCACATCTTTATCCATTCATCCATTGATGGACACTTAGGTTGTTTCCATGTCTTGGCCTTGTAAAGATGTTGCAGTGAATAGAGGAGTGCAGAGATCTCTGTGACATCCTGATTTCATTTCCTTTAGATGTATATGCAGAAGTGGGATCCCTGGATCCTATGGTGGTTCTATTTTTAAGTTTTGGAGGATCTTTCATACTGTTGTTCATGATGTTTATACCAATATACATTCACCAACAGTATACAAGCATTCTCATTTCTACACATTCTGGCCAACACTCGTTTCTGCTTGTGTTTTTGATGATCACCTTTCTAACAGTGTGAGATGATAGTGGTTTTGATTTGCCTTTCCCTGATGATTAGTGTTTTCATGTGCTTGTTGGCCATTTCTATGTCTTTGGGAAAAAAGTCTATTCAGATCTTCTCCCCATTTAGTCTAAAATTTTAAAAATTAATTTTAGATTTAAAATGTAACAATTTTAAATTAAAATGGTTTGTTTTGCTATTGAGTTGTATGAGTTTCTTGCATATTTTGACTATTAACCCCTTAACATATAGATGATTTGCAAATATTTTCTCTCACTAAGTAGGTTTTCTTTTTATTCTGTTGATGGCTTATTTTGTTGTGCAGAAATATTTTAGTTTGATGTAGTCCTACTTGTTTGTTTTTGCTTTTGCTGCTTGTGCCTGTCCAAAAAAATCATTGCCAACACCCACGTCAAGGAGCTTTTCCCCTATGCTTTCTTCTAGGAGTTTAATGCTTCCAATCTTACATTTAAGCCTTTTACCCATTTTAAGTTAATTTTTGTGAGTGTGTAAGATTGGGGTCCAGCTTCATTCTTCTGCGGGTGATTATCCAATTTTCCCTGTACCATAATTGAAGGGACTGTTCTTTCCTTATTGAGTATTCTTGGCTCCCTTGTCAACTGTTAGTTGACTGTATGTGTGAAGTTTTACTTTGGGGCTCTTGATTCTGTTCCATTGATCTTTGTGTTGGTTTTTATGATAATATACTGTTTTGATTACTATAGATTTGTAATATAATTTGACATCAAGAAGTGTGATACCTCCAGCTTTGTTCTTCTTTCTCAGGATTGCTTTGGCTATTCAGGGTCTTTTCTGGTTCCATCCAAATTTTAGGATTATTTTTTCTGTTTCTGTGAAAGATGCAATGGAATTTTAGTAGAGATTGCACTGAATCTATAGATGTCTTTGGGTAATATGAACGTGTTTTAATAATCATTCTTCTGATCCATTAGCCCAGGATATCTTTTTATTTATGTGTCCTCTTCATTTTCTTTCATCCAAGTCTTAACAGTTTTCAGTGTACAGATTTTTTAGCTCCTTGGTTAAGTTTACTTCTTAGTATTTTATTCTTTTTGATGCTATTGTGCTTGGGGTTATTTCTTTATTTTTTTTTCAGATATTTTGTTGTTAGTGTATAAGAACAACAGATTTTTATAGTTTTTTGGTATCCTGAAACTTTACTGAATTCATTAGTTGTAACAGTTTTTTGATGGAGTCTTTAGAATTTTATGTATATAATACCCTATAGTCTGCATGCAAAGACAATTTAACTTCTTCCTTTGTGATTTGGATGACTTTTTATTTCTTTTTCTTACCTGATTGCTCTGACTAGGACTTCTGGTACTACAGGAGTAGTTGAGGATGGCCACTCTTAACCTGTTCCTTAGAGAAAAAAGCTTTCAGCCTTGCAAGGTTGAATCTGTTAGGTATGGGCTTGTCCTTTATTATGTTGAGGTATGTTCCATCTATACCCAATTTGTTGAGAGTCTTTATCATGAAAGGATGTTGTATTTTGTCAAGGTTTTATTCTGCACCCATGGAGATGATCATGATTTTTATTGTTCATTTTGTTAATGTGGTTATTACTTTTTGTGTGTGTGCATGTTGACCCCTCCTTCTCTGGGATGAATCCCACTTGATCATGAGGTATGATCCTTTTAATGTGCTATTGAATTTGGTTTGCTAATATTTGGGGGAATTTCTGCATGTATCATCAGGGATATTGATCTGTAGTTTTGTTTTTTTTTTTCTTTTTTCTTTCTTGTAGTGAATTATCTGGCTTTGGTATCAGAGTAATGTTGGACTTGTAAAATGAGTTTTGGAGTGTTCCTTCCTCTTCAACTTTTAGGAAGAGCTTGGAAGGGATTGGTGTTAATTCTTTTTTAAATGTTTGGTGAAATTCACCAGAGAAACCATTTGCTTCTGGAAATTAACTTGTCTTGACTGGCATCCATGGGCTCTTGTTTTCTTTCCAGCTTCTCCAGGGTCACTCCTAGCTTTTTACAGCTGCTTTGTGATTGCTTCTGCAAGTCTCTGCTTTGACCTAAAGCATGCTCCCTTTTTTACTCAGTTGTTTTTAATTCAAGTCTGGGTTGAGTATAATGTGGTTCTTCTTATTTTTTATTCAGGCATGAGGGTAACCTAAAAGAGTTAGAAAGCAAGAAAGTTAATTTGACACACCTGCTTCCTTTTCACTGTCTCTCTTAGCTGTCTCCCAACCCCCAGGTGAGAGTCCCCTCTCCTTTCCTCTTTCACTGAATCCCTGGGCACCAATCAAATTTCTGATCCCCTCAAAAGAAACCACTCAGAAGATGTGCATTATTCTTTGAGAGATACTTCTGCATTGTAAGATAGAATATTTAACATCGAGTCTCAATAGCTGCATTTGAATTACTCCACTGGGTCAGAATTTCTCCAAGAATAGCCAGGTGCTTGACCCACACACGCAGGATTCATCCAAGGGCCACTCCCAGGGGTGGATTTTACCTCCACTCTGGGTTGTAGTCTCCATCTTCCTTACAGCTGTGCAATCATATCCTCTGCCAAATAATGACAATTTACTCTTATTTTGCAACCTTAATTTTCTAACCACCATTGGTTAGAACCTTCTAATGACATGGGGAAATGCTGGTGACTAATTGAAAGGTCTTTTGTCTTGCTCTTTTAAATATGATTAAATTGAGGTGAAGAATGTCAGGTTAAAGAAAGAACTTGCTCTTCCCAACTTACTAAGAGTTTAAAAATCAATAGTGGATGTTAAATTATATCAAATACCTTTTTAAACATCAATTGACTTCTTTTTTAAAAAAATTTGACTAATGTGAATTATCATATTATAAATTTTTAAAAATTTATTTCTGAAAGAAGTCCTACTTTATTCCATGCCATTGAATATGTTATGCAAATATTTTATTCAGAATGCTACATTGTCACCCCCTTTGAAGGTAGGTTGCCCAGTTTCCCACACCACTTCACTTTGGAAAGACCCCCTTCTTTGTGTGGAATTGGTGAGACAAAGTGCCTTTTCACACTGTGGAAGCACAGAGGAATGTGGCTGAGGCTTAACCAAAGTGCTGGGACTTTGAATCTTACAAAGACCGAGGGATAACCGGTTTAGAAAGTTTTTACTCTGTGCTTGGTTGCCAAGAGTCCAGTGGCGATACGTGTCCTGCCATAGTAGCAGCGTAAAGCAGCAGTCGTGGAGAGTACGCCAATGGAAGCATCTTGACTTAAGGACTTGACCTTGGTCATGGCTTCTGTAACCTTGCTTTCCTTAGCTTTCAATCATTTTGTGAAGTTGGTTTTCCAGGTTGCCCATCCATCCTGTGAGCTATCAGTATGCTTCCAGAAAATTACTTCCCTGATTAGGTTTGCTAGAGTTGCTTACTGTAACTTGCAGTCCAGAACCTAACCGTGTAAAAGCATAGTGGAAGCAGTGGAACAGATACTGGTTCAAGTCCTGGTTCTTTTAATAACTGGCTTTGGGTAAGTTATCTAATCTCTCTGAATCTCCTTTGTAAAACCTTGCAGGGTGGTAGAGTTGGAGATAATGTATACCAAGTACATCCTCTCTCATAGTAGGCACTCAGTGAATTATCAGTAATTATTTATGGAATGTTCTATAATCAGTCAGTCCCTTTTCTGTAATTCTGAAATCCAAAAAGTTCTGAAAACAGACTTTTTTTCTTTTTCTTTTCTTTTTAAAGATTTATTTATTTGAGAGAGAGAGAGCTTGTGTGAGTGGGGGCAAGAGCAGAGGAAAAGGGAAAAACACACTCTACACTGAGTGTGGAGCCTGACATGGGGCTCGATCCCAGAACCCTGAGATCATGACCTGAGCTGAAACCAAGAGCCTAACACTTACTCAGCTGAGCCGCTCAAACACCCCCGTCACTTCTTAACCTAACTGGTTTTTCCTCAGGATTTAGTAGCACAGGTTCGTGTTGAGTTTCCTAATTTGGTATAAAACCCTCTTAGTTACTCCAGTCTGGTCCCTGGCTTTTGCACTGTTTTCTGGGACAATGACTGAGCTTTCCACTAGGAAGGACACGTTTGATGACATAGCACTTCTCCTTCAGGTAATGATGGTTAATCTGCTTGGTAGAGTAGATTCAATTTTGACTCCTAAATTTTATGCTCCTACCTAAGATCTTAAAATAGAAAAATTCTATGGCTTTCAATTTTTTAAAAAGACTTTATTTGAGAGGGGGAGAGAGAGAGTGCATGCGCACAAGTGGGGGAGGGGCAGAGGGAAAGGAAGAAGCCTGGCTTTCAATTAAAAAAAAAAAAAATCGTCTTAAACTCCAGTAGGTCAGTGCTTTGATCAAAAGGCAGTTGAAATTGCCTTTTTTAGGTCCTGTAGAAGTATAGTAATGAATCCTATTTTGGCAAAAGTGATTGGTTATATATTGGGAAAGGCTCCAGTAAGCAGTTATCTTGATACTCTCATGTTAACTGGTAGAGACTGTATCATGCCTTTGGGTGAGCCTGAGATCAAAGTCTGAGTTCATTTGGAAAATGCCGCCCATAGCTTTTCATAGTGGTTGGGTTTCCTTTAAGAGTAGATGGTCTTTTCATGCAATTTGCTGCTGGTGAGATCTCTTCCTTTATAGATGAGGAGGGAAGAGTGATTAGGCATGTGAACATTCCAGTGCTTTCTCTTACTCTTAATTATGGGCAGACTTCCAGGATGGTCCCAGGGTGTTGTTCCAGACTCCCCCTCCTGCTCTGTTCTTTGCTGGCATTTCTTCAGCCTGGCCTTTGTGTTCCTCACCTTTTGTTTCATTAAAACCTGTCCTTATGAAAGATCATTTTAGACCTTAACCCCTTTTTCCAAAGCATTTTGATATTATTTCCCAACTTTATTTGTGGGATACAAGGCCTTGTTTCGTAATAAAGATACTCTAGGTGTTTAGAATATGTTGGGAACGTATTTTGCACTGCTGTTTTACAGGCTTATTAACATGAAATGCTTAAACTTCTAGTTACTACTTTTAAGAGTAAAATTCTAAATGTTTTAGGGGAAATGTCTACATTCCTCTGCCTCCCTCCCTGCCCCCTGAAGGCTGGTGTGCTGCTTTGGCTTCCCCAGTTGCTAGTCCCTCACAGGGTGAGTGTCTACAGAAAGAACGAGGAAGCATTGGTTTGGCACTAGTCCGGCGTGCTCTGCCATCTTTGTGAAGGTGTTCGTGTCCCTGCACGCTTGCACAGTCCTGCATACAGTCAATTCTCAGGAGAATGGTTTTGGATTTATGGGGAGCACATCACAGTGGAATGGTTTCCAAAGTCAGTCCCAGATGTAAAAATAGTGCTGGTCAAAATTAGACTTAAAAAACCCTTTAGGAAGACTCCACCATGGAAACTGCCCTACCAGCCATTAAACACAGCCCATGTTTCCTCTTGATTTGGAACAATTACTATATATTCTGTTGAACATCCTATAAAGAAGGAGGCTTGTGTTTAGAGGCTTTTGTGTTGTACAAAAAATGCACTTGAACCACTGGGATCAAACTCAGTGTTTCAACACGTACCTAAGCGAGGCACCCGGGAACTGAGACTGAGGGAACAGGAATGGCCTATGATATTTCCTTCCCTTTGTCTGACTGTCTATCTCTCAAATTGATCTAGCTGAGTTGGCATCAGTGGAATGTTCTACACTCTCTGACCCAGACAAGCTGGCATTCTTAGGAGTGACTGAAATTCTGTACAGATCAACTTCTACAGTCATGAGGGGAAACATATTTTTACCAAAATGTGAGGCTGAAGGTAGCATGGCTTGACAAATGAAGTTTGTGAAATATCAAAGTATCAGAATGGATTGGAGATTTTTCCATCTCTGGAGAGCTTTCAGTTCAGGATGGGCTTTCACCTCTCCATGTTGGAATAATTTTCTCCCTGAAGATGAGGTACATGGGTTCTGCTGTCTGGGGAAGTTTTAGGTACTGTACTTGTGGGAAGAAAATGAAGATTACAATTTTTTCATTATGATTTTGGATCTGGTAGTTGTGCATTCTGAATCCAAATGTGAATTGAGTCACAGAGGAATTCTCATCCTAAATACACTGTAGAGTAATATCTTTTTTTTGTGGGGTGCCTGGGTGGCTCAGTTGTTAAGCGTCTGCCTTCGTTCAGGTCACGATCCCAGGGTCCTGGGATGGAGCCCTGCATCGGGCTCGGCTCCCTGCTCGGCGGGGAGCCTGCTTCTCCCTCTCGCTCTGCCTGCTGCTTCCCCTGCTTGTACATTCTCTCTCTCTGTCAAAAATAAATAAAATCTTTAAAAAAAAATCCTTTTTTGTTTGCCTTGAGAATTGGGTGTATTGTAATATGAAAGATGAGTAGTTAGCCATGATGCTTTTATTTCCAGTTCATATGAAGATGTTAGTCTGAAAGCACTGGAAAGATCATGGTACTCGACAAAGGGGCATTTAAATTTAAGTATTTTAGCATCTTTCTCTGAAGATATGGAAGAGAAGAATGCAAGTAGCAGTGTAGAAAGTGGTCACTTGAGGCAGTGGTGTGTTGTAGGCTTGATAGCTAGTACTATGTTGAGTGTGACTAAGGAAATAATCTATCTTGGCAAAGCTACATTGTGCCCCTTCTTTATTGGATAAAATTAGTTAGGTTGCTGGGACTCATGAATTGTGCATGAAATGCTGGAGCTTAAAATGGCCAGTAAATAAAAATCTGGAACATGAATAAAGGTCGATTCCAACTACTGGCTGTAGGCTGTGGTCAGGGTTCGGTGGGCCAGTAGCATTTTTTTTTTTTTAATTTAAACTTTTTATTTTGAGATAATTCACATGTATTGTAAGAAATAATATAGATAGATCCCATGCCCATTTAACCAGTTTCCCCTCAGGGTAACTTCCTGCAAAACTATAGCACAGAATCACAATGAGGATATTTACCCTGATGCAGTCAAAATACAGAACATCACACAGCGTTTCCCCACGTGACTCTTTTATAACCACATCCCATCTCTGCCTTTTTACCCTCTTCTTAAACGGAAAACCACCAATCTGTCCTCTATTTCTAATTTTAGCATTTTAGGAATGTTGTGTCACTGGAATTATACCTGTTAGATTGGCTTTTTTGCTTAGCGTAATTTTCTGGAGATCCTCTGGGTTTTTGCATGTGTTAGTATTTATTGCTGAGTTGTATTCCGTGGTCTGGAGGTACCACAGTTTGTTCAGCCATTCACCTGCTGAAGGACATCTGTATTGTTTACTTTGAGGCTTATGAATAAAGCTGCTACAAATACTTGTGTAAGTTTTATGTGTGAATATAAAATTTTACTTCTCTGGGATAAATGCCGAAGAGTGTCATTACTTGGTCATGTGGCAGTTGCATGTTAAATTTTTTAAGAAACTGCCAAATTGTTTTCCAAAGTGTCTGTGCTATTTTACAGTTTTACCAGGAATGTATGAGTGACCCAATTTCTTTGCATCCTCACCAGCATTTAGTGTTGTCATTTTTTCTTTATTTTTTTTTTACTTTTGCTAAGCTGTTTGGTATGTAGTGGTATCTCATTGTACTTTTATTTAATTTCCCTAGCGGCTAATTATATGGACTCTTTTTTCATGTGCTTATTTGCAATCTGTATATCTTCTTTGGGGAAATGTCTCTTTCCGTCTTTGCTGATGTTCTAAATGGATTGTTTTCCTATTGCTGAGTTTTGAGAATTCTTTATATATTCTAGATACTAGTCCTTTGTTTGGATATGTAGCTTGCAAAAAATTTTCTTTCAGTCTACAGCTTTCTCTGTTTTCTTTTCATCCCCTTTAGAGGATATTTTGCAGAGCAGAATTTTGAAGAAATTAATTTTGATGAAATCCAATTTATCTATATTTGCTCAGTTTCATACTTTCATGTCAAATAAAAGCCAACCCTCGGGCAGTCATCTTGTCTCTTTTTCCTAACCCTACCCCTTGGGGAAACAGACATTGTCAGTATTGCTCCCCTCTGTGGATTCTCATCTTTGACTGATTAAACAGCCCCATTCAGAAAGTCAGATCCATCATGCCAAAGGTGAGTTATGATTAACAGGCACTGGGAGACTGCAGGCCAACCTAGAGCTAGGTTAGTGTCCTATGGGATCCTACACTAAACAAACTTTCTGATCCGCACAGCCTAGACCTGCACACTTCTGTCCGGGCCAGTGATGAACCTACTTCAAGGTCTTGAGGAACATGATGGAATTTCCCCCAGTTCATCTAGCATGTTCCTAATTTCTCCTTTAAGAGTTTTTATCATGGCTGCATTAAAATTTTTGTCAGATAATTCTAACATCTTTGTCACATTGGTGTTAGAATCTGTTGATTGTCTTTTTTCCATTCAGTTTGAGATCTTCCTGGTTCTTGGTATGATGAGTGATTTTTGATTGAAACCTGGACATTTTTGTGTTATGAGACTCTGGATCTCATGTAAACCTTTTGCTTTTGATACCCCTCAAGCAGGGGAAGGGAGAGAGTTGCCAACTAATATCTATGTGTCTCCACAGGGTTGTTAGGAAGAAGGGGCAAGAGGATTGAACCCACGGGTTGGCTTTGGTGTTTCACCATTGCTCTGGGACCTTATGTTTCTTTAGTATCTTCTAAGCAGTGGTTTTCACCCTCTCTGCCCATAAAAGTCACCCAGTGCGGCTAAAAGCACCAACCAAACACAACAATCTCTTTCTCCATCCTGAGATTTTGATTCAGTTGGCCTGGACTAAAGCTTAGTCACTGGTATTTTTAAAAAGCTTCCCAGGTGATTGTAACACGCAGCTGAGAATTGAGAGCACTGCTCTGCAGACGGAAGAAATCAAATGTTGACCATCATGCTGTGGTTTCCTACAGTTTTAAAGAGCCTTTTCTCAAAGTCAGAGCTTTCTATATTTCCATTCTCAGTGGTGGTGGGGAAAGTGAAAAGCCGTGGGTAAACTTGGCCCGTCTTCTTGGAGTACCAGTTTTGCCTGATAGAAAAATCACTTTAACCTGCAAAAAAAAAAAAAAAAAAAAACAGATTTTTTTTTTTTTTTAATAGAGTAGAATGTAAAATTTGTACACATTCTTAAGGAAAACAGGTGGGATCCTGGAGAAAGCTTACATTTGTGGTAAGCCCCAACACCAGGGATGTGTGTTTATAGGGCTTTCCTAGTAGGGTTACTTTGAAATTATTTTGAAATGCACCGCGAAGGCCTGGGTGGCAAAATACTGCTGTGTCTGATGTTTATAGTTTATTGTTATGTAACCTGGGTAACCTGACTAATGTGATGTTACATGGTATGAATCATTTTTATTTAGAAGACTACACCTTTTCATCATCTTGAACTGTCAAAGTAATCATTCCACTAAATACTGCTATTTCATACATATGACTATAATATATAGGAGTGTGTGTGTATTTATTATTATTATTAATATCATCATCATCATCATTATTTTTGTCTGGAGCTCTGATTGATGAGAGTCCCACGGCTCTGAATTCTACACTTAGGAAACACTCTTGTTCATTCTTAGAAGGTTAAGCCCGGCAACTCTTGGGATAATGAGAACATTCTCAGCCCTTTTGTTTCCACTCCCAAACACTGTCAGCACAGATGAACTCCTTTCTGGATGGCTACAGTTGGTCACACCAGTTTAATAGTCTGGTTAGGGACCTGAGCTAATCCATGGGGATGCTTCTGGCCTTTGAAGAATGCCATTTATTTCTGAACCCAGCTCTCCTTCCACACTAATGATTTTCTTTGTGGAGAGTTCTCTCAGAAGATGGGTGCTTCCTCCCCTGTGGGGTTGCACTCTGGCAGGGCTGACAAGTGTGTACACGAGTTGCTCTCTTTTACCACATACTAAGTGAAAAATGGATGTTTTCTCTTCTTCACATGTTAATCTGATTTTTTGGAGGTGACCCAAAACTTGGTCCAAACAAACTCCTGTAACTTCAGCACTATAGGAATCACAAAAGCATTTGCTTCGGCATTTCTCCATTAAAATTTAAAAGCTGGGTGCTATCTTTGAATTGAATTGTGGACCTTTTTGTGGTAGTTGACTGCAGTTGTTTGATTTTATTCCTGAAGAACAGGATTTGGAAGCTGGACTCGAGCAGCAGGATAGCCCAAGTGGTAAGAGTATGGGGACTGTGAGCAGACCGCCTGGCTTCTAATCCTGGCTCTGCAGCGTACTGGCTGGGCAAGTTATGTAACTTCTTTGTATCTGTTTCTCCTTGTATGAAAGGGGAATAGGATTTTTTTGAGGATTAGATGAGTTAATACATTGAAAGCTCTAAAACAGCGCATGGCCTATCACAGCAAACAAAGTAGCTATTTTTTTTTTTGTCTTATGAGCAGATATACTTCTTTTTAAAATTTTTTATTGTTATGTTAATCACCATACATTACATCATTAGTTTTTGATGTAGTGTTCCATGATTCATTGTTTGTGCATAACATCCAGTGCTCCATGCAATAGGTGCCCTCTTTAATACCCATCACCAGGCTAACCCATCCTCCCACCGCCCTCCCCTCTAGAACCCTCAGTTTGTTTTTCAGAGTCCATTGTCTCTCATGGTTTGTCTCCCCCTCCGATTTCCCCCCCTTCATTCTTCCCCTCCTGCTATCTTCTTTTTCTTCTTTTTTTTTTTTTAACATATAATGTATTATTTGCTTTAGAGGTACAGGTCTGTGATTCAGCAGTCTTGCACACTTCACAGTGCTCACCAGAGCACATACCCTCCCCAATGTCTTTCACCCAGCCACCCCCACCCCCCCCACCCCCCACCACTCCAGCAACCCTCAGTTTGTTTCCTGAGATTAAGAATTCCTCATATCAGTGAGGTCATATGATACATGTCTTTCTCTGATTGACTTATTTCGCTCAGCATAACACCCTCCAGTTCCATCCACGTCATTGCAAATGGCAAGATCTCATTCCTTTTGATGGCTGCATAATATTCCATTGTATATATTTTTATTGTAAATGACATAAAATATAGGTGGCTCCCACTTCTGCACACCTGACATATATGAAAAGGAATTCCATTCTGGATTGGGCAACAGGGGAAGAACAGCCTCATCAAACAGTCTTTGAAAGGAAACATGCAGACTGGCTCATGGGATCTGAGGAGAAGAGAAAAGGGGACTGTGGTGACAGGGAGCTGGCCTTAGGGGGCCCTGGAGATACATATGGCAGGAAATGCTGTTCCTGTCAGCTCTTGGCACTGTGTCTCACCCCTCACTGTCGGTGACCTGACTAATGTTTGCCCCAGGCCATGGGACCGGAAGTGGGAGCATCTTGGTTCCCCTCCTTTGCTGGGCAGATGGTTGGAGCAGGAGTCTCTGAGTGCCTTGCTCAGCCTGAGATGTGGGGACCTATACACTGGGGCTCTGAGTTGATATCTGAACACATTTTTTTGGGAGCAGATATCATTATTCCTTGTGAAGCTCTGTATTGCTCTAGAAAAGAGTAGCTTAGAAGTACTGGTATTATGTCAGGTCTTTTAAGGGTTATAAACAATTGAGGGCTGCCAAGTCCTGTCACTTCTACCTCCAAAATATCTGTTCACCTCCCTCCACCTGCACTTCTACCCCTTTGTCAGGTGCCATCATCGCTGACCTGAACTGTGTAATGCTCTCCTACCTGTCTCCCCTGCTTACTTTCTTGACCATTACAGTTCATTTCTCTACATAGCAACCAGAGTGATTTTTTTTTTTTTTAATAGCTTGTGAGTTGGAGTCTGGCAGCTTCTTAAAATTCTTCAGCAGCTTCCGTTACACTTTGAATAAAGTCCATACTCCTTACCATAACCTACCAAGACCTCGGAGATGCATAAGATATGATCTGGCTCTTTCCTGTTCTTTTCAGTCCCATCTTGCACTGCTCCCTTCCATACATTGTCCTCAGCCACACAGGTATTTCATTTCTCAAATGCATTCAATTTTTTTACTTTAGGGTCTTTACACTTATAGTTCTTTATGCCTGGAGACTTCTCTTCTCATGACCAGCGCACGTTCAGTTCAGATATCCTCTCCTGAAAGGGTCTTTCCTGCTCATTCTGCTGATTTCCTTCCTAAAATTTACGTGATGATGTTCTCACGACCAGACCAGCCAGCTACTGTTGACTCATGCAACAGAGTCTGTGAGGAATGGAGAGAAGCAGGGTGAAGGGGTTCCAGATCTTGAGCACCACATTGCTGGGTTCCGATTTTTGGTCTTGTCAGATGTTTTATGTCTTGTTCTTACAGACATGGAGTTTGTACAATCTTAACCAACCACATTATCTTGGACTCTGTTCCTTTCACAAATTAAAGTTATTTTAACAGTCCCTTTGCTAATTAATAAACTTTCTGTTGTATTTTAAAGCAGTGGTATTTAAAGTGCTAAGCAGGAGTGTGAACTGTTAGTACTTAAAGTGCTAACTCATGGCTGCTAGGGTGTCAGTAAAGTCTTACTATGTAAAACACACACAAAATAAGCTTTGTTTATGCCAAGGTTTCCTAAATCACAGAAATTAGAATGGATGGGGACCTTGCCTGCTTTATTGACTATAGTATCTCCATTTAAAATTGTGATTAGAGCACAATCGGTGTTGCATGAATGAATAAAACCATTTCTGACGGGAAGAAAAATATCTGTATTCTAAACAACGAGCTTACAAACTTTTGGAACATAACTCACTTTTTAGTTGAGGATTTGTAACTTGAAAACTCCATCTTTTTCTAAAATCCATGAATATTTTGATTTAATCTAGATCAAGTTGATAGCTGGATTGCTTATCAAGCAAATGTCTACTTTGATTAGGACATTCTATAAATATGGTAAAATGAGCACATCCAATACCATCCATATGCTTACAGATGCTACAAAAGTGACAATTTTTTTTAAAGAAAAAAATAATCCTTAAAAATTCAAGAAAGATATAGAATGCCATTAACAGATTAAAACTTTGGAGTAACTCCTCAAAGGTGGACACATTGCCAGTTTTGCAGAGAAACAAAGTTAAAGCAGGAACAGAGGTAGAACCAGTTCTGGAGACCTCCAGCCCAGAGTTGGGAGGGAGCTGGAGCAGGCCGGTGCCCCGGGGCGTTCATCAGAACTTCCAGGCCAGGGAGCCTTCCCCGAGCTTCAGGCTAAAGGGGCTAAGGGGTCCGTGCCCAGGTGTCCTCTTGTTCTACCCTGAAAGGTGGGAGCTCCCAGATGACAGGCTGCCCACCTTCATCATAGCATTCATGCTGCCTCCCAGCAAATTCCAGTAGCAGGCTGCTGACTTCTCAATATTCCTTCAGTTATACAATATTTCTTCAGCTATACAATGTAGATAAAACAGCTATCTTGGGGCACCTGGGTGGCTCAGTCGTTAAGTGTCTGCCTTTGGCACTGGTCATGATCCCAGGGCCCTGGGATCAAGCCCCACATCGGGCTCCCTGCTCTGCGGGAAGCCTGCTTCTCCCTCTCCCACTCCCCCTGCTTGTGTTCCTTCTCTTGCTGTGTGTCTCTCTGTCAAATAAATAAATAAAATCTTAAAAAACAAAAACAAAAACAAAAGAGCTATCTTAAGAATTTTGTAAATGTTAAGTAAGTAAATGAAAAAAAATATACCTAGCATAGCACCCAGTGCTCATGATATAAACAGGTGGTCATTGAGCCCCCACTATGTAGACAGTCTGCATTCAGTGCCATGTAGATACAAGGAAGCAGTATGAGACATTGATCTCTCTAGTGAAACACATTGGAATGAATTTATTTAGCGCTTTTAGAAATAATTTTACGTGCTGCATTTCTTATTAAAGCAGGAACATGTTATCATAAATCCTCATTTTGTATAAATAACAGCACTTGAAAATAAAATCACAAGACTTATAGCTATTTCAAATGTAACTCCCAAATACATTCATATAAGATTTTCTAATTCATTAAAGAAATACCATGTCTAGATCTGACTACGCAGCTATTTCTTCAAGTCCCTGAACAGAAAAACATCTACAAGAGAAACCATTCTTTGAAATCTATTGGAATGGAAACAATGAAATATGCTAACCTGATTTTTAGTATTGTTTTATTCACAGTCATAATGAAAAAGATAGTATCTTCATGGTTCATCAAAGCTTCCAAGGATTTTTCTTTAGGTCCTCTTTATTTACAGTAATTTAATCCAAATCTAAATGGTATTCAAAATACCCCTAAAATGTTTTTAATCTTACTAACTTTTGCTTAAGTAAGTCCAATTACTTTTGTTGTGTTTTGGGTTTTTTATTTGTTTTGGTGTTTTTACTCAGCAAGTGTTTCTTGTGCCTCTGTGCTATGTTCTGCACAGGATAGGTCTCTGGGAGAGCATCCCAGCTCTCTGGCAGCTTAGTCCGTTGAAGACAGCAGGTGGTTTCCCTTAATGAGACCAACAGGGAAGATTCCTAGAGGAAAGGTCTCCGGAGACCAGAAGAATGACTATGACTCTCAGGGAAGAAAAGTTACAAGGAGAATTCCAAGAAGATCAAACAGCACGAGCAGACACAGAGGCATGAGGTAGCATGGGGAGACATGCAGGTGACAGTAATCAGCTCTATTTGACTAGAGAGAAGAGACCAAGTACAGAAGAGGTGAGATATAAGTCTGGAGAAGAGGGAGTCTGGGAGGGGAGAAGCTTTATGCTGTGTATGTGAAGTTAGTGGCAGGGTTTTTTAAGAGTTTTGACTAGGCTAGTGAGGGACATTTGTATTTTCAGTACATTTTACAGAGGTGTGGCTGGGAAGTGAAATTAAGGAGGTTGGGACTAGATGCAGGGCGCTTTGTCAGGAGGCTTTGCAATAGTCCAGGTGTAAGATAATAAGAACTTGAACTAGTACTGGGGAAGTCAGTGTGGAAAGGAAGGAATGGGTTTTAAGAAATATTTAGGAGGTAAAACTTGCAAGATTTGGTGATGATCGGATGTTGGAAGGAGGAAGTTAGGGTGACTTCAGGTTGCTGGCTTGCAGACTAATGGTGGCTAGGGTGCCCTTGGAGCATTCATGTTGAGTCTGAAACACTGGACATCAGGCAGCTGTCCAGATATGTGGCGGGAGCTGGAGAAAAGACTTCAAAGTCTTCAGTGAAATGTGAGAGAACCATGGCAGTGGGTAAGACTGTCTAAAGGAGAGCTCCGGGAGAATGAGAATGCGGCCAGGGAGGTTGGGGGCGGGGTGGAAGGGAACTGGAGACACTGTGTAAGGAGGCAGAAGTGCAGAGGCACTAACAAAACATAGAACCATTAGGGACAGCAACACATATGGCGTGGGCCAAGAAACACCAACAGTGGACAGCAAGTGGGAATAGTCAGGGAGCTTCAGAAGGAGAAGAACAAGAGCAATGCTATGGTAGTCATGGAAGGCAAGGTCCACGGCAGGCAATGTGACAAGGAATTCCAGCCAGACGTGCTGAAATGAACTCAGTGGGTTTTGCCTCTATAAGAAATAAGTGTCCTTTGTGAGAGCACCGTATAGAATGGTGGTGTCAGGCCTTGGCTCAAGAAAAGGAGGGGTCAGGAGGTAGAGATGAAGGAGTCCAGAACACCAACAGTCTCTTTCAAGTGGGAAGCAAAGCAGTGGGTGGGAGCTGGAGGGACTTGGGTAGGGCCAGGGAGGTTGTTTACTGTTTGTTTTTTTAAGGACTTGAGTAACAAGGGGTGTGTGTATATTACGGATATAATAGGCTGGAGAGAAAGAACCTGTCAGTGGAGATAAGCTGGTGATAGAGGAGGGGGTACAACAGATGGGCAGGTAGCAGGGGAGGGGGCAGGGAGTAGCATCAACTGTAGTATAGAAGGAATGGCCTCAAAGGAGAGAGATTTCCTGCTGTAAGATGCAAGGTGAGGAGGAATTGGAACTATTTTACAAGCAGAGGCAGAGAGATGACCTAGATTTGAAGACGACATGAAAAGGCCAGTGTGTTTCCAATGTATACATCTCCTATCTTTAAAGGTAACATTGAGTAACAATAAGATTAACAAAAGACTTAAATGCTATGAAAAAGATTCATTATTTCTTTGTTGCTTTTGAATTATTTTGTACCATAAGCTTTATGAGCTATTTTCCCCCAAATAGTCTCTGTACAAACCTGTTTTGATAGGCTAAATACAATTGTTGATCATCTCCTTTTGTAAATAACAGTATTAAATCATCTGCTTTGTGTTCTTGGTAAGGTAAGCGTAACAGCTCCATGCCACACTGCTGTGAAGATTTGATTCTGGGTTGATGGTATTTGGTGTTATTTGGAGCGGGCACTTTATGGTTTGTAAAAACAGGTCCTTGGGACTTCGGTGCAATCATAGTGAAATGTAAATGTCCTTCTTGTGGTTCTCAGCCTTTCCGATTTTCATTGTATGTTTGAAAAAACGGCTGGGTGATTCTATTAAATGCAAAGGCATCTATACACAGCACATTCGGTTCATGAATTTGTTAAGCACCTTAATGTGTTGCCCAGTGTAGTGTGGATCTGGAAGGAAGTCCGAAGAAATGGGGAGGCAGTTCTGTCCTGGAAGGAGCTGGTCATGCAGCCCTGCCAGGTGGGGAATGTGGAGTGCTAAATTGCACAGAGAAAGAGTGCAAGGCACCAAGGCGGGAGAGGAAGGGAGGGCAGGGCTGTATGGTGCTGAGGACCTTTAGAGATTTTTGCAAGGGGTACCTGATAAGGGGAGATACGAGAAGATGAGGTATTCCTATAAACTTTGAAGTACTAGTGCCTCATTAAACGTCTCAGAGATAAGAGGTTTTACAGGGTCTTAAGCAAGATTAATTATTTGAAGAAATTGAGAGAAATGTTAATGAAGTTTTATTTTGTTCTCAATCTATCAAGAGGAGATTCAAGATCCAGCTCTGGAGCTTGTGAAGTATTGGTCAGTTTGATCCCAGGGGTTAGGCTCCTATTTATTAGAACCTAGGCTCTTGCCTATGACCACGTGCACAAACTCTGTCCTCTGTTGACGTGAGGGTGTCGGGCAGAGCAGAGCGATCAGTTTGGCTGTTGAAGGAGATCTCAGAGCCTGTCTCTAGCTGTGGAGCAAGTACTGACTCATTGGCCCTCACTTTAAGAATAGGGGGCAGCCTCACCTGCCTCTGTTTCTTGTGCTGTCAGGGTCAGGCTCAAAGGTGTACCATGCTTTCCCTGTAGTGGAGTGCTGTGATGGACCCGAGTTCCATGCCAACCAGTAGCTGAGATGGGCCTGTTCCATCTCTTCTTTCAGATAGACCTCAAGTGCCTACAGGGAGGTTTGTGCACAGGACCTGTGTGTGACTCTTTCTGTAAACCACTGTCCCTGACTCTGAGGAGTTCCCAGTGTACAGTAAGGGGAGAAGACACGAACATCAGTGCAGACAGCCATACGAAGGGTGTGGGGTTGGCTTGCTCTCCTTCCTGACCTGCATGTATTTGTTCCTCTAGACCTGTTGTCTCTCCTAACCCACCCAGCTCTGTGCCCTGGGGCGTTGACCTATGTGAACAACATCCACTTTTTTTGAGCTGTAGCTATTGGAAGGGACTAGCAGGGTTGGAGGGCCGGAGGGAATGGAGGGTGGGATGTCTGTTCCCCCATCCTGGGACAGATGGCCCATTCCCACTCATATTCTCTCTGGCTCTGGCAGTGCCTTCCTCCCCATGCTCTTTCACCCACTCCCCATCATTGCCAACCCCAGGCTACTGTGCGGTGCTAGGCTGGTTTGTCTGACTGCACCTCTGTAGACGGCTCCTTGATCAAACGGTCTTAGTTACTCACTGAGGGTGGTAATGAGGTTTCCCGCTGAGATCTGACTGGTGACTCATTTTCTTTTTATAAAAATGATGAGAGAAAAATGACAAAAAAGGCCAATACACTACAGTGAATAAAAGGAGTGGGGCAAAGGTAGGAAACGTAGGAAGTGGCGAGGCGCAATAGTGCATCCAGTTTCTGGAGTTGAGCTCTAGCCTCAGAGTGGTCCTGGGACAGAAGATAAGGCAGATTAGTTTGCCCCCAGCTTTCCTGAAATGCTTCTTGCCTCTTGGTCAGTCTTTCCCAGGGCCCTTGGGATCTATCCCCGAGCCACGGTCAACTTTAGTTTCCTCTCACTTAGGTTCTCTCTGCAGTCCAGATTTTAAACTTGTAGTTTGCTTCTTCCCAGAATAGTGGGTTTTTTTTGGTTGTTGAATAAATGGGGAGATGAGGGCCAAGATGTCTGCCTTGTACTTTGTCCTATCAGCAGTTATTCAGCTGAACATTTGGAAATGATGTCAAAATCAAAGCTTTACGAGAAAAACATAAGACAAACCCCAATTGAGGGACATTCCTCAGCTCAGTACTTCTTAAAACTGTCAAGGTCATCAAACTGAAGAAAGTTTGAGAAACTGTCAGAGACCAGGGAAGGCTAAGGAAATGCAGTGACTAAATGCAATATGGTATTTTACATAGGGTCCTGGACGTTAGGGAAGAACTGGTGAAACCCTAATGAAATGTGGAGGTTTGTTCACAGTAATGTGCCAGTGTTGTTGAGTCTTGTCTCCTCAGCGCTAACTAACGTACCACAGTAATGTTGGATGTTAGCAGTAGAGGAAACTGGGGACCAGATTTGGGAACTCTTCTCTCTGCAACTTTTCTGTAAACCGAAAACTATTTAAAAACATGTATTTAAAAAAAGTCAACCTTTAATATCTAGGTAAATTGATACTCAACCAGAAGTACTTTATTAGAACATTTACATAAATTTTTTTTCTATTATATTTGAGGGATGTTCTGCAATATTTGAGGAAGATAATACTTAGGACCAAAGTGAAGCGTAAAATTTATGAATCTTCTGCACAATTCAGGCCTGTTAAGATCCTCTGTTTTTATCTGGAAATACAGTAATGAAGACAGGGGTTCTTTGCAATTAAGAAATAGGTATCTTTTTTTTTCTGGATATTTACCTTAATTCTTTATCTCAGATTTATTTTACTTCAGCACGTGGTACTGTATGCTCACATTAGGTACTAAAAGTTCTATGAATATATGAATATAAGTGTGTATGTATTACATTTAACCTCATATACATATGTTGCATATTTATTTTACAGTTTATGTTCAATTTAAGAAGTGAAGCTAGACTTAGAGACTGTAATCTTAGATACAGATGGGAATCACGAATTGGGAAATATTACAGATTTATTTGCTGCAGTTAACTAGTACAAAAAAAATACTTAAAGTCTGGTGAGAGAATGTTTAGGTATTTTTTCAGAGTCAGGATTTAGAGAGAAAGCCTTCTTAAGAAGCCAGGTACAGGGGCACCTGGGTGGTACAGTCGATTAAGCGTCTGGTTAAGACTCTTGGTTTCCACTCAGGTTGTGATCTCAGGGTCCTGGGATCGAGCCCCAAGGTGGGCTCTGCACTCAGCAGGGGGTCTGCTTGAGGATTCTCTCTCCCTCTGTCCCTTCCTCCCCCCCCGTTCACTCTTTCTCTTTCTCTCAAATAAATAAATAAAACAATCTTAAAAAAAAATCAGACACATCTTGTCAGAAGTATTAATTTTGGGGAAAAAGGTACATACCTCTATATGACTCCCTTCTGAAAAAGTGCTCCTCACCCCTGCTTTGAGTTTCTCAGATTGTCTTTTATTTAATTATTTTTTAAAGATTTTATTTATTTGCAAGAGAGAGAGAGAGAGAGAGCACTAGCAGGGGGAATGGTAGGGAGAGGGAGAAGCAGGCTCCCCACTGAGCATGGAGCCTGATATGGGACTCGATCCCAGGATCCCGGATCATGACCTGAGCTGAAGTCAGACACTTAACTGACTGAGCCACCCAGGAGCCCCAGATTATCTTACTTTTAGTAAGAATGTGCTCATATCATGGTATCTTCCCTGTAGGAATTGGGAATAATGCCAGTATTACTGGTAAAACATTAAACAGTATTAGCAGCAATTCCAGATCAATACAATAAAACTGGAAGTGAAGCATACATGTAATGTAAACATTGTAACTGTTCTACATAGAACAAGTGTACATAAAAATATTGGCTCAGGTTCATTATTACCTTTTCTGGAGTCCATGCTGAATTTGTTTTTTGAAAAGTAAATTTCATTATTGAGTACTTTTTGAGAGTTCCACTCTGAAAATGTACAAGCCCATACCATTGAAACTACTTAGGCTGTGTCAAGTGAATGTCTGACTGAAGTAGGGGAAATCATTAACATGCAATTTTCATTGAAACAGCTGAATGTGCATGCAGCGATATTATATAACAGTTTAATTTTAAACTGTAAACTTAATATTTAAAATTTTGGCCTATAAGAATAATCAAATAAGATACAGATAAAGCCATCTACTACTCTTAGAAAACCTCTTAAGTATGGGCTCTCAGACTTGGTATCACTTTACCACACTTATTATTTTAAAAATAATGAGTTGTCTTAAGGAGGGTGCTGTTTTGAAGAGTAGGGTAAGGACCATTGTTAATGATTACTTTAGGAAACTTCAGTTGAGTGTAGAAGACCTATCTGTTGTCCCCTAAGGTTTAGTTCTGAGCAATGTTGACATTAGCTTTGGCAAACCGAGGTCAATGTTTTGGTTGACTTTTAAAATTAATGGTCTGTTTGTTTTATAAATCTAAAACAGGATCCTTAGTGTAATGGTAGACTAGCCCATTTGGTTTATGATTGCCAACAAGCCCAGGAATTCAAATTAGTTTACTACAGTGGGTTGGCTTGTCAACAAAGAAGAAAAAATGTCAACATAATAAAACATTTTAAGAATAAGAGCCTCTTATTTTCTCTGATAATTTTACAAATATATTGGATTTCTGTTGGGTCTCTAGTCTGGATAAAAGTGGATTTTTAAAAAAAATGTACATTTAAGTAATTATAGAGTTCAAATGGATATTGTGCTATTTGAAACATGATATGTTAAGATGGAAAGTGAAGATGCTGTATCATAATCATTCAGGATAACTTTGAAGTAGTGTATGATATATGACATTTAAAATAAACTCATCAAGACTTTCAAGGACATTTTTCCTATTTATCCTTAAAACTGAAGCAAGAAGTAAGTTGTTTCAAATTAAAAACTTGTTAAGTTATTCCAGCCATAGTAGGATGAAAGAGCATAAGGAAGTGGAAGCTTTTGGAAATTGGCTGTGTTAGATTATTGGGTGCCTGTGGCTATGCAGGAAGATGGAAGTTTGTCCGAGCAAGCACTCAATTGAAAATTTGATGAATTACTTATCTGGTGTTTTTTTTTTAACTTCCGTTGGATCACTGACCCATTAGAGAACCAAAAAAAATCAAAACGAAACAAAAAGCCCAAAAAACAAAACAGCTCTGGATTCCCTCCTAAGTAATACATACATATTAATAAATCTTTTAAAAACAATTTTATTGATATATAATCTACAGTAAAGCACATAGTTGTCAAATATACAGCTGGATGAGTTTTTACATATACATAAAATTCTGTAAACACAATCCAGAACAAGATACAGAATATTTTCAGTACCCCAGGAGGCTCCCTGTCTTTCTTCAAACAGTACCTCCCTTCCACTCAACTCACCCACTCAGAGGGAAACCACTTTTCTGACCTTTAGTGCTGTACGTTAATTTGGTCTATTTATGACATTGTATAAATGGAATAATGCAACATGTATTCTTTTGTCTCTGGCTTCTTTCCCTTAGCATAATGCTTTGGAATTCTTTCATGTTATTGCTTATAGCAGAAGTTCTTTTTTTTTCCCCTCCTTTTTTCAGTTTCTGCGTGGTATTCCACTGAATGAATATAGTACAGTTTATCTATTCTACCAGTGATGGACCATGTTTAGCTGTTTTATTCTGAGCCTTCTTACAGCATTCTGAGCAGGTCTTTTCATGGACATATGCACTCATTTCTCTTACATGTACACCTAGAAGTAGGATTACTGCATCATAGGGTACATGTCTGTTTAGCTTTAGAAGATAATGCCAGACAGGTGTCCAAAGTGGATATACCAATTTACTCTCCAGTTAGCAATATATGAGAATTCCAGACGCTTCACATCCTTGCCAACACTTGGTATTATCAGTCTTTTAAAGTTTTACTATTCTATTGGGTGACTTTTTTCCCCCCTGATATGATTGCAAGGGCATTTAAGTTCTAATGTTTAACCATGGATTCACATCAGGATTTCCGATTAAGAACTTAATCGCTGGGTAACAGTTACTGTATTTGCCTCTGGGTAAAATGATCTTTTCTTCTAATTTATTCACAGTTCCATAGGAACCTTCTGTAACCTAGAAACTAAACTATAAAGTTAACCACCATGGTCAATCTTTCTTGAAAGGGATGGTGAAGAAAAATAAATGACATGGATTTGTGTGTGTGTGTGTGTGTGTATACATGCACATGCATCTGTGTAAGTTGGATATATACAGTGAGGACAAATCACTCCTTGATGGAAAGGATCCAGTGTAATCCATTTGCTACCAAGTGTCTGGCTGATCCTCCAAGGGAATGTTGCCATCTTGGACACTGAGGATTGGTTTCTACTGTCAGCACTTCAGGTACTCATTATTGGCAAGAGCCAGGTTAGCCTTTGTGAGAGTCCATGTTAAATCCATAAATAGCCTCTGCTGCTGTCACCATGATCACTTCTACTTGAAGTCTATTGAGGAAGCACTGGGGTGGCTGGTGAAAGGGGCTGACATCTAGATGGATAATTTTGTTTACCTGTTGGAGAAGCCCTTCTGCACCAGAAGACCTTTGATGTACATTCACATGGAACAAAAATATTTTTCATACACTATGCTCATTCTGTCTATCCATATACATCTTTCCTGGGTCCTCTTGTACCCTTTCTTCCAAATACTGTTTTTTTTGTTTTTTTTTTTAATCAAGTCCTTGACTGTCTAGGTTAAGCATTAGCCTTTGCCCATGACTCAGTATAGATCCGTTATTCTGACTCTTTCTCAGTATAGATGGAGAGGACAGGCACATGTACTGGTCACAGTTCTATTGGCTGGGACAATTTCCTTCATGAAGTATTTCAGGGACACTATTGGGGATGTCAGGCTGTAGCAGTCCACTTTTGCTTGGTGCACAGATAATAGGCAAACCATCTCTAACCCAGGCCCAAGTTTCCCTCTGGTCCGCTGGTCATAAGGAACTCTCCATGAAGTTATCGGGGTGCTCATACAGGAGGAATAGGTATTAGAGGTCTCTGGGCTATCTGCTCATGCAACTTTTTGTGCCTTGTAGACATGCTTGAATCTGATCTTTTTCATACCGTTGTCTCTTGGTGGTATTGTTTCTGCATGTGCCCAGCCTTATCACCTGGGGGGGTCAGATAACATTCAGATTACCATGGGCAGCTCAGTTCACATGGTTACTTAATAACCTTTAATCAGGCCCTGCCAAAGCCTAGTGGCAATCCAAGAGTCATTTCTTTAAAAAGATAGTTATCTGCTTTGTTCTAGAACCTGAGAGTTTTGTGCTGTGATTCTCTGGATCCTATTGGATTCAAAGAATTGGACCTGCTGCATCCTAAGACCCAAGTGGCATAGCAGTTCGTGCTGTAGACCAGACATGCTGCAGAACCATCTCTTGTTCTGGGCCTTACTCAACACTGATGGTCTTATAGGTTACATAGTAAAGGAGTTAGCAGCATGTTAAATGTGGTATGAATTGTCTTTAAAATGCAAAAAAAAAAAGGCCCATGAAGAATGTGTCTCTTTTTTTAGTTATAAGCAGTTCAGGGTTCAGAAACTTGCATTTCACTTTGGAGGGCGATATTCCAACATGTTCCAGATCACTGGATTCCCAGATACTTTACTGAGGCTGCAGTCTTTGAATCTTCATGGTTTTGTTTTTCACCATCAAACTTGATTGCATCTCACTAAGACATCTGAAAGTTTTGTTACTTCCTATTTATCAGGTCCCATCAGCATGGTGTAACCAATGCAGGGGGCCAGGTGATGGTCTGGTGGATGTGAAGACAAGCAACATCTCTGTAGACTAGATTATGCCTGAGAGGAGAGTTGTTACAGCCCTCAGGCAAGAATGTGAAAGTGGGTTCTTGACCTTGCAAAATAAAACAAATTGCTTCTTGTGTTCCTTCCATATTGGTAAAGCATTTTTCAGATTAGTAGCGTCGTATCAGGTGTCAGAGGCTAGATGTGCTCCAGAAAAGGTACTTAATTTGGTAAATCAGCCACATTGGAGTCACTGCCTGAATGGATCTATGATAAGCCATGGCCATTTTCCAAGATCTACCTGCTTTCTGCCCAGACCAAAAAGGTGAATTAAACAGGAATGTGATAGGAATTATCTGACCTTAAAAATTTCAAGCGGTATTAATCTCTATAGTTTTCCCATGAATGTGGCATTTCTTTTGGTTTACTGTCTTGGGAGGGATGGGAAGTTCAGGGTCTTTCACTTGGATATTTTTTATAAGGGCCTGTAGTCCGTGGTCAGGGAGCCATTGTGGGCATTCTCCCAGTGGTCAAGAATGGTTACTCCACTTATGCATTGAGAAACTGCAAAATAGCCATAGGGTGGGTCCATGGATTTATTGGGCCCACTGTGAGATGGAAGAGGCCAAAACATCATGAATCCCCTGACCACAATAAACTTGACAACTTGTGTTTGACTGGTTGACAGTGGTATTTTAGGTCCCTAGGACTAAGAGGAACTCTAACTTAAGAAAAGAGAAAAAGTAAGGATTGCTTTCTGATAGAATCAAAGCAAATAGAATGTGTATTGGTTACGCTTTTGTTCCCAGCCACAAGATTTCTTAGTATGGCTCTGAGATGAGCCACCACTAGCAGGTAGTTAAGGGAGAACCACTGAAGGAGTGGAATTCTCCATGCATGGTAGTCTTTTGGCAGTTCCTGAAGAGCTTGTTGTGTTAGAGAGGGTTTGGAAGAGTGTTTCTGTTTTTACGTTGTCAATGCTCTCAAACTGGCTACTGATAAGGAACCCAGAAATGAACTTTATTGTATTGGAGATTGTGTTTCAACTGTGAAACTGTACTTGTGCTGATACATAAACACACTTAGCACTCCCAAAGCATGTGAAATGTCACTGTGAAGTGTGAAACATGCTGGTAGGAAAGAAGTGGTAGGTGTTTGTTTTTTTCATGGGGAATAACTAGTCTGTAAAGAAATTTCACACTTAGTTTTTTTTTTTCAGGTAAAAATCTAAACATAATGGTTTTATCTGAAACAATCTACATGCACTGCATTGCTTAATTTCAGCCACTTGAGTTGCTTGGAAACTATCTTTGAGTTTCTAGTAATTTATCTTCCTAGTTGCCCATAACTGAATACTTTATTACTAATTTTCTTTTCCAAGCTGATGAAATAATCTGGTAAAAATTTGTGTTCATTAAATTTAATATATTTATGTGAAATTAAAAAAAAATCCACAACCTAAGACATTTGCTGGTGGTTACTTTTCCCTTCCAAATCTACCTATTCTTAAATTTTTAAAAACACTTCTTTTCTAGTTACACGTAATAGTCATTTTTCTTACCCGAAGGTAATATACTATGTTTATTAACAGCTCTAGTGTTCCCCGAGACTTAAAAAGACATAGTTAAAAGGGCAAATAAAACAGGTTTGCTCATAGAATCTTGGCATATGTATGATTTTCAAAGATTTGAACATCGATGAAGCCAGGTTTGAACTGTATCAAGTAGGAATCATCAGGTATTTACTGTTAATTTGTGCAGAGGTGGCTGTTTCTTTTGGAGTCCCAACTAGAAAATGGTATTTTTACCATCAGAAGTCATTCCTGGATGTTTTTCATAAATGGTGAACTCTATGGCAGAGGGGAAAAAATGAAAACATTACTTGACTGATAACTAGATTATGTTAACATTTTGGACAAAGAGGTAAGATTTTGTCAAATTGAATTAAATGTTTTTTCTCATGTTCTTGCCTACCTAAAATTTGGCTTTCTCCTGATACATACCTTCCCACATTCTTTCTACTCCTTTGTAATATATTGGTTTGCCAGGGAGTAGGGTCTACATTTTCTTGCCTTATTACTGCTCCTTCCAGTTTGTTTCTCTTCCCTTTACTTATTGTTCTCTCTTATTTTTTCCTTACCTTCTACTCTGTCAATTTCTGACTTCCAGGTACCTCCTCAGTATAGATTTAGCCCTTGGGCAACTCCCGTCCACTGTTTTCCCCTCTAGCTGTCTGCCTTTTTAAACTTCAACATCTATTTAGAATAATAATGACTAACATTTAAGGATCTCTTATGTGCCAGCCACTATTGTAAAGCACTTTTCTATATGTTATTTAATCTTCAGAAGAGCCCTATGAGGTAGATAGGTCATTATCCCCATTTTACAGATGAAGTTATTTGCTCAAAGTCACAGAAATCAAAATCAGCGGATCTGGGTTTTGAACTCATGTAATCTGGCTCCAGAATCCATGTTCTTAACCACTACACCCATGGATCTCAAACTTGACAGTACCTGGGAACTTAAAAAAAAATACTGATGCCTAGGACACATGCCCAACTAATTAAATCAGTTTCTGGGGAGTGGGGCCCAGGTAGCCGTTTTAAGTCTCTCCAGGTGATTCCATCGAGCAAAGTTGGGAACCATTGCTCTACATATACATTATTTAGTATGGCAGGTTCTAGTTGCGTGTGCTTATCTAAGTTTAAATTAACTAGAAATAAATAAAAACTCACTTTCTCAGTCATACTTGGGACATTTTAAGTGGTCCATAGTCACCTGTAGCTGGTGACTTCCATATTGGACCCCATAGATAGAATATTTCCTTTGCTGCAGAAGTTCTTTTGGAGAGCATGCTGTCTCCCATCCCTCATCTTGCTGCCTTGACCCCATGACCTTGACCATTATTCTTTATAGCAGCCCACAGATGAGGCTAAACCCCGGACCTTGTCATCACCTGAAACTTGTCTACTTTACAAAATCTTTAACTCCTAAATCCCTCCTTGCCTGGTGCCTCCTGTCCTCTCTCCAGTTGATTTTCATTTAGTCAGCATCTCTGTTTACCCATTCTCCCCTCTCAGCTTCCTCTAGGCTTTATTTCTTTTCCCACTGAATTTTGGATCTCATGATCAGCCCTGTCCTGGACATTTCCTCCAGTGTCTTCCATTTTCTCTTTTCCCGCCACACCCAGGGTGGCCAGCTCTAATGCTGCCTATAAAGCCATTTACATTCTCTGCTACTCCTGCCCCACGCTGTGGGCGAAAGGCATGTCTTCTGATGGATGGCAGCATACTTTTCCAATCTCATTTGGAAACTCATCTCTGTATGGCAGTTTTATATCGCTTTCCCTTTTCCCCCACAGTGGCTGTGACAGGCCCCCCCCCCCCCCCGGCAGCCTCAGCATAGGACCTCTCCTCTCCCAGGAAAGCCTGGAGGCAGTCTGCAGAAACTCCTTGTGTCTTCATGCACCTGCTGTTCTCAGGCTTCATTCCTCCCTCGTCTCAGAGGAGGGGCCCGCTCCTTTCTAAGGTTCTTCTCCCCAGCTGGTTATCCAAACCCCATCTTCCTGTACCAGGGCTTTGCCAAGTCTCTCCCATCCTTTAAAGAACAAAAAAACAACCCTCCCTCCAAGTACTTTCTTAATTGTGCATCCCCATAAAATGATGTCATCACTCCCTTCTTTTCCTGTGTGACAAACCTCAGCATTCTTCAGCTCTCTTCAGTCTCGCTCCCACACCTGCTAATTTCCCGAACCTGTTCCCTCTTTGTCATTGAGGACCTGCAAAGGCCCAACTGGTGCTCTGCAATGTTGTTTGAAATTGTTGCCATTCCTGCTTTCCTGAAACTTTCTTCTCTGTTGGGGTCCATGACACAAGCTCTCCTGCTTTCCTCGAGGCTTTCCAGTTACTTCCCAGAATCTTCTGCATGCTCTTTCTGTCTCCCTAGAGCCCTCATTACACCCAAACGCTGTTATTTATGTGGATTTGGACCCTGTCTTAGTCTTAGTCACATCTTCATTTAAAAATCAAGCCTGGCCTGTGGTATGAATATTGCGCTTCCGAACATTATTGAATGAGGCGAGGCTCAAGCACAGTTATGTACAGGGAATAAATAGCTTGTTTGGGGGATACCTTGAAACACATTTTTGATTTGTGGATGTGTGGTTCTGAGTGGACAGATGCAATCTCTGGTAGATGTTTGGGAGCTCAGTGTTGAGGTGGATTTTCTGTCTCTACACCTGAATGCTTCATTAGTGTCCCTGTCTGGTCACTCATCACAGACTGTCTCACTTTGCAGATCTGCCTTGAACTCAGCCCCTCACCTCCACACACACACCTGCCTCCTCTAGCTGACTTCCCACTTGCCCTGCAGGGTGACTCTTGGGACTTTCCAGATGTTTTAGGTTTTGTCTGCAGCCAAGAAACATTCAGATCTACTGTGTTTTTAAATCATATTTTCTAACAAAATGACTTCCCATATAGTAGGGTTTGGGCACATTATTTTTGGTCATATCTGAAAATGATGACTTTTAAAGCAATTTGAGAGGGGACAATGTTATTAAAGATCTAAAGAGAAGTAAATAAAACACGAAAGCCATGGCTTTTGAGGGGACAGTAAGGCAATGATTCTAATACAGGCTCAGTGTGATAAAAGGACAAAGGTGGGATGTTGCTGGGAAGGTTTTATGAAGGAGGTGCCTGGAGGAAAACCATGAAGGATGGGCAAGCATCTCAACAGGTAGAGACTAGAGTGAGGTTGGCAGTTCACGTGGAGGGAGGGTCATGAGTAAAGGTGGTGAGAAGTGGCATGTGTTAGCTTATATTGAGTATTTTAGCTTGTTGGAAATAGGGCATGATGGGAGATACATGTGGGAGGGTAAGTTGAGCCATGAAGTGGAGGCCCTCAAATGCCGGCCTAAATAGTGCAGATGTGGTAAGTACTGGGGAGCTCTTCAGGGTGTTTGTCAGAGGACAGGCATGATGATGGGGCCCTGGGAAGCTGCGTCTGACAGCAAAAGCTGGGGGTTTCGGTGGGATTGAGGCGGGGCACCTGTGGCTGAGTGGCTAACTAATTGAGGGTGGTTGTGATCCTGGGCTTTGTCTGCAGAGTGCTGTGGGGGCGGGAAGCGGAAGCTGCCCTTGGCTGTGCTCCACTCTGGTTTGGGTCGGAGACTGTGGCTGCATCACTTCTTAAGACTTAGGCTTCTTTCTAAATTGCAACTAGTTTAGTCTTTCTGTTGCTTACTCTATTCCACAGGTGTCAATTATGTTCTAAATGGATGCCCAAAGTTTAGGTGGCAAAAAGGAAGAAGAGCACCTACTTAAAAAATGATAATTAAAAGCTGCATGAAGGTCCAAAGGCATGTTTGATGCGAACACAGCAACGTGTTCTTAGGTGAACCCATAACTCATGTAAGGCCCAAGACGCTAGAAGGTCATGGCTATCAGAGATAGAATTGGTGAAGAAGAGAACAATCTGTAATCAAAATGTTAGTACTTGCCTAAATTCTGCATTTTAATAAGCAGATAAGAATTATCCACATTGCTGGGGAATTGCCAGAGTGTTCCTCAGTTTTTAAAAATGCATTTGATTCCTTCTGTATGTTCCTCATCCTTTCCCTCACTGGTGTATTTCCTCCTTCAGTACAGATGGCAACACAGTGAAATAGGCAAGTAACACCTTAGTATTATTATAAACACCATTTTGACCTCGTGGACCCCTTAATGGCTCACACCTTGAAAGTGTGTGTGTGTGTGTCTGTCTGTCTGTGTCTGGCTAATGATCCTTTGGTTATTCTGGACTACTTTTGTGGTTAGATGAAAGTTCTACTTGTAGCTTTCAGTTGCTTTGCTGTTTACTTAGTGTTTGCTCAGAACTATGTGTAGATCTTAGTGGTTCTATCCATGTTGTGGCTCAGGACACAGTTGGTTTACTGGTTTTGTGTCCAACTTTGGTTTGGAGTTAGAATCAGATATACAGCTGGCTACTTGGACTATAACTGTCAAAATGCCAAATGTTGGGTATCCACCTTGATGTTTAGAAAGCTATAAAGAGTACTGGGGATTTAAGAATTCATACAGATATAGCCTTCCTTTCAAAGTTGTAGCCTGGGAAGTCTCAGAATTTCTGTGCTAAAACTTGTATTGACTGGTAGAACAAGGAATGATGATTTGCAGATTTGTTTCACTAAAATTTATTTTTGTTTATCTTCAGTTATGGCTGTGAAATAACATAGTGACATAAAAAAGCGTTGAGAGTAACATTTCTGCAGTATGGTTATATTGCTGCTATGAACCTCTGGGGCCAACGTTTTTCATGAGAACCAGAATGAAGTACTTATTCTCAGTTTGACTTCTTTCAATTTCTGTTTATTAACCTGTAGGCATCTTTTAAGTTCTTTCTTGTTTGGTTTCTTTTGTTAGGTAAAAGTATACAATTTATTTAACTTTAAAGGATGTTTATCAGATGTTTGAAAATACCACACCTGTGAATAAATGATGTGACATACAAAAACACTGATAATCTTGGAAAGAGAAAGCAAAAATAATTGTGGTGTGTTGTGGCTAATGGTCTTGTTCCTACTATTTCTAGTAACCTGAGATTTCTGGACAAATGCATTGATCTCCCTTGTCCTTATCAATGAAATCAAAGAACTATATACCATCCTAACTCACTCTTTAAAATTAAAAAACAAACATCAAAACTGCTCATAAATAAATGTTTATACTGGAAGTTTGGAAGACACAAAGGGTCTAACAAGAAAATAAAAATCATAGGTTGCGGGGCGCCTGGGTGGCTCAGTCGTTAAGCGTCTGCCTTCGGCTCAGGTCATGATCCCGGGGTCCTGGGATTGAGCCCCACGTCCAGCTCCCTGCTCAGCGGGAAGCCTGCTTCTCCCTCTCCCACTCCCCCTGCTTGTGTTCTCTCTCTCTCTCTCTCTCTCTCTCTCTCTCGCTGTGTCTCTCTGTCAAATAAATAAATAAAATCTTTAAAAAAAAAATCATCATAGGTTGCCTGGGATGTGTGTGTACTAATGGACTATACAGGGGCTCTAGGGAACTTTCTGGAATGATGGAAATATTCTTTTTTATTGGGCTGTGGGTTACATTGGTATATTTGTCAAATTCATCTAACTGTATTCTTTAGATCTGTATATAAATTGTATTGTAATACAGAAAAAAATCATACAGTCTCAGTACCCAGGGATGATTATCATGGTTAACATTCTGTGTATTTCCTTCTAGTATAGTATTTTTTTAAAGATGTGATCTTACTGTGTTCATTGTGTATATTGCTTACTTTTAAAAAATTAACATTGTGTTGAGAATTTCCAAATGTCATTAAATGTGCTTTAAGTATAATAGCCACATGATATCTATTAGCTAAATTAATATCCAGTTTTATATTATCAATTCTCTATTGTTGGATATTTAGGTTGTTAAAAATCCTTCACTTTTGTAAATAAGACATAAACTTAATTGCACAAAACTTTTTCCTCAGCTGTGGATATTTTGTGTGTATGTCAGTTTATTCTAATTAGGTGTGGTTCCATTTAATTCAAGAAACAGTGCTTGAGGGCCATTCTGGACATGCAGAGCAGGGAACCATTCCACCCATGCCCAGAAAGGAGCCTCTTGTCATGTGAGCCAGATAAAGTGAGGTTGAAATGAAAATAGTAATGCAAGTTGTTATAGCATGTGAGTATTTGAGTATTCTGTGTCTCAGGAACTACAGATTTTGACACAAGATTACATTGGTATAAATGAAGAAATAATAATAGTTACCATTTAGTAAGACTTACATAGTACACATTGTGTCAAAATATTTCGAGTTGTTATTTCACAATGGCTTTAGGAGGTAGTATTAAAAAAATCAAATACTATGATACAAACTGTATCAGTTAGGGTTCCCCAGAGAAATAGAACTAGTAAGATATGCATATGAAGAGATTTGATGCAAGGAATTAACTTAGGCTATCATGGGGGCTGGCTAGGCAAGTCTGAAATCTGCAGAGTAGGTGGTGAAGAAGGGCAGGCTGGATCTCTTGGACGTTAGCTGAACTGCCGTCCACAGGTAGAATTTCTTCTTATAGGAATCCTTAGTTCTACTCTTGAGGCCTTATAACAGATGGAATCAGACCCATGCAGATTATCTAGGATAATTTCCTTCTTAAATTGATGGTAGACTTTAATCATGTCTACAAAATACCCTCACAGTAACATCTAGATTAGAGTTTGAATAATGGGGATCTATAGCCTAGCTATATTGACTCAGACAGAACATGTTAATGAACATCACCCCCCTACCCCCATGTATCCATCTCCTCGACAACAACCATAAACCAGTTTTACTTCATTCACACCTTCATTCATATCTCTCCCTCCTATTTTATTCTGAAACAAATCTTAGTCATCATATCATTTTATCCACAAATATTTCAGTAGATATGTATCTCTAGCCCAGTGCTGTCCAACAGTATTTCCTGTGATGGCAGAAACATATTCTCTCTCTTTAGCCACTGACCACATGAAGCTATTGAACATTGGCATGTGGGTTGTAAGACTGAGGAACTAAAATTTTACTTTTAATTAACTTAAAGAGCCACAGTGGCTAGTGACTATGATATTGGCGAGCATGGCTTAAGAAGATAAGAAGTTTTCCTATAACATAACCAAAATCCTATTATCTTACCCAGATTTTAATAGTAATTCCTTAATATTCTAATTCAGTCAGTATTAACATTGCCAGCTGTTTCACAAGTGAAAGTGATAAACTGTATATTTTTTAATAGCTTGGGTCGGAATACAAATAAGAACTATACATTGCAGTTGGTAGCCATGTGTGTTTTCAAAACTGTGGGTTCTCTTTCTCTGATTTGCTCTTTATTGGTTGAAGATACTGGGTTATTTGTTCTTCCTGGATAGTATGCCCTACTCATTTCATAGATGATTGGGTTCAGTTGTGTAAGCTGAGCTCAAAGCCAAGTCTGACTCAGAACCTGAGCTCTTAGCCTTTCCTGCAACGGTGATGGTGGCGGTGGTGCTGCTAATGCCAGCAAGGACAGCTCAGTGGGAGGACCTGCTGTGTGCCAGGTGCTTGAAGTACGTCACACGTCTCAGCTCTTTTCATCTTCACTATATAGATGTTGTTCCCGTCTTCCCGGCAGGTCAGTTAACTTGCCCCAACATCCCCGGCAGGTCAGTTGACTTCCCCCAACATCGAACAGTTAGTTAAGTATCAGAATTAGCATTCAAGCAGTCTGCATTTGGAATTTGAATTCTTAACCACTCTGCTACATTGTCTACATGCTGTATTTCTTTTTAAACATGGGGGATGTGAAATCATTTTGGTTGCCTCTTGGAACCTGGAGAAATTACGGAGCTAAATTTTACCCAGGGATTTTCCAGGGCTGTTGGGAGAATGGAATCAATGAATGATTGAAAGCACTTGAGAACCTTTAATATAAAAGGCTATTATAGAAAGTGCTTATAAAGTCAACTGCCTACTCTTCCCAGATTCTTATTTGTGCTCTGTATGTCAGTTGCTTTCAAATGGAATCTGTTCCTACAGCCACATTCTGAATGTGACACTTTTATTTAAAATCACTTAAACATTATAGAAAAACCTCTAAGAAACCTGTTTAGAAACTATCCTGGCCAAAAGTGCCTTGTGCAGTTCCTAGATGATTTTTCTTTTCTGGGTTAGGAGAGATTTGTTTGTGCTCCCAAGATGGACTGCCAAAATGCACTCTTGGAAGTGAATGCCTCTGAAGTGTAGCAGCTTATGGCAAAGCCTGAGTGTCCATGTATGCTGGAATTTTCCTACTTCGTATGCTGATCCACTAACTGGAAGCATGCAAGCAAATCCCTGTGAGTCTTGGTGGTTGCTCTTTTGTCAAGACCACCTATTCAGATGTCACCTCCTCACTTCCTCAATTCAGGTGGCCTCGGAGCTGGCTGCTCCCACTGCAGCTCAACACGCCAAGAAAGAGTAGACCTCTCCAGTTCTAATTCCTTTCACGAGTATTGGATTAAACTGGTACCTAATGCAGCATGCCAGGCAATTGGCCTGGCGGATAAAAAGTCCTGGAAAATGTGCCTGACGCTCTTACAACTCCATAAAATCCACTGCCAGCTCACCCACTCGGGACTGCCAGGCATCTCCAACCCACCTGACTGGACTAGGCGGAGCACAGTTCCTAGAAGTACATGGCAGTAACCGCTTTAGAAAAGTTATCAGGAAAGACCAATGATAGGATAAGGGTATATTTCATAGGTCTACGATTCAATGGAAAGAGAGATAGGAGAAAGAATAGGGAAAAGGAACAAAGGGAAGGAAAGGAAATTGGGGAGCCAGCTGGGATAGCAGTTTTTATGTCCAGTAAGCATGGTTGCTTATGGCACATGGTGTGCAGTGTTTCTCTTTGTTGCTGATATATCTCATGAAACGGTCTTTAATGAAAAAGGGTTACTTACTAACGTCTCTTTTTATTTTTATTTTTAAAAAAGATTTTATTTATTAGAGAGCTCATGCATGAGCACACAAGTGGGGGGGCGGGCAGAGGGAGAGGGAGAAGCAGGCTCCTCACTGAGCAGAGACATGCACAGAGGGAATGTGAAGACATGGGGAAAATGCCATCTACAAGCCAAGAAAAGCCTGAGGCTACCGGAAGCTAGGAGAGAGGCATGGAACAGATTGTCTTTCATGGCCTTCAGAAGGCACCAACCCTGCCAACACCTTGACCTGGGACTTGGAGCCTCCAGAGCCATGAGACAATAAGCTTCTGTTGTGTAGGCCACCCAGTGTTGTGGTGCTTTATTATAGCAGCTCTAGGAAACTAATATGGGCATTAAGGAATATTTTGTTTTCTTCTAAAGCTGTCAAAAATGAAATGAGAAGATAAACCTTAAAACACTTTCTGTATCTTGGCAACTTGACAGGCGAAGAATAGGGCAAATATAGATGCCCACACACCCCAGTGGGATCACAACTTTTGCACCCTCAGGGTCTCCCTCCATCTGATGAATACTTCATATTTGGTTGTTGATTTCTTTATGTAAAATAGGTAATGTGATTTTTGGCAACATGGCAGCCATATAAAATGTGCATCAGTGGAAAGATTCCCCAATGGAAGTGTAATGCGTTTCCAGGAATACTGTTGCTATATTACATTTTTTCTATTTTCTGCTTTTAGTACTTTATAAGGCTGCTCTGTTATAGTAACACGTGAGAAAAATAAACTGAATAAGCTTCCTTCTTATTGAGGAACTAAAGCACATGGTCATGCCCTCTGAAGAGGACAGTTGACTTAGGGCTTTTAGAGGGAGGGGAGGGGAAGTTTTCTTAAAAACAAAACTTGAAGATGCATTGTTAATGCTTTTGTACTGGGAAATGAAGGCCGGGTGGTGGTGGAGGTCAGGGTCACTGCTGAGGAAGCATTTTTCTGGAGTTCTGTCAGGCAGTTTTAGAATGCCTGCAATTTGGATCCTTGAAATCTGGCTGTGTGTTTGTATGAGGATGTGTATGGAGAGTGGGCTCTGAGTGATATGGCTTGTGTTTGAATCCTGACTTCATGGCTTGTTGGCTGTTTGACCTTGAGCAAGTTACTTAAGCTCTGTGTCTCAGTTTTCCCTATTCTGAGAATTGGTAGAACCGTAGTGCCAGCCTCAAAGGGTTTCTGTGGTAATGAGATGATCCTTGTTAAGTGCTTTAGAATAGTGTCTGGTAACATTAAGTGTTCTGTGATTTATAGACATGGTTAGTAGTAGGAGTAATAGAAAATCAAATTAGGAGACAAAGTATAAAATAGGCTTCATCTGCCTTGTCTTTCTGTCAGTGGCAGGGAGGCCAATGGCTTAGGTGCACTTGCCAGAGGAGTTTAGGAAGAAGATGCTTGTACCCAGTGCTGAAGAACGGAGGCTTTACTTGGTTCTCAATCTTGTCTGGAAGATGTAGGATTTGTGAAAGTACTCATTGACTCTTCTCCCTTTCTGGAACTGGCTTTAGCCTTCATGATAGGAGAGGAGGGGTTGGTGGAGCATGGGTACATTTGGGCTCCCTGGGGCATCCTGACCTTGGGAGATCCATTAGTGTGATAACGATGTTAGCTAGCGTGGAAGGCGCCCTTACAATGGATCCGCAAGTGCCAGCCAAGCACAGTACCGAATCTTGTCATTTAATTCTCAAAGCAGTCCTACGGGGCAGTTTTTATTATCAGTTGTGTTTTTTAAAATGGGAAATTTTGAGCTTCCGAAGGTTGACTGTCTGAAGTTACATATTAAGGAAGTAGTGCAGCTGGGATTGGAACTGAGTCTGACAACAGAGCCAGGGCTTCTAGCTCTGGGGGAATCATGCTCATTTCTCTCCCTTCCCAGCATCTGGTTCACCATTGAGGAACCCTTGGCCAGGGGCAGGGAGGTGACAACCTGGATTTAGTCACCCGACACTGTTGGTTTTATGGGAGCAGTATAACAAGAGGAAGGTCTTACAGTTGTGATATTGTGAGGCCAATTTTAAGAAAACATATCAGAACTATGTATCTATGTGTATTTTTCAGTAGACTTTGTATGTAGCATAGTAGTACTCCACTGTTGCTTAAAGAACTTTGGGGACTTTTCTTCCTGATTTGTCTTATGAACCACTTTAGTCATACAAAAATATACCTTTTAAAGATCAATCACTTTAAATTTATGTATTTTTTAACTAGAAAATACTGTGCTATTCGGTACGCTCAACACCTTTATTAAGGCTGGTCTTCAGATAATTTTTGGATTTTTCCCAGCTTATGGCTCCCCTCAAATGACAGTTTGCAAATGTTGAGGATATATAAAGAATGTGCTGCATTCTCAGAAGGCAATTCTAAAGGAAGCACTAAACTATTTTGACACATGTCTGCCCTGTTGGCAAAACAGCATAATAATCACAGGAATTGTTTTGAGTTGGGTAGCATTCATTGTGAGATATTCATCCTGGCACACTTGTAAGGTTATTCATTTCTTGACCTCTGGAGCACTGAGTTCATCACTAGTGTCTAGATAGATTCTGTCCACTTCTGTTTTGACATCTGCTATCCTTTCCTGTCCTGCTCTGAGAGAGGCTTTTCCTCCTATGTGAACAAGCTCAGGTCTTTTTTTTTTTTAACTTGCACCAGCCAGCACTCTATTTCCCGTCTTCTCTTCATAGAAGAGAACTAGTAGTCAGAGAGGGAGGTGAAGAGCCAGGTGAGGGAGTATCCAGAAAGCCACAGGACAGGTCATGGTCATGATCAGATGCTATAGCATCTATATAAATCAACTGTGTGGGTGGGACCCCAGAAATCAGAAACTCTGCCATCAGTTTAAGAACATGATTGTGATGCTCCCTAAATTTTGAGGACCCCTGTGCTACAGAAAGGTCAAGTTAAATAAGGGCTGGAAATCCCTATTGGAGTTCCTAACTGGGCAGTTCTTTGTATCCCTCCTTGGCCCCCTCAGTCCTTGGCAGTCTTGCTTTTGTCTGCAGCACTTCACAGAGTGTGCTCTAGGTCGGCAGGACCCTGATCTCTGTGCTGCTGTGAACATTAATACCGGAGGAGCCTTGGGCCCCTCGTCAGGAGTTCTGGGTCTGTTCTAGCCTCCTCCTGTCAACTAGCCAGGTGACTTGATGTGAGTGGCTAACAAGTTTCTTGTTTGTTAACCCAGAGTGAGATTTGCTAATCATTAAAGGATCTCTTCCATCAGATCTAAGGTTTTCTATTTCTTATGAACATTTTAGCATTTGAAAATTTTAAATCGGTAAATTTGTTTAAATACATTTATTTGTTACTGTGTTGCTAGCCACTCAGATTTAAGCATGTTGTTAATGGTCACCAAAACTTTGAATCTCCCAACATGTATTACAGCCTCATAATAATGAGGCCAATTCATTAATGGGGCCTGTGCTCTCAGACAGTGACTCAGCTTGCCGAGGAGCCCGACATCTTCATCTTCTACCCATCGGTGGGAAGATAGCCAGCCTTGATGCAGAACTCGTATTTGTGGTTTGATGATTTGGATCTCCTCCTTTGACTGGGGAAGATAGCCACATGTGAAATGCTTCTGTGGTGTGATTCCTCCTTTTTTCTTTTCTTTTCTTTTCTTTTTTTAAGATTTATTTATTTGAGACAGAGGGGGCGGGGTGGGGAGCAGCCGAGGGAGAGATTCTTTCAAGCAGATTCCCTGCTGAGCGCAGAGCCTGATGCAGGGCTTGATCCCATGAGATCATGACGTGAGCCGAAACCAGAGTCCATCACTCAACTGACTGAGGCACCTGGGTGCCCCCTCCTCTTTTCTTTTCTCTGGCACCCACGTAGTCACCACGGCTGCTGATTTTCCCTCCAGCATCTCTTGTATCCGTTTTCTCCTTTCCCTTCACACCCTCCCCCCCTCCACTTTCTTTAACTCATGGTTTCTCAGTGTCTGCTTTGTGCTAGATGATGCACTAAAAGGTCTGGAGGTAAACTGTGAGCACAGCAGCAGAGATGGGGAGTTTGCTTGACATTCTAGAGCAGGGTTGCTTGGCAAACCTTTTCTGTAAAGGATCAGGTAAGAAGTATTTTCAGCTTTGTGGGGCATGAGGTCTCTGTTTTGACTATGAGACTCTGCTGTAGACAGTGTGTGATACAGTGATGTGCCTCTGTTCCAGTCAAAGCTTACACGGCAGGCCTGATTTGGCCATGCACCATGGCCTGCCAACCCTGATGTAGAGAGTGAGGCAGACCACTAGCTAATACACAACTAAAAAATGCATGTATCAAGTTGTGATAAGTGTTATGAAAAAAAGGTAGTGTGAAGGAAATGAGGAGGCTGGGGAGTGTGTGTATAGGGGGTGTTCCATTTTATGTAGGCTGGATAAGGAGCCCCCTCAACTGAAGAAAGTGGGGACACAACCTGGGACATGCAGTGGAAGAGGCTTCCTGGTGGGTGGGAACACAAGTGTAGTGCCCCTGGCATGTGCGTACGGGGCTCAGTCAGGGACCCACAGGGAAGCCAGACTGGCTGGGGGGAGTCAGGGTGAGAGTGGGCAGGGACTCTGGGGCCGCTGCCAAAAGACAGGCTGGTAAGAGTTCAGTGACAGAGGAGAAGAGGTAGCCTGTATGAGGGTGTGGGGGTGTGAGAGAGGATGATGTGCATGGGGCACGTAAGGGCCCTGGTTTGGCTGGAGAACAGGTTAGATGGGGTTTGTGGGAGTGAAAGGACCTGAGGTTGGTAAAGTAGACTTTGAATGTCATGACATGGAGTTTTGGCCTTATTCGTGGGAGGTTTTTAGGGAGAGAAACATCATCAGCTTATTTTAGAAAAGGTGAGAGTTGGGGATGTGGGCAGGGGAAAGGATGAGGGAAGAGGAGATGGATCCATGGGAGATCTTAAACTCGGTCTGTGGAGTCCTCGTGTGTCCCTTCAGGTGCCCATGCCTTCCTGCAGTGGTGTCTTTGTTCCTGTCATTCCTCTCCAGGAAGGTCTGCTCCTTTACTTGGGAAGAATGGCCCAAGGGCTTCCCCACCCTGATCACTCCCCGTTGAGGCTGTCCGTCCTCTGCCTTATTCTCCTAGCACCTTTTTCCAGGCACTTCTCTTACAGCAGGGGTCAGAACATGCTCTTACCACTTCTTAGGTATTTTAACCTTCTTGAGGGCAAGGAATGTTTTATTGATGTTGGGATCTTAGTATATAGTATGGTGGGGAAGAGGAACGCAGGAGTTTTGCTGTCCCACCACTTACTGCCTGACCTAGGTAAGTTAACTTTGCTTCTCTCAACTTGCATTTTCTCATCTGTGAAAGGAGACAGGAGTATTATTAACCTCTCGAGGCTCTCGTGATGAGATACTGCACGGAAGTGCTTAAAACCGAGTCTGCACGTTTTATGTGTCTAATAAATTCTGTCATTATTGTCACGTTACAATAATGCTTAACACAGTGCCTGGAATATAGTAAATGCTCAAAAAACCTTGGTTGATGGAGGAAATGTGGTACAGATAGAGTTTATGGTAGGTGGATACAGACCAATTCAAATTATGGCAAAGCTGACTATAACGGATCCATTTGGTCTCTATAACTATCCAGTTATGGGATTGCAGAGAAACTAAAATACAGCTAGATATCTTAGAAAGCTATTGCAGAAGACAAGCTGATAAAATTTCACTTAGTTGAGTGAAAAATCTCAGTACACATGCATTATCAGTATTCATGATCAAATACTCTTGCATCTTATAAAGTCTGCACAAGACAAGTTTGAAAGACAAATTATTGAGGGGTAGAAATTAATGTCAGCAATGTATATTGGTTCCATACTGGGAGAGCTAGCTTCTGTGTTGGGGTTCTCAGTGGACCCAACAACTAACTACACACAGCTGCTATGTCTTGCATTGCTCACAAAGAGAGGACTCCAGTATGTGAGCAGACTCTGAAAGGGAGGCCTCTACTGAGAAGATCAGTCATAGATCTCTTCGCTCCAGAGAGATCAGAAATAGTTTTGAGACATGGCCTTGAAAAAGTTGAAAGTCATATAATTGTTCCCCAATACCTCTAGGTTATTTGTGAGCTCTAAAAGCTACCACCTACTTGTTAAACCTGTAACTAAAATCTTTTCCTGTCTGGCCTTCATTAATGCTAGGTTGCACTCATGGTACCTCAGTGGCACAACCACCTAGTCTCTGCACCTTGCGGTCATCTCCTTTCTGAACTGTTGCCTCCCTGACTCTGCCTAGCTTTCTGGTCTTGAACTTTGGATCAGCACAGTGGTAAGCCCTAATCATAGGGTTCCACCTCACCACGAGCAGACCAGGAAGTGTTGTCCTGCCACTGGAGATATTCTGTGAGCAGCTGTAGTGAGTACCACAGGAACATGTGTGGTAGAAGGAAAGTCATACCACTTTGGAGCTTTTTGACCTACATGCTCCCAAATGACAGTCCATACCGTCTCATTTCCCTAGATAAGTGACAGCTATGCCCTTCAGTTTTTATTTTGGTTACTGAGCTTCTTAGTATATTACTATTGTTGAGGAAATTCTAACCCAAACTCTACTCTTATTAGGATTATGCAGAGATTTCTACTACCCACTCCCATCCAGTTTTTGTTGTTAAAATTAACTTAAATGTGTGGTCTCTAGATTTTGCATAGCTCTTTGAACTACCAATGTTGTCTGTTTTTGAATCCCCCACTATGTTGTCACTCATGTTTTCCTCCTACCCAGAAGGTCTTTCTTCTTTTCTATCCACTCATGCAATCCTCTTCATTAAGACTTCCTCCAGGGAGCCTTTCCTTACAGAGTGTAGGGAATCAGGAAATGTAACTTTGTGGACATTTAAGGGTATTTTCTGATGGATCAAAAAAGACTGGGGAAGAGTCCTGTTTCTAGACAAAGGAAATAGCAGGTGCAAAGGACCGAAGGAAAGAAGTCGGTGTGGCTGGACCTTAAGAGCGGAGAAGAGAAACACCAGCTGTGACTGATCAGGACTAGATTATGGTGAACATGGTGAAGGTAATTTGGGCTTTGTCTTTATAATGTTGGGACTCCATTGAAGAATTTTAAATAAGAAGGTGTTAAGGTCAAGTTTACATCTCCGGATACGCTGGCTGCTGTGGGGAGACCAGTTAGGAGGTGGTTGCAGTGGTCCAGATGACTTGGGTTGGGTGGTGGAGTTGGAGAGCCATGTGCAGATTTGTCCACTAATCTTATCTGGTCATTAGAATGTCTGGTTGGTATAATGGGGTAAAATGAACCATCTAGAAAATGCCAGTTTGTGGGCCTGGGTTAATGGATTGAAGTCTAGAAGCACCCAAACCTATTCAAGTGATTTTTCTCATATTTCTCATTTTCTTTGATTGAAGAGAAAGGATTAAAAAAAAAGCAATGTTTCAAAAAATAAAGGTAGTGGTGATGTTTTCTGCCTATAAATCTATATTAGGTTTACCTTTTCCTGTTAGAAGAGTAGATTAATTCTTCCTCTTAGAAGGCTGAAGAGATGGTTGATTAATATTCCTGTGTGTGTGTGTGTGTGTGTGTGTGTGTGTGTGTGTATGTATACACACACCACATCTTCTTTATTCATTCATCTGTCAATGGACATCTGGGCTCTTTCCATATTTTGACTATTGTGGACATTGCTGCTGTAATGCCACTTTGAATCACTCTTTTTTATCTTTCGGATAAATACCTAGAAGTGCAACTGGTGGGTCGTAGGGTAATTCTATTTTTAACTTTTTGAGGAATCTCCATACTGTTTTCCAGAGTGGCTGCACCAGCTTGCATTCCCACCAACAGTGTAGGAGAGTCCCCCTTTCTCTGCATCCCCACCAACATCTGTTGTTTCTTGAGTTGTTCGTTTTAGCCATTCTTACAGGTATGAGGTGGTATCTCATTGTGGTTTTGATTTGTATTTCTCTGATGCCCAGTAACGTTGAGCATTTTTTCATGTGTCTGTTAGCTATTTGTATGTTTCTACCACTGAAACTAATAATACACTATATATTAACTAAATTGAATTTAAATAAAAATTTTTTTTAAAAGTTTAATAACCTGGGGGAAAAAAAAAGCCGAAGAGATTCCTGATGTTCAAGAAGGAGAGTCCCTCTGGAGTTTGGTGCCTGGGTGGATTCAGACTCTGGTGGAGGTGCCTTTGTTTTGGTTTTTGTTTTTTGCCTTTTGGTGATGGGATCTCTCCCCTGCCCTCATGTACCCTGTGCAGAGCCTTGGTCAGGTCCTAGCGAGGCATCCTGTGTCCATGGCTCCTTCTGCCCAATCATTGCAAAGCCTCCTGGCTTCTTTCCTCTAACTGACAGAGTGGTTATTTTTGTGCTAATTTAAAGGAAGTAAAAATGACTTTCACAGTGAGGATTTACTCCATTCTAAGCCAGAGTTCAGTACTGTCTCCTAAAATCTTTTGTCCCGAATGTTTTTTGTAGTTCTTTTCTCTATCAGAGTTGAATGGTTGACTCTTGTTTGGGTGTCTGTGAGACACCCATTCTCCTCATCTTCTCTTTTTCTTAAACTCACTGTTAATCTTGCGCTGCAATCCTTTAGGTGATCTGAAGTGGGTGCTGAGCAAGCTGTTTGTGTATTTTCACAAGGGAAACTGATGCTAACATTGAGTGTGAACATAGAATAATTCAATGTAATATCCCTCCTGGCTAATCAGAGGCCCTGGCAGACAGCTTGCCAGAGAAGCATTTATGCAAAAGGAGAGCTGGTGACATGTGTCTTGGAAAGAGTGACATCAGATCTGTCAGTATTTAGCAGAGGGAGAGGGAGAGAGAGACTCTCAGATAACACGTGAATGGAGAGGAGTGTGTGGAAACACGACCAGAGGAAGTCGGGCAGTTTGGGGAAGACACATTTTCCCTTGTGGCCCAGCCATCCATTTGTGGGAATAAGGGACTGCAAGCATGGCGTCTTGGATGGTCTCTGCTTTGTGGTGTGTGTGTGTGTGTGTGTGTGTGTGTGTGTGTGTGTGTTTAATATTCATCAGCACCCCGTCTCTCCTGGGGCTCAGTGTCACAGCCATTATCCTTCCATCTGAGACTGGCCGCAGCTTCCCGCGGAGATCAGCAGTGCATCCCCTTAATTGGCTGGTAGGGTCAGCAGCATTGACATGCTTGTTCCTACCATCCCCCGCTTCTTGACACCTTCCCCTCTCCCCAGTATATTTCCTAGAGGGGAAGGCCCAGCAGAACCAGAAGGAATTAGGAGTCTTGCCTGAGAAATGAAACCGGCTCCAGGATGCAGCTCCTGCCAGAGGCTCGTTCCCAAACCTGTGATAGGCTTTAAGCCTTTGAGGGGGTGCCTCCATTTTAAACCGATGGAGGAAAAAAAAGTCTTACAGTTATCAGGAAACTCAGCAACGTGGCTGCTAATGATTTGTAGTATTTACTGGTGTCGAGGACTCTGTAGTATTAAGAAAAATCATGAGTTATGCTTAAATATGAATACCTGCCATCTCCCAGCTCTCTGACACCACATGCTATGTGTGATCAGAGTCTCTGAAGAATCTTTTTACAAACCTTGGACACTAATCTCTTGATGGGCATGTTGTGTTGCTTTTAAAACAGTAAAGGAGGAAAGCCTTTTAGTGTTTCTAAATAGCCACAAAGTATATAAGGAAAGCTACAAGACATAATAATGTGCTTTTTGGAAAAGGGGTCAATCTTTAAAAGCCATAATTCCTAATTTTAACTGTACTGTTGGTAACCTTGGTTATTCTGAGAATTGTCAGTGGGGCATAAAATATAGCTTGGGGATGTCAGTCAAATAGAAGACTTTGGAAGGATTACATGCACAGAGCAAGAGGGAAATTGCAGAGAACCCGTGATGGAAGAAGAATGGTGTGCCAAGGTTGAAGAGTGAGTGCAGAGAGGGTCCGGGTGTCATTTAGGAGCACCTGTGCCACACATCTTTTGTAGCCCAGAGTTGTAGTGTGGCCCTTTAAAAGTAAAAACGAGGAAGCAGTTATCTCCTGGTGGACCTTTTCACTCTGAAATGGTCCTGGGTGGTCCCCAGGCTAGATAATGGCTCCAAGTAACAGCTGTGTTTCAACAAGAGTGGTTAAAGGGTAGAAAAAGGACAGTTGACAAGACAGTTTGGACTAGTAAACTAAAAACAAAAAGACCACTTTACTCTTCTCCCTGTCCTTCAGGTTTTAGAATTAGAACTCTAGAGGCAAGAGTCCTGTAATGTAGTAGCTGCCTCCCTGAGGATAGAGAAGGATGTCACAAATGCCCTTTGCTTTCTTTCCTGGTTCCACAGACCACATCCTTTAGGTTCCTTGAGTTTCCCTTCTCAGTCCACCTGTCTTGAGGGGATGCTGCTTGGTAGCAGGCCTGTTTCTTAATGAGCTGTGAATTTTCTGCCTGGCTGCCGTTGGCAGCCACCTGGACAGCTCAGGGCAGGGGATGAGGGATCCGTATTTTGAAAAAGCAGCCCAGGTGTTCCTCACCTGTAGCCAAAAGTGGGCACCCCATGGGAGCCGGTGTTGAGTTAGGAGCTCCCCAGCTGCTCCTGCCACCGCCCGTGCTGGTTTGCTTTCAGCTCCTGGCAGCTGAGACACACTAGCGGGACATGCCGGCCCTCTGAAACCCCACTTCTGCAGTGCTAGGGCATCCCTGCCAGCATGTGTCCATTGCCCATTATAAACAAGAAAACCAGGAAGTGGCATTTAACTACCAGGGTGGGGCCATTTGTCTGGTACAGCAGGTCAACACTTCCCAGGGCTTTATGTTTAGAACCAGTGGATCGGAGTAGTAACAAGGGAGGATGGAGCAGAAGTAATGTTTTCGAGTGATGGCAGGACATAAGCAGGGGGAGTGGGAGAGGAGAAGCAGGCTTCCCGCTGAGCAGAGAGCCCGATATGGGGCTTGATCCCAGGACCCTGGGATCATGACTTGAGCTGAAGGCAGACGCTTAACGACAGCCACCCAAGGAGCCCCAACATGGGTTGTTCTGATCAAATCTGATAATGTTAAGAATGGAGAACAATGCATGGCACATAGTAAATATGGAATGAGTGTAAGCTGTTGGTTACTCTGCATCTTCCTGTTTTTTTTTTCTCTAACTTAAAAAAATATCAGATCTACATCTACTTACTTTTTTTTTTACCCTAAAAAATAATTTAGCAAATGTATCAAAAGGTGCCCTTACTGTTCAGTGTTGCAGAGCCTGGTTAGTGCAGAGCACGCTGTGACTGTCCACTGGTTAGCATCTCATGATGGGCATGAGACCATAACCATGTATGTGGTGCTTTGTGCTTTTAAAGACAGCTCCCAGGTATGTTTTATTTGACCTTCCAAGCCAGCCTGTGATGTATGTTGAGCAGGTATTATTAATGCATTTTGCAAATAAGGAAACTGAGATCGAACAGACTTGCCCTTAGGTCCCACAGCCTTGCCTGGAACGGTGGGAAGGCCCAGAAGGCTGCCTTCCTTTGATAACTGCAGATAACCCCATGGGCCACCACCTACTGTGGGAAAGTCCTTACTTTCAGCCAAGGAGGTGGTGGGGTGTTGAGTGTGTTTCCCCCACGGTGGGAGAGGTTTGTTCAGATGCACCCACTCTCTTCTTTTCCTGTAAGAAGTGACACCTGTTTCAGGACAGTCCCTAGGATTAGAGATGTACTGTGGGGTCACTGAACAGATACAATCAGGAAGGGGTTTGGTGCAGTTGTGCAGTGAAAAGAGCAGTGAACCAGAAGGTAGGAAGTGTAGTCTCATTGTTTAACCTGATGCCTTGGAATCAGATGCTCTTCAGGTTTACAGATGAGGATTTAGGGCTGAGAGATTAAGCAATAGTTCCAGGTCACTTAGCTAGTTAAGAGCAGAGCCAGCAGTAGCTAAGGAGGGCCTGTAATAAAAGAATTAGTAATCAGGGCTATCAGAACCTTTTCTTCAACCCCAGCAACCAGCTTCTAGCACTTGTGTTCCGTCAGCGAGAAACATGTCAGTAGAGTGCTGTCCAATCAAAATATAACATGAGCCATGTAGGTAGTTTTTAATTTTCTAGTGGCCACCTTAAAAATAAATGAAATTAATTTTAATGACCTATCATATCAAATCCAATAGATCTAAAATATTTCAACATGTCATTGAGATAAACACTGTTCTGTCTTTCATATTATTTTCACAATCCAGTGTGTATTTTATACTTAGAGCACATCTCACTTTGGACGAGGCACATTTCAGGGACTCAACAGCCCCAGGTGCCTCTCAGCTCTATATTGGGCCCCATAGCTCTCAGAGGGTAGGGACTGATTAAATGCACATTTTCCAAGTTGTTTTGAAACAAAGACCATGCCTCTTGGCCTTTGTCAACATTGCACTATACATTTTGGTTAAACTCCTTTAGAATGGAGAAACTGGATGAACTGTTTTAATTAGTGCCACAGAAAAATCAGTTTTTAAAATCTGTGCTTTAGGAGTTGGTGATTTCACATTATAAAACTAATTCATTGTATGGACTCTAAGTGATAAATTCCAGTACATTTGTGTTTCCTTCTAATGTATTAACTATTTCACCAAAAAAATTCAAGGAATTAAATTTTATTTTTTTTAAGATCTTTTGTTTAAGATTTTATTTATTTATTTATTTATTTGAGAGAGAGAAAGAGAGAGAGAGAGCGCGAGCATGAGAGGGAGGAAGGTCAGAGGGAGAAGCAGACTCCCTGCTGAGCAGGGAGCCCGATGTGGGACTGGATCCCGGGACTCCAGGATCATGACCTGAGCCGAAGGCAGTCGCTTAACCAACTGAGCCACCCAGGCGCCCAAGTTTTATTTTTTTTAAAGATTTTTATTTGACAGAGAGAGACAGCGAGAGCAGGAACACAAGCAGGGGGAGTGGGAGAGGGAGAAGCAGGCTTCCCGCTGAACAGGGAGCCCGATGCGGGGCTTGATCCCAGGACCCTGGGATCATGACCTGAGCTGAAGGCAGATCCTTAATGACTGAGCCACCCAGGCGCCCTGGAATTAAGAAGTTTTAGTAGGTGCTTTGCTACTTGAGGATTAATGAGTAAGAATTAAAATTTCAGAAAAAGGTTAAGTCAATGATATAATACAGTTTGATTAAAATTTGATTTTTTTCTCACAACTTTTTAGGGGAATTGATTCCTAACGGAGTGTTAACCTAATGGCATTTTGAATCAGTGAGCATGATAAACATTGAGCAGTTAGGAGAATTGGATCATAGTCTCTGTTCTGGTTATTAATCTGTTCTGGGGCAAATTGCTTAGGTTAAATCTATTTCATTCCTTACATAACAATAACCAAAGTAACTTCATTTTTTAAAAAAAATAAGTTTAGCTGTAACTGTTAAAAATGGTTATCAGAAATACAACCCTTTTCTGCTCTTTATTCATTATGCTATTTCTTTGGGAAAGTCAAACTCAACTGAGATTATTTTAATTTACAAAATCTTTCCCTCCTAATAATTTATAGCACCTTTTTAGAGGACTGGTAACTTGCCCAAATGTTAGAAATAAAATGAAGATATGAACCAGAAACAAAACAAATTGCTCATGGAGACAGCATATAATGAAAATTTGTACACCTGCAGTAACCATGAAGAGTGGATTGGCTGGACAGCCAGTCCTCACTGCAAATCCAGTGCTCTCCTGCCCTCCTTTCCCTTCTTTCTGTTATTCAGGAGTAGTTATTGGTTGCTTACTATATTCAGGGTACTTCTATTTATCACTTAAGTTTGTAGTTCCTCTTACAACAGAAGGAAATAGGTCTTATTGAGCAGGTACATGTAGTTTTGACAATCTATCCTTAAAATTAGCTTTAGAAAATAATTACTTTTTAGAATCATTGAATTTAAACATGGAGAGTTCTTTCTTTATGAAAGTTTTGTTGGTTCCATAATAAATTGACTTTCTTTTCTTTAAGGAAGCCTTTTCTAATAATTCCAGGCAGAAGTCACACTCAGGAAGGACCATGAGCATGGCAGCTCAGGGTATACCTTTGGGCTTCAGCACTTACTGATCCATGGCTTTGGAGAGTACTCGGCTCATCTCCCTGAGCCTTAGTTTCTCACTTGGTAAAATTGAGGCTACTATTATCTTGTCAGACATGATTTCTGTGAGGGTTAAATGAAGTCTTGAAAGTCTCTAGCACAGTATATGTATGGTGCTCACAGAATGTTTGCTGAGTGAATTGATAAATAATTGGTTCCGTGATGACTATCACTGTATATGGCTGCCTCTGAAGATTTTTCGCCGAATGTAGAATTTACATAGTGCAGGTGTGTAAGTGGCTTTAGCCATCTGGCTGATTCTTAAACATGGAGAACAGGGAAAGGAATAAAGGAAGTCGGAATGAAAACAAAGGAGGTGGACGGGTTGAGTGGAGCACCAGCCTTTTGCACCATGAGCTGTTGCCCGTCGCATTCTTTGGGGCGGTGCTGAAATAAGGAACAGAAATGAAACAGCAGGGCACGGGTACGAGACCCAGTCTGCAGAGGTGTGATGAGTTCAGAAACCTTGCAAAGACTACAACCCATTTATAAAGCTTTTGGTTCTAATAGTAGTATTCCCTTCTTAAGTCTTTTCAAAATTGGAGATGAAAAAAAATTTTTCTTCTTAAAATCTTCTCTGAATTACTGTATAGCCAATGATACCCTAGGTGGGGGGTTTGTTGCCTTTCCTGTGGAATTGGGAGGGCCTGTTTGATGAAAGGGCTCCGCTGAACAGTTTTTGTGCTGTGGCTATGTGTAGAGGCACCTGGTGATCCTCGTGATGGCCCTCTGGTGGAATTTCCTCCTGCGTGCAGGGTTAGGCATGCCTTTACCGTGGATCAGGGACCCTCAACCGGATCCTGGGAGAAGTTCACAGAGAAAGAGGAAGTAAGTGGAGGTTTCCAAAGGACTCAGTGTACGGTTTTTTTTTTTTTTTTTTTTAAGATTTTATTTATTTGACAGAGAGAGACACAGCGAGAGAGGGAACACAAGCAGGGGGAGTGGGAGAGGGAGAAGCAGGCTTCCCGTGGAGCAGGGAGCCCGATATGGGGCTCGAACCCAGGACCCTGGGATCATGACCTGAGCCGAAGGCAGACGCTTAACGACTGAGCCACCCAGGCGCCCCTCAGTGTGCCGTTTTTGTGCATACTCATTGACTGCCTGAGCTGGAAGGGATTGTTCTTAGTTCCGTTATTCTTCCTCCCAGGGACCCGGGGTGGTTCGGCAGCCCAGCTGAGGTCGCAGGGTGAGTCAGGAGCAGAGCTGACTTAAACCCAGGTCCCCAGCTCCTCGTCAGCTGCCTCTGAACACAGCTCTGTGCTGTTCTCCTGCCATGGAGTGACCTCCCCGTAACCACTTCTTTTCTTGTTCAAATGGTTTTGAAACGGAAAAATCTGAAATTTTGAAATTTGAAATTACCAAAGTAAAACATGCTGTTGTACGCAGTAAAAACGACAACAGAAACACCCAGAAAACCAGAGATGCATGAAGAAAAAAAGTTCATAATTCCTCATCACCCATTTAAAACACTACCCCAGGGCGCCTGGGTGGCTCAGTTGGTTCAGTGACTGCCTTCGGCTCAGGTCATGATCCCGGAGTCCTGGGATCGAGTCCCACATCGGGCTCCCTGCTCAGCGGGGAGTCTGCTTCTCCCTCTGACCTTCCCCCCTCTCATGCTCTCTCTCTCTCTCTCTCTCTCATTCTCTCTCTCAAATAAATAAATAAATAAATAAATCAAATCTTTTAAAAAAAAAAGAAACCATATTTTCTTTAAAAAAAAAAATAAAAAATAAAACACTACCCCACTTTTGTAACTAAGAGACCTTGCGGGCATTGTTTGAACTCAGCACATTTATCCAACTCCTTTTTTCCAGTTGTTGCATAATTTCTCAGTGTGGATGACTATCATTTATTCAGTAATTCTTCTATTGTTGACTATGCAAGTTAGGGGATTTTATTGCATCACTCTCAAATAATGCTGCAATAAACATCCGCTGCTGTCTGGCTGGTGCTTTTATTTCCCTCGGATAGATTCCCCAAAGGGAGGTAGCTGGTTCTAAGAGAGTGTGTGATACCTGTTGTCTGTTTACTTTTCCAAAAGATTGCTGTAGCTCCTCCACCACTCACATTTGTCATCATAAAGGCGACGTTTGTTTTCATTTTTTCCATGTATTTTTAGTTTACCGTTTATTATACTTTATTGTTCATGCTTGTCGTTTTGCCACATGGTCAAATTTATTATGAACATGAGGTTCTTTGCTTTTCTGTCCTGGTTGTGGTTACTTTCTCACCTGATATTTTCAGAGCAGCTATAATTAAACATTCTATATTAACATATACAAAGTAAATAATATTTCCTCACATTGGGTTTTATCTAGACAGGTTGGAATTTTTTTCTTGACTATGAGGTTGTTTTTTTACTGTATATCTTTTAATAAACATTTAAATGACAAATTCTAATTTCCTAGTCATGTTAACTTCATCCTTTTACATTGTTCTGCTTCCCCCTCTCTTGTTTTCCTATCGTGAGCTCTCAGTCCAGTTAGAGCACATCTTTCAAGTGGTGATGGGTATTAAGGAGGGCACGTATTGCATTCATATGCAAACAATCATGGAACACTACATCAAAAACTAATGATGTACTGTATGGTAACTAACATAATATAATAAAAAATTATAATTAAAGAAAAAAATTTCCTCAGATTGGGTTTATTGGTTAGGTAATTTCGTTGTTCCTGCCTGTTCAGAAAAGGGTTTTTGTTTTCCCTGACAGGTGAAGAACATGGTCGTCGGGCTGCTTCTGTCAGTAGTGGCTGTTTAACTGTTCTAGATTCCAGTGTTGCAGTCGAGATATATGATGCTAATCTGATTCTTCTTCTGTCAGTCCTCTGTTCAATTTGTTGGAATAACTCTATAATCTTTAGAGTCTCTGCTGCCTCTGACAAGACTGCAGAATAACCTGTAGATAAAACAAAACCAGGTTGACTGCTTACTGTAATAAGGGAGATAATGACCTTAAGCATTTTAGAGGAGGGAGGACAGAGATGGGGAATTTATAAGTTTGTTAGGGTTTGGTTTGAGACAGATATGTTCAGTGCATGGACATGGAATTAAACAAGATTTTTGATAACATAATCTAAAACTGGTAGGCTAAGGAGTGTTACTTAAATGAGGATTAGTTGAGCTATTTTTGAGATGAAGGGGTTTTTGGAAAGTTCTGGAAACAAAGAGTAAAATTATGAGAAACTTCATCTTCCTGGGTAAGAGTTTGTTGAAATAGTGAAGTCATGTTAATGCCCCTACTAGGATGTGTGGTTGCAGATGATTTTCCTTCTCAGTTTAAATATTTCACAAGCCTAGGCCTATGCCTTTTGTTTCCTCATTAATATTGTCTGAGCTTGTTTGGAAGCCCTTGTCCCTTCTTTCAGCTCAGGAAGTTTTGTTTTGTCACCTTCCTCCTTCCCTTCTAATTATTTCTTCTCCATTTGTAACTGTTTGTCCTCCAGGAAAACCTATTTTCTGCATGTCTGTCTTCTGATTATGTCTTCCATGTCTCATATTTTTGCTTACAATGTTTGTTTGATCTTTGAGGACCCTGAATGTTCTTAGTAGTAGCCATGCCTTTTCCATTTTGTCTACTGAAATTTTAATTTTAGACGTCATGTTACTTGGTTTTAGAAAGCCTTGTGTGTGTGTTTTAACAGTGTCTCCTTGAAAGTCCCCGTTGCTTCCCCCACCCCCCACCCGTATTTTCTTTTGTCTTTTTCATAGGCACTATTTGTTCTCGTTATTCATCTCGGTCTTCCTCACTGAAGTGGCTGAGACCCCTTGCATGGGTTGTAACTGTTCTTTGTCTTTTAATGAGTTCTTCCCAGTAGGTGAAGAGGAGTCTTGGGCAGTGGTAAATCATCAAATACAGGAAAATATAAGTGTGTTTGTTATAGTGGATGAATCTAAGGCACCAAACTGGGACCCATCAACTGAGGAATGGGGGGGAGACGACTTGGTCTTTAGGAGCAGTTTAGCTCACCTGGATAGTGACCCTTGAAGTCTGCTGGTGTCAGTAGGTTTGGATAGCCCCTCTGAGGACCAGCCACAGTGTCTTCCCAAGTACAACCAACTTAGACTTCTGACCAGGCTGCTTTAAAATCTGTGGTTAACTCAGGTGGGTCCTTTGTCTGTGAATAGGGAGAGTACTCTTAAAATGCATAGGAGTTTGAGAGCACTCTGGCCTCAGACCCATTCTCTAGCTGGTCCAGTATGAGGGCATTTTGGAGCACAGGTGCTAGCTAAACCCAGACAGCTTGGGTTTTAATCCTGCCTCTGTCATTTATTGTCTGTGTGTTCCTGGGAAAATAACTTTTTTTTTTTTTAAAGATTTTATTTATTTGACAGAGAGAGACACAGTGAGAGAGGAAACACAAAGCAGGGGGATTGGGAGAGGGAGAAACAGGCCTTCTGCTGAGCAGGGAGCCCGATGCGGGGCTCGATCCCAGGACCCTGGGATCATGACCTGAGCTGAAGGCAGACACTTAACAACTGAGCCACCCAGGCGCCCCTTGGGAAAATAACTTAACCCATGGGTTCCAATGATCCTGTCTTTAAAATGAGGAAAAGAGGGGCCACCTGGGTGGCTCAGTTGGTTAAGGGGACAACTCTTGGTTTCGGCTCAGGTCATGATCCCAGGGTCATAAGATCAAGCCTCCAGCTCTGTGCTAGCAGAGAGTGGCTTCTCTCCTCTCCCTCTCTCTCTGCCCCTCACCCCATTTGCATGCACGCTCTATCTCTCTCAAATAATAAATAAATCTTTAAAATGAGGGAAAGAATGACACCTATTTCCTTAAGTCGATATGAGAATTAAATGAATGTCACATCTAAGGAAAGATGCAGTGCTCTTAGAACTTTGCCTGGCATATGGAAATAGTAAGTGTTAGCTATTATTATCTCCAACTCATAATGCTGCTGTGAGGTAAATATACCAATAAATGTTAGTATTACCGATTTTATTATGTTATGGGATTCTGATTTATGTGACCTTGAAATATTATGACATAGTGAAAATATTAACAAAGCCTCACTTAATCTTTTAAACTTGGAATTTCCCCTAAAATAAAGAAATTTCATCAAAAATGTTAAAGTTGGGGAGCTGAGTGTTTATGCTACAGCCACACCTTGGGCTGTTTTACCTGGCAAAAACAAAAACAAAAACAAAAAACAACTAAAAACATCTTTATTTCGTATCAGTTGAAAACCCCTATGCATTGGACCTTCAGCAAATTTTAGCAACTAGTATACTATTATTTTAATATTTGTTATTATATTTCAAAAAGCTCTTTTTATTTTGAGAAAAAGGTATTCCCCAAGTATTGCTTTATCTGTGGTGTATTAGGGCCATAGCAGAAATGCTCCCCCAAATCAGTAACTTGAAGCAGACGATAGATGTGATAAACACTAAAATAGCTAAAAAATCATCATGGTAAGCTGTACTGTTAATTCAGGAGAGAGCATTTTGCCGAATATTACAGATAATCAGTATTATTATTATTATTTTTTTTTTACAAAACATAGTAGTAATTTAGGCAATCATTGTAGATTTATGTGCCCTGAGAGAGCATCCCCTGCTTTTCTTTTATTCCTGGAGGGAAATGAGTTTTGGATGATGAGATTCCTTAAGGAATGTATCCCTTACACAAGATGCTTACCTTGATTATTGTGTTGCTGCAGAGAAGGTGGGAAGAAAAGCAGGTCAGGAATATGCCTTGTGGTGGTCATCTTCTCATGGTCTCTTGACTTCTACCCCCATAGTGCTTCATGCCATCCATCTTCTGGTCTGTCCTTGAAGGTTTTCTGATTCCCCTGGTCATGCTATCACCTCTCTGTTCCCAAGCTTTTTGACCTGTCTCTTCAGGTAGCACCCTGATATAATCTAACTCATAATTATGAGTTTCCTGTGTATCTAGCCTGCTACTAGCGAGACGGCAACGCCCTTGATGTCTGTATGATCTGTAACTCTTCCTCTCAAAACCTCTCAGGAAAGTCAAGGTCACTTTAGCTTTTCTGTTAGTGTTAACGTAGGGATGCAACTTGGAGGCCTTAATGGGCCAGGGAGTACTGCGGACTTAGAACCTGGAGAGTTCCTTCCCACAGAACAGGGTAGCTGAAGGGATGCCCCAGCTGATTTTTGCCTGGTGCTTCGGGTTGCTAGAGGAGGTATTTATAACATTTCCCGGCTTGTCCTATCACTGTCAACTAGTGAGCGAAACACGGACTTCCAAAGTGCTTAGGGGCAAATAAAGATTGAGCAAGCGGCTTGTTCTGTCCCTACTTGACCCTGGACTCGGACTTGTCTCCTTCAGCCTCTCTGCCTCCGGGGCTCCTATCTTTCAGGAGCGATAACCTGACTTCCCAGGCTGTTTCCAGAGAATTGTTCAGGAGGAAAATGACTCTTAACAGGAGGACATGCTGACCTTTTGCTCTAAGACTGCGGCAATTCTGAGGAATTACTCTTCTATAGGAAAAATATTTTAACGAAAGAAAAAGAGTAAGAATAGCTGTAAATGTTACAGTGACTTAAGTGAAACGTTTCTTGAGTTGCTCGGGGAGCTTTTAAGGGGCAAAGTTAGAAAGTGTCATAAAACCTGTACTTTGAGCGGAATGCTATAGTAGGTTGTACAATAGAATATGGACTAGTGACATGTAAAGCATTCACAACCTTACCCTCCCACTTTCCCCCAACATTTCTCCCTCCCCCTGACCTTGAAGAAAAGGACTGAGAGCCAAGCAAGGGTGGAAGAAAGCACTGTGGGCCCGAGAAGTCCTAGGGGATGGAAGAGTGACAGACCTGGAACTCTTGCGGTGCCTTGAATGGAAGAGGACGAGATCTTTTCTTGAACTTTTTATTTGGAAATAATTTCAAACTTAAGAAGTAAGAGCAACACACAGAATTCTTGCATATCCTTTACACACAAATGCAGGTGTTAAAATTTTACCGTGTAGGCTTTATCGTTATTTTTTCCCTCTCTTACTGAATTATTTGTAGGTTGAAAACCTGAAACTCATTACCCCTGAATGTGTTAGTGCTTGTTACCTGCGGGCAAGACCACTACTACATAATCAGGGCACAACTACCAGCATGAGGAAATGAGGTGCAGGTTGGCCATCCAGTCCACGGTCCCCATTTGAGTGTTGTCTGTTGTCCCAGTTTTGTCCTTTGGAGCAAAATAATCCAATCCAGATTACTCATAGAATTTTATTAGCATATTGTTTATGTCTCCTTTAATCCTGAACATTTAGTACTTTCATGACCTTACTATTTCTGAAGAGACTAAGCTTGAGTATTTTGTACAGTGTCTCTCAATTTGGGCTTGTCTCTCAATTGGGCTTGTCTCTCAATTGGGCAGCATCAGCTGCCTCATTACTAATTCAGGTTATTAAGTACTTTGGACAGGAACAATGCATACGTGGTACTGCATGTGTGTTTGTCACATCCTTTCAGGTGATACATGATGTCAGTATACCCCACTACTGGTGAAACTAACTTTGCTGATTTGCTTAAGGTAGAAACTGCCAGGTTTTTCCACTATGAAGTTTCTTTTATCCTTTGTAGTGAATAAGTATTTTGTGGGGAGATATTCTGAGACCTGGTAAATATCCCATTCCTCTGACTTTCACCCATGTGTTTAAGCATTACTGATGATTCTTGACTGAATCAGTTATAACTATGATGATCATCATCTGTCATTCCTATTCTACGTTGATTAATTGGCATTTTACCAAAAGGAAGCACTTTCTCTTCTATTTATTTAATCATTTATATATTTATATTAAGGATTCCTCTTGAGGTTATAATCCAGTCTTTCCTTTATTTTGTCACTCACATTATCCAAGATTTGACCAGAGTCCCTTCAAGTTAGCTCCTGTGTTCTTTTGAAAGGTCCCCCTTATTCTTTGAGAACTTCTTTCCTTTCTGTACAAAAAATTATTTGGGGCTCTTTGCTTTCCTGTTTCAGCCTCAAATTCATCTGTTTTCTAAGGGGGAGATAATGGTATTTAGAAACCAAAGGTGTGGGCACTAGGTGTGGTCACTGCTACTGAGGTGTCACTGCTCCCATGCCCTCTTGGCAGACAGCCCTAGAAGGCTGAGAGGTGTGTGTGTTTAAAAATTTATATTTATCTAAATATACTAGTCAGATACTCAAACCAGTACCTCCACGTCCAAAGTACATTCATTCTTGTTTTCTCCTTTCCCACATGTGTTACTCCCTTCTCTAACTGGAGAAACCCAGCTCCTCTTTTTCTCAATAAATGTACTTCATGCTTCATCCCTCACCATGTCCTCCAACTCTTCATGGCCACTACCTACCTTGCTTGTTTGGCTCAACCTCCAACCCCATCAGGTAACCCCTTGCTCAGTCCTGAGTCTACTGTCCATCTCTATGAATACTGAGGAAGGAGACAGGGCACTGGTGGCTTTTCAACTAAAATTTTCGGTTATTCAGGCGAGAAGGAAGAGAGGGCAGGACTAATGTCTTGGACCTCTCTAATTGTTTGAGAGAGGAAAGCAAAAATCATTTATGTGGGGTCGTGCATTTTAAGTCTGATACCCCTCTCGGCATTGGACTGTGGATTCACAGCTGCATGTGTCTCAGTTGTAACAGACTTATCATCTGACAGAAGAAAAGATGACCTGCTCTACTGAACATCTGTTGTGTTTTGTGTGAGGGAGTTTATATTTTACAGCACTTTATTCACTTCCTTATAATTCCATTTTTCGGAAATGTAAGCATTTTTGCATTATAGGGTAGAGAGTGTACAAGATAAAAAAAAACAAAAAACAAAAACAAATTCCTGTTCCCAATCCTGAATAGAACCAGCAAAATAAGGGCTTGCTCATGATAATATACTGAAACAACACAGGAGTCTGGGAACATGTGCTATGTCTTATCCAAGGGGATCACCTCAGGAAAAAGAAACATTAGTAACAAATGGGAATTTCTAGTTAAGGAAACCAAATATTTATTATGTTAACAATGGAGACTCTTAAGAGTTCCAGATAACAAGCTAGTGCCGTGATTGGCAGGGACAAACTTTGAGGTAAGCCAGAAACAAAGGTGACAGGAAGGGCTACAGTGCTGGGGGATTAAAGGCGGCGGGTACACAGCTACTGGTAACCAGTTTTTGAAGCTTTCCTATTAATGTATGTGTTTTACCTGTCTAGCTTGTAATGGGATGACTGAAGAAGTAATAAAGTGTGTTGGAGGTAGGCTTTGATTGTTCTTCATGGAGATCTGCATTTCTAGGCAGAGAACAACTGAGTTTTACCATTGTCTAATTATATGTGGTTGTTCGGTTATATAACAAACTACCCAAAATTGAGTAGCTTGAGAAACAGCCAATTTATTATGTCTCATGTTTTACAGGTCAAGACTTTGAGGGGCGCCTGGGTGGCTCAGTCGTTGAGCGTCTACCTTCGGCACTGGTCATGATCCCAGGGTCCTGGGATCGAGCCCCTCATCGGGCTCCCTGCTCAGTGGGAGCTTCTCCCTCTCCCACTCCCCCTGCTTGTGTTCCCTCTCTCGCTGTGTCTCTCTCTGTCAAATAAATAAAATCTCTTAAAAAAAAAAAAAAGACATTGAGCAAGTCTTGGCTGGGCAGTTTTTCTCCATGTGGTGTTGCCTGGGGACACTTGGTATTGATCATGCAGTTGTGCTGTTCTGGATGTCTTCATTCACGGGCCTGGGGTCTTGGCAGGACATCTGATAGATGGAGCCCAGCTGAGCCCCACTCCTTCTTAGTTAATCTCAGGGTCTCTCCACATGAGAGACTCTTGAGCTGGGTGGTTAGACTTCTTTCATGGTAGCTCAAGGGTTCCAAGACACCATCAAGGAAGCAGTTAGTTGTTTTAAAAGCTACCTTGGAACTGGCTTAGCAACACTTGCATGATACTGTATCAGTGGAAGCAGTCATAGGCTAGGCCAGAATCAAGGAGGAGAATTAGACCCACCTCTTGATGGGAAGAGAGTCAACAAGTTGGCAGCAATCTTCACTGCACCATACCTGGAAAAAACTGAGTATGAGATGAACAGATTTTTATTTTTTGAAGATTTTATTTATTTATTTGAGAGAGCAAGCATGAGTGGGGTGAGGGGCAGAGGGAGAAGCAGACTCCCTCGAGCAGGGAACTTGATGCAGGACTCAATCCCAGGACTCTGGGCTCAAGACCTGAGCCGAAGGCAGAGGCTTAACCGAATGAGTCACCCAGGCGCCCTGAGGTGAACAGATTTTTAAAACCTAAACCTTCTAGGGCGCCTGGATGGCTCAGTTGGTTAAGCGTCTGCCTTCAGCAAGGTTAAGTGTCTGCCTTCAGCAAGGTCATGAGCCCCATGTCGGGCTCCCTGCTCAGCGAGAAGTCTGCTTCTCCTTCTCCCTCTGTCCCTCCCCTCTTGTTCATGCTCTCTCTGTCTCTCTCAAATAAATAAAATCTTAAAAAAAACAACTAGGGGCGCCTGGGTGGCTCAGTCATTAAGCGTCTGCCTTCCACTGAGGTCATGATCCCAGGGTCCTGGGATCGAGCCCCGCATCGGGCTCCCTGCTCGGCGGGAAGCCTGCTTCTCCCTCTCTCACTCCCCCTGCTTGTGTTCCCTCTCTCACTGTGTCTCTCTCTGTCAAATAAATAAATAAAATCTTAAAAAAAAAAAAAACCCAGAAAACTAAACCTTCTATACAAAATAGGATATTGTTTTTAGTTCTGAATTTATAATTGTTAATAATAAGCAGTATAGGGGCACCTGGGTGACTCAGTTAAGCCTCTGCCTCTTGATCTCAGCTCAGGTCTTGATCTCAGGGTCGTGAGTTCCAGCCCCACATTGGGCTCCATGCTGGGTGTGGAGCCTACTTAAATTAATAATAGTAATAAACATAGTACATTTAAAGTTTTGAAATCATCTTTTCATCATTCAAATTAAAGTTTAAATGATTATATCTTAAGTGAGGGATTATATTTGTAAAACAGATCTTTGGCTTAACACATTCTGCTCTACAAAGCTCATGAGCTTAAAAATAATCACTTAAATGTCCTAAATCAAGGTTATTAATGAATTCTCAGGGATTTCATTTTGAAGCTATATAATCCATTTTTCCTTTTAAAGAAAATAAAGTCTTAGGTTGTGAAATGTTTTATATTTTCTGATGTTTCACTGTTGATTTTACTCTGATCTGTAATGAATAGAATGGATGGATAGGGTTTCTGTTCCATTCTATTCATTACAGATCAGAGGTTAAATTTCAAATCAGATTTACAGAAGAATTGCAAACAGTAAGAGAGTTCCTGAACACTCTTCACTAGCTTCCTCTAATGTTAACATCTTATATAATCATGTTATGTTTGTCAAAACCAGGAAATAGTGCAGCCAATTCACTGTATACAATACTAGTAACTAAACTATGGATTCTTTTTGGATTTCAAGTTTTGAAATGTCCTCTTTTTGGTCCCAGAATCTAATTCAGGATACCATAGTGCATTTGGAAAGATTATTTTTTGAGATTCATAACATTCATGAATTTGAAACATTTAGGAAGATATCCAAGACATACAGGAGAAAGATAAAAATTTGACTTGTGTTTCAGGCATTTCTATTTATTGGGACTTAATTTTTTAATGCAAATTTGATGAAACTAAAGAGTACGCTTTATATTAGTTTTGAAAATAGCTCTCCACTCTGGAAATTCTGCTTGCTTTTGGCAAAGAATGCTGCTATCTATTATTTGATCTCTGAGCTTCCTTGTGGACTGCTTGGTTTTTTCTTCTGATTTTATTTTATTACTGACAAGATTTTTTGTGAACTCCTGTTCTAACAAGATCTGTAAGAGACAGAGGTAGATGTTTGTACAGTGGCAATCATATGGCATTGGTTCTATTCCTAGAACTTCAGGTAGCTAGCTAGCCCTGTGACCTGTGGGCAGCTCACTCATCTTGTGGGTCCCAGTGTCCTCATGTCCTCATCTATAAAATGAAGAAGGGTTTACAAATCTCCCCAAATACATAAGAATCAAGAACACAATCTATTTCATAATATGTGTCATCAAGAATGCACCCTTGTTAGTATAGTAAGGCAGTTCTCAAGTTTTTCTGTCTCAGGATTTCCTTACATGCTTTAGAATTACTGAGGACCAGGGCGCTTGGATGGCTCAGTTGGTTAAGCGTCTGACTCTCGATTTTGGCTGAGGTCATGATCTCAGGGTCTTGGGATCAAGCCCTGAGTTGGGCTTCACGCTCAACAGAGTCTGCTTGAGATGCTTTCCCTTTCCTTTTCCCTTTCCCTCTGCCCCTCCTCCTCCTTGCGTGTGCACTCTCTCTCTCAAGTAAATACATAAATCTTAAAAAAAAAAAAAAGGAATAAAATTACTAAGGACCTCAAAGAACTTTTGTCTGTGAGGGTTATCTCTATGTATATTTACAGTATTGTAAGTTAAAGCTGAGAAATAAAACTAATTCATTTAAAAAATCCCATTACATGTGAATGTAAATATATTTTTTAAAGATTTTGTTTATTTGAGAAAGCAAGAGAGTCTGTGAGAGAGAGAGAGCATGTGAGCACGAGCAGGGTAGAGGAGCAGAGAGAGAGGGAGAAGCAGGCTTCCTGTGGAGCAGGGAGCCTGATGCGGGGCTCCATCCTGAGACTCCAGGATCATGACCTGAACCGAAGGCAGACACTCAACCAACTGAGCCACCCAGGCGCCCCTCATTGTAAATATTTTTATAAAAATATTGTATTTTCCAAAATAAGACAATTTTAGATGAGGAGAGTGACATCGTTTTTACATTTTTGCAAGTTTAAGACCTGGTTTAATAGAAAATAGCTAATTCTCTTATTTGCCATATTCATTGTTGTGAGATCCTATGCCATGTAACCTTGGGAAAGCTGTATACTTGTGAGAGAAAAAAATGATAAATAACAAAATATTAGGAATACAGTTTTGATCTCATGGACTATCAGATACATCTCTAGGTCCTCCCAGGGATCCTCAGACCAGGCTTTGAGAACCAGTCATGTAAGAGAATGAACTCAGGGTTTTAGGTCTGATATTTCTGGATCAGAATCCTGCCTTTACCACTTATCTTTGTGTGACTGTAGCCAAACTCCTTATCCTTTCCCAACCTCTGCGACCTCATTTGTAAAATGGGAATAAAAACGCCAAGTTTACACAGCTCTTGTGAAGATTAAATGAGACTAAGTGTATGAAAGCACCTAGCATAGCAACGTAAATACAGATGCTCAAGATTTATTCTCCTTCTATTGCTGTAATTTAGAATGTTACAGCGAAGATGAGTTGAGCAGAGAAAAAGCATCATGAAGTATAAAACCAGTTTAGAGAGGAAAACTGGGGAGTGAGATATGGTGGATTGTCTGCAAGGATGGCCGCCAGTGATCCTTCCTTGTTATTCCTCTTATTGAGAGATGGCATCTGTTTCCCCTCCCTTTCCATCTGGGATGACCCTGTGACTTGCTTTGACTAGTAGAGTGTAGCACAAGGGAGGCTGTGCCAGGTGTGGGCCTTAAGGAACTTGGCAGCTTCTACTCTTGTGGTCTCAGAGCCCTCAGTCACCGTGGTAGACCACCCTTCTAAAGAGAGAGGCCTTAGATGATGAAAGACAGTGAAGAAAAGGACAGAGGCCGCCAGCCTCCAGTCATTCCTCACCCCAGGTGGGGTGTTAGTATGTGCATGAAGCCATCTTGGGTTCTTGAGCCCAAGTGAACCTCTCTAGCCAACACCAGATAGAACAGATGCCATCTTTCCCTTCTGAGCCTGACCCAGAATCATGAGCAAATTGTTGTTGCTTTAAGCTACTAGGTTTTGAGATGATTGGTTACACAGCAATAGATTGGCTGAAACATTAGATAAGTCTGAGAAAAACGTATCTGTGTGAACAAACTTTTTTTTTTAAAGATTTTATTTATTGAGAAAGAGAGAGAGCGCGCACGTGCGCACACACAAGCAGCGGGGAGGGGCAGAGGGAGAAGGAGAAGCAAGCTTGATCCCAGGACCCTGGGATCATGACCCGAGCCGAAGGCAGATGCTTAACCGACTGAGCCACCCAGGCGCCTCTAAACTTGTATACATGAAAGATATAAACAGTATCGTGAAAAACAAACATTTTACTTTTTTTTTTAATCACTAAAAGAGGGTTTTCTTCATAGATTCCTCACTTAGAGGATAAAGGTAACTTAGTAAAAAAAAAAAAAAAAGTAACTTAGTCAAAAACCATCAGATGGAGTTAACAACACTTGGTCCGAGAAGCAATTACTATTGGTGCCTGAAGAATCTCTCTTTCATGCTCCTACTTTGCCTTATCCTAACAGGCCTGAGCTAAAAAAATGTAACATGATTTATGTTTTCCCACAGAACTTCGAATCTATTACGTTAAAAACACTAAATAAAAATATAGTGCATTTTTAAAAGCATAACATTAATTTTTTTTTAGGGTTCATTTAAAAAATTTTTAAAGGGTTCATTTCCCCTTTGTGAAGGAGTAAACTGTCTGAAATATAATAGTTGTCATCCTGTGCAGCTGGTAAAAACCTGCCTTTCTGGTTTGTAATGTTGTGTTAATCTGCAAAGGTGTTATTACTCATTCGAAGAATTCTTTGTTCTGGTTGAAAGCTTCACTGATGGTATTTTCAAATTAATTTGTCCTATTTGGGAGTCTTTCTCAAGATTATAACCCTCTTGTAGCTCTTTTCTTTACAGAATGCTGCTAGTGTGTCAGTAATAAAAGTAATCTATCTCTATTTACTGAGGTATAAGTGGCATCTAATTCACAATCCAGAAATATGTCACAGGTATTTACTCTCATTTGAAAAGTAAATTAATATCTTGTAACATTTAATGAATTTTTTCTGAGTGGAGTTGGAAAAACTCAGATACTTCTTTCTTGATTTCCTTCTTACTGCCTCATATCCAATCTCTTGATTTCCTTATGATAGCAAACAGAAATCCTGTCAGATTTATTTTATTGTGTAAGGAAAACTATATATATATATATATATATATATAAGCTTTCTATATAAACATTTACTGTAGGGCCCCTTTATTTTTTCATATCTTTTAAGTTTCAAATCTAAGACTTATTTCTTAAACTACCTTCAGAGTCCATTGAGTTTGTTGGAATTACAGAACACTGAAACAAATGTGTAACTCAAAGTAAACTATGTAGTTTTGACTCAATCTACTGAGGTCAAGATAAATGAATCCATCTTTCTTTCTGTTTTCATAGGTCTGACTGGTCAGGAAAATAGAAATCTTTACAACAGATGAATCAAGGTATAAGTCACAGGCCACCATGTTTCCAGCATTGCACTTCCCTTTTCCTTGTTTGTTGGCTCTTAGTATTAATTCAAAGAATTTTTAGGGAGTTCTGACTATGTGTAAATCCTTGAATTGCATGGAAAGGAAGTGGTGTGTAGTCCTCAGCACCTGCTTTCAAAATGTCTAAATATTAGTAGAAAAGTGAAGAGAAGTAAGCAATCGCTTTAAAAAAGGCAGAATAGTTTTAAGTCTCAAAGGCAGGCAGAAATTAGAGGTTAGGTGGAGGGAGAGGTCATAATAAGGTTGAGGAGATAAGGACAGGCTTCGTGGAGGAGGTGGCATTTGAACAGGATCTTGAAGGATTGAGTGGGGTTTTTAACGATGCCAAAACAGGAGAGATAGTCCAGAGATAGAGTAGTGCAGGTAGGCCAAGGCCCAAGGAGCCCCGAAGAATTCCTTTCTTGATAGTTGTGTTGCGATTCGGCTCATTCTCTCAAGTCTCACTTGTGGAGATCAGTTATGTGTCTAAGACCACACTGTAATTTATTGATCTTTGTGAAAGTCCCTGGACATGTTGCTAAGTGCTGTGATTGCAGTTGCATCTTACTTTGTAGTATGTCGATGAATTTCTCATTTTGGTAGAGATTTCTTCTGGAAATGATCAGAAACAACTGATGGTGCTAAACACAATCCCATTCTTGCCTTTTTTTTGCCAAGTACTGAAAGAAGTAAAGTTAAGAAAAAAGTTTTCCTTAAACTTAAAATGAAACTAACCCATCTGACATAGAGGTGAAGCCCCATGTCTCAGCATTTTAAAGACTTGAGTACATGTAGCCTCCACACTGGTGCAGAGTGACCTGTAATGGGCTACCTGTCCAAGGAGCTTGGGAAGAATTCAGATGAAAAAGTGTTAAAGTAGGGGCGCCTGGGTGGCTCAGTCGTTAAGCGTCTGCCTTCAGCTGAGGTCATGATCCCAGAGTCCTGGGATCGAGTCCCGCATTGGGCTCCCTGCTCTGCCGGAAGCCTGCTTCTCTCTTTCCCACTCCCTCTGCTTGTGTTCCCTCTCTCGCTGTGTCTTTCTCTGTCAAGTAAATAAATAAAATCTTAAAAAAAAAAAAGTTTTAAAGTAGCCTTTTTTGGGGGGAGGGGAAAAATGGGGGGTTGAATTGTTTATAAATGTGGTCAACAAATTGACAGCTAAATACCATATCCTTATTTTGTCTCCATGCATCTTCCTTACTTACCACTTCACAGTACATCAACCAAATCCACAATACAATTACCTCCATGAACAAAAACAGGTAATGACTAGTTTCTACTTTGGCATACTTTTTCTTTTAAAACACATTTTAATGCAGGTAAAATGCCTGCGTAGTAACTAGTCAAATGTGTAAAAAAGCTTCTGATGATAACCAAGTCCTTCTTTGTCTCACTTTCTAGAAGTTTCTTAGTCACTCCTTAGCCCCAGGACTTCTCCAGGGTTCTGATAGGGCAATGAACTGCTTCCCCCATTGAGGTTCTTTGTATTATAGTCTGGGTGCATCTTGTTCTCTGGCATTTGTTAGCATGCTTTTTCCATCTTTTGGAGATTAATCATTTGCTGACATGTAATGGGTACTCAATAAATATTTGAAGTCATATGTTTCTTTCATTATATCCTTGATGGTATTGTCCTTTTCTAGTAATAAATCCTGCAATTGGCCTGTTCCTTGCCTAGTGTACTTCTCGTTCTTACTTTGGCTCTCATGTCCATTCTCTGTCACTTAATTTCTTTATTCAAGGATGATTTCTTCTGAACTTGAAGACTATGAATCTGAACTGCCAAATACAGCCCACAGGCAGTCTCTGTGGAGAATCCACGTGGAGTGCATTTATCCATAAGAGCAGGAGGCATAAATAATGGAATATAAATTGGGGACCGGCTGATTGGAAGGGGGGCCAGTTAGGGCAGGACTGGCAGAAATGTGAGCTGGTGATGTGTACCCCTGACCCCAGTAGCTAATTGACTGTTGACACCCATGGTTTCTGAGTCTTGTCATATTACAGTATGAGAGATGAGAAGTTAAGAGGTTTTCAAGTACATATGTGCTTGAAGTAGGGGCAGAAATATAGTATTTCTGAGGTTCATCTGCCTCTGCTCCATGTTCATATGTAGACCTACAACATATACAAATCTGTAGAGGGAATCATGAGATCCTACGTTTTTTCTTAGGTCAGCCTTGGATTCATTGTGTAACGCCACATGTTTTCCTTGTGGTTTCTCCGTAGACGGTAACAAGGAGCTAAAGGATGAAATTCTTTGTAAAGAATTTTCAGCACCAGATTCTATATAAATAAAAAACTGCTACAGAGGATCGACAGACTATGTTCTGATATTTTTGGAGTGCTGGTTTTGGAAAATGGTGATTCCTTCTGTGCATGAAACTTCTGCTATTTCCATATACTTTCCAAACTGCTAAGTTGGTTTTCCAAGCTTGCTTTTGTGTATATTCTTCATGAGTAGGCTATTATTTACGCTTTATAAATAGATTATATGTATGAAGAAACTAACATTTTGTGGAATTATAGGCATAAAGTGTTTTTCATAAAGATAGCCTTGATTTATGTGTGTGTGTATATATATATATATACACACACATTTTTTTTCTCTAAAAACTCTGCCCCATTTCAGTGCTGAAATTTCAAGCATAATTCATTCCTCCTTTGGTCATGAAGCACCTTTTCACCTGCTTATGATAGAGGAATTAGGTGGAGTTGTGTGCTTCTACTTGTTCTATTTACTCTGTTCCTGAATAGGAGAACGGATCCAGAGGAGAGATTAGATCGAAATGGAACACTAGGCTTGTATGTCAGCCTTGAAGTAAGAGGAAAGATAGGCATGCATTTTCCACAGCGTTCTAGAAAGTAAGAAAGACGGATCTCAGCCAGAAATTATTAAAAAAAATTTCCTGAGGCAAAAGGCAACTGTGAAACAATTGTAGGTGAAAACTGGAGCTCAAAATATGGGCTGAACCACGGGAGGGAGGTGGTGATGGGTGAAGGGTGGCTGCATGCTTAGTGATTGTGGCTGTATTGGGATTAGGAGAAGACCCAAGAGACCATCAGGGTGGCACCACAGAGACTGTAAGACAACCAGTGTCTTTCAGTGAACTTCCTTGGTTACTTCCATCAGAGTCATCTATTACTGTTGGCAACCAAGAAATCTGCCTGATGCACTTCCATTCCTACGATAAACTGTTGGTATTCATGATATTTTGAGTATACCATTGGATCCAATTTTCTGTATTCTTAGGATTTTTACTGAGGACCCTGGCATGGCTCGTAGGTCCAAACGTACACAAAGAGTGTTCCTGTGGGGCAAGGGAAGGGAAGCTGGTGGATTGCCTGGCTGCTTCCCTTTAATACCTCAAGAATGCTGGGAAACCTGGCTTAGGAATCAGTCACCACTGCTCCCTGTCCCATTTGATTTCACCTCTGCATGCCTCTGCTGTTGGACACCCTACCAGTGGGAGCCACTGTCATGAATGAATTCTCAGGTCTTCATCTGTCTTTGCATCACTTGCTCAGACATCAGAGTCCTTGGCTGTGAAACCAGGTCATGTGCTATGGCTCAGCTGCCAGGAGTTGTGGGACAGAGTCTGTTTCCTGCCTCTACCAAGACTCACATGGTGGGGGATTCTCTCCAAGTAGGGTGGAGGTTTGATATTACATACCTAGAACAAAAGAACTAAACTGGAAAATTCTTTATGAAGAATATTTGATATTAGAAATTCTTTTAATGTGTGATGCCTGGGTGGCTCAGTCGGTTAAGCGTCTGTCTTCAGCTCAGGTCACGATCCCAGGGTAATGGGATTGAGCCCTGCATCGGTCTCCCTGCTCAGTGGGGAGCCTGCTTCTCCCTCTGCCTGCCGCTCCCCCTGCTTGTGCTCTTTCTCTTTCTCTCTGACAAATAAATAAAATCTTAAAAAGAAATTCTTTTAATGTAACTCATAGATGAGTACATGATTTTTGTCCTTTCAGATTCCCATAAATGATTTGATAAAATTACTACCCATTCTTAATTAAAAAATCAAAATGGGGGTGCCTGGGTGGCTCAGTCGTAAGCATCTGCCTTCAGCTCAGGTCACGATCCCAGGGTCATGGGATTGAGCCCTGCATTAGTCTCCCTGCTCAGCGGGGAGCCTGCTTCTCCCTCTGCCTGCCGCTCCCCCTGCTTGTGCTCTTTCTCTTTCTCTCTGACAAATAAATAAAATCTTAAAAAGAAATTCTTTTAATGATTTTAATGTAAATCATCATAGATGATTCCATGATTTTTGTCCTTTCAGATTCCCATAAATGACTTGATAAAATTGCTACCCATTCTTAATTAAAAAATCAAAACAGGGGCGCCTGGGTGGCTCAGTCGTAAGCGTCTGCCTTCGGCTCAGGTCATGATCCCAGGGTCCTGGGATGGAGCCCCATATCGACCTCCCTGCTCGGCGGGAAGCCTGCTTCTCCCTCTCCCACTCCCCCTGCTTGTGTTCCCTCTTCTCGCTGTGTCTCTCTTGGTCAAATAAATAAATAAAATCTTAAAAAAAGAAACAATAAAACAAAACAAAAACAGAAAAACAAAAAGAGGAGTAAAAAGAACATTCTGTTTGATAAAGAGTAGATACAAGGGGTACGTAGCAGCCGGTATGTACTTAGTGATGAAATTTTAGAAGCAATTACGTTAAAGTTGGGAAGAAGATTGAGATCATTGTCCCCACAGCTACCAGTCATCCTTCTGTTGAGGCCCCAACTAATGTAGTAAGAAAAAGAAAGGAATATGGAGGAGGAATTTGGAAAAGAAAGAACTAGAACAACTTACTATTTGTAGAAAATGTGGTTATCTAAAAAGATTCCATGGACAAATTCTTTTCACCGATACAAGTTTAGCAAGATGGCTGTGAATAGACCAATGTGGAAGAATTAACTGCTAATATATTAGAAATCACAAGGTATAATATAACAACAATAAAACTATAAAATAGCTAAGAACAAGCCTATATTAGTTTTCTGTTGCTGCATGACAAATTTCTACAGATGAGTAGCTTAAATCTACGCCCATTTATTATGTCACCATTCTGTAGGTCAGAAATCCAGGATAGCATGACTGGGTTCTGTGCTTAATCTCAGAAGGCTAAAATCAAGGTGTTGGTTGTCTGAGTGCTTGTTTGAAGGCTTTGGGGAAGAATTTGCTTCCAAACTCAGGTTGTTAGCTAAATCCAGTTTTTGTGGCTTTAGGACCGAGGTTCCCATTTCCTTGCTTGGAGCCTACTCTCAGCTCCTTGAGGCTGCTAGCATTGTTATCTCAGATGCTCCCTCCATCTTTCAAGTGGCAAGGACCCGTGGGGTTTTTTATATGCTTTGAAAAATCTTTGACTTCCCTTCTGCCTTTCTCTTTTGATGGAGAAAGTGTTTTGCTTGTTAGGGCCCACGTGATTGGGTCAGATCCACTCTAATGATCTCCTGATATTAAGGCCAACTGTGACCTATAACAACACAATCATAGTACTGACAGTTCATTTTATCAGCTCCCCCTGGAGCTGATGGGATTAGAGCAGGTTTTATTTTGGGGGAGAGGGCACTTTGTAAATTTTGCCTGCCATAAAGCTTGAGTAGAATTTTGTGAGACCTACATGAAAAAAAAAGTATAAAACATCCTTGAAGGACATAAAAGAAAACCATATAGGTTTCACTTTGTAAATATGCTGTCATTACTCCCCAAGTCATCCAGTCTATCAATTCAATTTAATTACAGTCAAAACGCCAATGGAATTATTTATTAAATTAGCAAGCTGAACATCCTTAGTGGGGAAAAATGGAGAGCTTTTTCCCTAAGGTGAGGAACATGACAAGGATGTCCACTTTCACCTCTTTTATTCAACATAGTACTGGAAGTCCTAGCCACAGCAAACAGACAACAAACAGAAATAAAAGACATCCAAATTGGTAAGGAAGAAGTAAAACTTTGACTATTTGCAGATGACATGACACTATATATAGAAAACCCAAAAGACTCCACCAAAAACCTGCTGGAAACAAATCCAGTAAAGTCAGAGATTACAAATCAATGTACAGAAATCTGTTGCATTTCTCTGCACTAATAATGAAGCAGCAGAAAGAGAAATTAAGAAAACGTTTTTGTTTTTAATTGCACCCCAAATAATAAGATACTTAGGAATAAATCTAACCAAAGAGCAGAAAGACCTGTACTCTGAAAACTATAAAACACTGATCAAAGAAATTGAAGGTGGCAAAGGAAATGGAAAGACATTCCGTGCTCATGGACTGGAAGAACAAATATTGTTAAAATGTCTATACTACCCAAAGCAATCTGTACATTTAAAGCAATCCCTATCAAAATAACCAATAGCATTTTTCACAGACCTAGAACAAAGAATCCTAAATGTGTATGGAACCACAAAAGACCCCGGATAGCCAAAGCAATCTTGAAAAAGCAAAGCAAAGCTGGAGGCATCATAATTCTGGACCTCAAGTTATATTACAAAGCTGTAGTTATCAAAACAGTATGGTACTGGCATGTAGACACATAGATTAGTGGAATAGAATAGAAAACCCAGAAAAAAAACCCCACAATTATATGGTCAATAAATATTCAATAAAGCAGGAAAGAATATTCAATGGAAAAAAGTGTTCTTTGACAAATGGTGTTGGAAAAACTGGACAGCAACATGCAAAAGAATGAAACTTGACCACTTTCTTACACCATATACAAACATGTATTGAAAATGGATTAAAAACCTAAATGTGAGACCTGATACACAGGCAGCAACCTCTTTGACATTGGCCATAGCAACTTCTTTCTAGATATGTCTCCTGAGGCAAGGGAAACAAAAGCACAAGTGAACTGTTGGGACTACATCAAAATAAAAAGCTTCTGCACAGTGAAGGAGACAACAAAACTAAAAGGCAACCTACAGGATGGGAGAAGATATTTGCAAAAGACATATCTGATAAAGGGTTACTATCCAAAATATATAAAGCACTTAACTTGAAAAAAATCTAATTTAAAAATGGGCAGAAGACCTGAACAGACATTTCTCCAAAGAAGACATACAGATGGCCAACAGACACATCAGGAGAATGGATATAAATCATAACTAGAATGAGATGTCACCTCATACCTGTCGGAATGGCTAAAATCAAAAACACAAGAAATGACAGGTGTTGGCAAGGATGTGGAGAAAGGGGAACCCTCCTGAACCATTGGTAGGAATGTAACTGGTACAGCCACTGTGGAAAATAGTATGGAGGTTCCTCAAAAAGTTAAAATTAGAACTACCTTACAATCCAGCAATCACACTACTGGTTATTTACCCAAAGAATCCAAAAACACTAATTCAAAGGGATATATGCACCCCTGTGTTTATTGCAGCATTACTTACAATAGCCAAACTATGGAAGCAGCCCAAGTGTCCAATCAATAGATGAATGGGTAAAGAAGAGGTGGTATATATACACAATGGAATTTTTTAAGGGGGGGAGGGGCAGAGGAAGAGGGAGAGAGTGAATCTTAAGTAGGCTCCATGTCCCAGCATGGAGGAAGCTGGACGCTTAACTGAGCCATCCAGGCACTCCTGGAATATATATATTTTTTAAGATTTATGTATTTAAGGGGGAGGGGCAAAGGTAGAGGGAGAAGGAGAATCTCCAGCAGACTCCTTGCTGAGTGCAGAGCCTGACATGGGGCTTTATCCCAGGAACCTGAGATCATGACCGGAGCTGCAATCAGGAGTCAGATGGACGCTCACTGAATGAGCCATCCAGGTGCCCGTACAGTGGAATATTATTTGGCCATAAAAAAGAATGAAATCTTGCCATTTGCAACAACATGGATGGATCTCAGAACAATGTTAAGTGAAATAAGTCAGAGAAAGACAAATACTGTATGATTTCACTCATATGTGGAATTTAAGAAACAAACAAGCAAAGGGAAAAAAATAGACAAACCGATGAACAGACTCTTAACTATTGAGAACAAACTGATGGTTATCAGAGGGAAAGTGGGGTGGGGGGATGGGTGAGACAGGTGATGGGGATTAAGGAGGGCACTTGCTGTGATGAGCACCTGGTGATGTATGGAAGTGTTGAATCACTACATTGTACACCTGAAACTAATATAACACTATGTTAACAATGCTGGAATTTAAATATAAAAAGTAGCAACCTGCTACTAAATGTCCTCTAATAAAGAAAAATGTCTAAGAATTTGCAAAGACAATTTTAGAAAAGAATAGTGGATTCCAACAAATTACACTAAAACTGAATTATTAAAATCTTGGAGGATTGGTTCAGGAATAATCTGTGGGAAAGATTAAGGGCTAATTTAGTAGATGAAGTTTTTATCATATCAAAAGAGAAATGATGACCTTTTCAGTAAAATGTCTATCCATTTGGAAACAAAGTTAGGCCCTTATCCCAAGCACAAAAATAATTTACAGATGGAATAAAGGGCTAAGTATACAAAGTAAAATTGTACAGGGGCGTCTGGGTGGCATAGTCGGTTAAGCGTTTGACTCTAGATTTCGGCTCAGGTCCTGATCTCAGGGTTGTGAGATGGAGCCCCGTGTCAGGCTCCACACTAGGTGTGGAGTCTTAAGATTCTCTCTCCTTCTCCCTCTGCCCCTCCCATTTGCAAACACGCTCTTTCTCTCAAATAAATAAATAAATCTTAGAAAAAAATTGTGCAAGTATTATAAATACTTAGGAGAATTTGCTCATAAACTTCAGGTTAGAGAACGCCTAACCCAAATGCTAAGAAATGTAATTGGTTAGTAAGCAGATGATGGAGCACTTACTTTGTTAAGTGTCAGGAAAATGCAAATTAAAACAGTTACCCTCTCCCCTCATTTTTGTTCAGTCAGATGGGGAGAATTTTGCTCAACCCAGTGTTGGCAAAGGTATGGGGAAATGTACTTTCATTGAATAAATTGTAATGGTCTTCTTGGCAGTGCCCATTGTAAGTATGTGCATCCTTAGAAAGAGTAATTTTACTTCCAGATTTTTACCCTAGCTAAACATGTAAGTACATGAGCACAAAGGAACATTGATTGGATGTGGCATTGTTATTATAGGAGAACATGTCCCAAACCAAAGATCCATCATGGAAGGACTTTTTGTTTATGAATTATCCAATGGATTTTGAAAAAGACACCAATTAAGCTTAACCAAGGTAATTTAGAAGGAAACAAAAATACCTTTGGGATTTGTGTAACAAGAACGGGTCTTCTCTCAGTGTGTGCTTTTATCATCTCTTATCCATTTTACAATACATTTAAACCGACTATGCCAACATTTTCCTTACGTTACAACTCCATTTTCTAAAAGCAGTGCAATTTTGAGTACTCCCCATATATGAGCAAACAAGTGATGGTAATTCTCTGGGGGAAACCACAGCTGAACAAAGCCGTACTTCATTAACGCAGTGTATGACTTCTTGGGGATTTCTCTTACTCCCCTGCTGTACCTGCCAGTGGTGGGGCAAAAGAAAGGAAAAGTCTGCATCTGTAGACCTCTGAAATGGATTATTTTCAAGATTAATATGATATGTGAAGTAGTGCTTGCTGATAAATGTTTTTTAGATATATGATAATTGGTATTTAATATATTGGGTCTAATATATTAGATCTTAGAAAGCAGCCAGGGGAAATGTTCTCTTTATATCTGTGCTTATGTGAAAGAGATAAAGTAAAATTTCTTCACAAGGGCTTTTCAGAACATTAACTTTGGCAGCTTTAATCTATGGGTTTATTAGTTGAGGATTGAAAATAAAAGCTTTGGCTATTGTTATTTTAATTCTGTGTATCTTCTGTGTTGTGAGAGTAACGCTGTAGGTGAAAATTGCTTTTTAAAGTGAAAGAACTGTGGGATTTTAACCAACGTGAATGGTTTTTGATGAATTCATTAGATGCTCTTCATATAAAAGATTATCTTTATTAATAGAAGAATTTTGTCCTGAAGGTAATTTACAATCCCCTAAGAAAAGAAGCTTGTATTAATTAAAAACCCACTACAATTTAAAAATGGTTTTTCAAAGGAATTTCTTTAATACACTTGCAACCCTACTTTTCTTTGTAATTGAGGCAAAACTTAAAGAGGGAACCATGGGCTAATAAAATCGCTTCCATTGTGGGCGAAGCTAAGACTGGATGACTTATGTCATAGTGACTATGTCCCACTGAGAAAGACGAGACACTGTGTTAAAAAAATAAAACTGTGAATTATTTTTGCAGAAGTCAACGAAAGGTTCTGTTGTCCTTGACCACGTATTCCGTCACATAAACCTTGTGGAGATAGATTATTTTGGGCTGCGTTACTGTGACAGAAGCCATCAGACAGTGAGTACAATGACTTCCTATTCAATTTTTCTGGTTATAAATTTCACTCTCTCTTTGGCCTTTGCTGATGTGATTTTAGGTAGGTAGTTTCTTTGTCACTGAAAATGACTTTGAAAGCCTTGAACATGTTTTTCCTTGCTAATGTGTTTTGCATTTTTTTCTCTTTTGCCAAAAGTCTATAGACTGGTGGGGTTCACAACTTGTATGTATGTACTCCTCTTTGTAGACGACTTCCCTGGTTTACATTTTTACAACCATATCATAGAGCGTACTTTTCATGTATGCTGTTAGGAGAACTGAATAAGCCAGGTAATGTGTTAGGAGGCAAGAAGCTAGTCTTCTGAAGTGACAGGTATTACTTACTGCCTTTTAAGAAAATAAATAGTTAAATAGAAAAAATACAGTATGAAAAGGTGCTTACCTAAGCTTTAGAAGTTGGAAGAGTAGTTATAAAAGAAATAAGTAGGGGTTTTCACTCCTGAGCTTGATGGAGTAAGTAATAAAGACAACCAAACTTTTAGTGTCTGATGTCAGTCTTCATGAAGGTCTAACATCTTCCTAGCTGGTTGGATGGTAGAATTACTAAGAAACTCACTGCATTGGTTAGTATGGATTCTATATGGTTATAAGGCTAAAAAGCTATTTCTTGGATGATGAGCAGAGGAAAAGACTTTGGAGGTGGTGGTTTGGGGGTATGAAAGGATATTCATTAGTGCCTTTTGTTTTAGTCTAAGAAAGGTCTTAACCTCAGACACAGTCTTATTATGCAGAATGCTTATATGCTTACCTTAAAAGTCCCGTTTGACTTTTATTTTTCATGTTACTAAACTCCTGTCGGAATAAAGATTTCCTCCTCTTCCTTCATCAGTTCTCCCAGCCTCCACTGGATCATCTGGGGTCTATTCAGTGAGGCACATGATTGTCTGAGTGGGGTTTTTCTACCCCGGTCACAGGAATGTGCTAGGATGAGAAGAGACAGACAAATGGAATGCTATTGATGGTGATAACTTGTGATTTTTCCTGAGCTAGTTTCATAATCCGTTTTGTTTCACAGGAGGATTTCACAAAGCAGGAATAAAAAATTGGGTGTGTTGGTTAGCTTTCCATAGAAAGGAATAGCTTTCTAAAGGCAAACGGTCATTAAGACACACTTCAAAAAGAAAGGGAAATTGACATCTTCAGGAGTTCCCTGAATTCTGTCCTGTATGGGCCCATAAGTCACTACTGCAGAACTGTAAATCTATATTGAAAGATTAAATTGAAGGCTATAGAAGCTATCTTGCATTACATTCATATTTTTGAAAGAACATTTTTCCTAGTAGAGAAAACTACTGTTTCCTGATCTTATCTAGTATGTTCAGACTTTGCCTGGAAAGATTGACTGTCTTGCTAAAATTATATAGACCTTATCTCTCTTTTTTTTAAACTTTGCAAAGGAAAAATATATATGAAAAGTCAGAGAATCTCAACTGAGCCACCCAGGCGCCCTGCCAGAGAATTTCAAACAACAGCCCGTATCATTGCAAAAAAGAATTAGCCGTTGGTATTGATTCAAAATTTTCTAGGGCCTATATTAAAACAAAAAAAATTTTTTTTCTCTTACCTTATTCTTAAGGGTTGACATTTGTGATGTGTTTGCAATGAAGGTTTTAGAAGAAACTACAGTTAAAAGGAGAAAGCTCTTAAGTCATGTTTTTTTGATACTATAAGAACCTGATATCAGGTGTGTAAATCACATGAAAAAACCATTTTTTGCCTCCTGAATTTAGTTATTTCTAGTGAACAAAGATAAAATAGAGGTGATTTATAAATATTCCTTAGTCTTTTCATGCTCAAGTGTATTGTCTGATTGTCTTACATATTTTTTTAATTGTAGGAAACTATAAGAAGGTTATGAAAATTTGCCCCTTCTTTAGATAATCATTTCATCAAAGCATACTGGAGGGCTGATAGTGTATCTAGGTAGAAAATGTGATTCCATTACTGATTTGCTTCTCTTGGGTATTGAGGCAGAACTAAGGATTTCCTTTGGGGGAAAAGCTCTGGCAGGCTCTTCATTCCAGCCGGGCAACCACCCAAGGCTCAACTTTATTTCTAGGGAAATTGTTGATGAACCCAAATTCATATTTCTCCGTCTTTCTGTGTTAGTAGGAGCAGGTCTACATAGCCCTTACTTAAGGCAAACATTTAAAGAATAACCCTATGTTAAAATGGCACAGGACACAGTGAAAAATTTTTGTCTTTAATGATTTCCAGGAATTTGCTTGAATTACAATCCATTAGATTAGATTTTGTGTATTGCTTTGCTTTTTCTGCACCAAAAGTTTTACTTTAAGAGGGAATGCTTTGGAACAATCTTTAAAATAAGTAAGGTCCACATGGAAACGACTTTGAGGGCACCTGGGTGGCTCAGTCGTTGGGCGTCTGCCTTCAGCTCCGGTCATGATCCCAGGGTCCTGAGACTGAGCCCGGCATCAGGCTCCCTGCTTGGCGGGAAGCCTGCTTCTCCCTCTCCCACTCCCCCTGCTTGTGTTCGCTCTCTCGCTGTCTCTCTCTCTGTCAAATAAATAAATAAAATCTTTAAAAAAAAAAAAAAAGACTTTGAGGCCCTGAGAGGGACCCCTTAGGTCAAATCTTGAGGCAAATAAGAAAAGAAAGTGGGAGAAGGAGCTGGGGGTAAAAGGGATTAAGGTGAGGATTAAGAGGTGGCTCACATCAGCGAGAAGCCCTAGACTTCCTCCCTCGCTCCCTCCCCTTGACAGTGGATCATGCCTTGGGGCCAGGCCCAAACTGGGTGGGGGTGGACTGGGAGGGCATGTCCCTGGGGACACATGGACCTCCCATAGCAGGGAACTTGTCTGTCCTGGAGGAGAAGGGTAATCCGGAGGCTGGATCTAGACATGTCATCAGCACCACCATCCATCACCATCCTTGTCATTAGTGTACCAGAAACTGTGGAGCATTTTCCATATGTTGTCATTACCTGCCCAAAACGGCTGTGCAAGCTAAATATTATTATCCTACAATCAGAGATGAAGAAACAGAAGCTGAAAAAGTTAAGCCACTTCCCCAAGGTCCGTAACCCAGGAAATGTTAGGACCAGGATTCAAACCCAAGTCTTCACCTCTCCAAGACCGTCAACCACTGTCATATCCTGAGTGGAATGCATGTAAGATGGAAAGGTTTTCAGACCTAGGATACTGAGGAATTCTTTTTCTGTGCAATTTATGTACTTAAGGTTTGTTGAGAGGAGTTAAATGGTATTTTCCAACAAGCAGACTTCTCAGATTGACCTGGGGCAAGAGAGTTTATTTAGGCCTTTGTGTATTTATGCCTTCGTGTGGTAGCTCAATAGCAATGTAAAGAATGCTGAATATGTTCAGGCCCTGTGCTAGAGCTTTCTCTGTTTTTCACATAGTCTCAGGAATTCTGGGGAAAGGGAATTTGCTGCCTGGAATATTAAACATACAAGTTTTATTAAACTATACATTTCATAAAACCAAGTCCTGGGAAATTCATGCAACAAATGCATTGATTCAGGTGTTACCTATGTGTGCAGAGTAACAGCTAGGCAGAAATAAACCTTGGTAAAGCAAACTGCTCTCCAAGGAGTACAGCTGACTTGATTTGGAACACTCTGGGTACCATAATTGCTTCACTTTTCAGGTAAGGTTTGTAAAAGGACCTCTAGGAAGTAAAGACATTTCTTCATGAAGACATGCTTATTGAGACTGAGTTAACACAATGCTGCCTGTGTTAATTTAGGCTTACTTGTACAAAACAGTCCCTTAAAGATGCACAGTGGGGTTCGTGTACTTGTGGTTCCTTTTCCTAAAGACACACGGGAGAGCACTTAGCCTGGGCATATAGCCTACTTTCTGCTCTGCTTTGGCCTGTGTCATCCAAACGTCTGTGCAGGGGATGTAGCTCTTCCCCTCCCCACCCCAGGGCCTTGGTTCAGTTGAACAGAAAATTCCCAGCCTTGGTTTAAGGTAGATGAGAGGGATTACAAGAACACACATGAGAGTCAGAAAAACCCAGATTTATTGAAGGGCCCTGCCACTTACTAGCTGTAAATATTTAAAATTCTCTTAAGTTCTTACCATTGATCTAGAACAGCAGAACTTCCAGAGAAGTTAGCTCTCTCTAGTATGTTCTAGGAGTGCCTATCATCAGTTTAATGGCTAGGTCAACAGGAACACCTTCTCATTCTCTGTATGTGGTGTGTGGCTCAGCAGTTCACCTTGGTGTGTCTTTGCCTTGAATGGTTTCCTTCTCTGGCTCTATCATCCTAATCCCTAGCACCTGTGAGCATCACCCTACATGGCAGAAGGGACTTTGCAGGTGTGATTAAGTTAACGATCTTGTATAGAGGGATCATCCTAAATTATTGAAGCAGGATCACTGTAATTAGAAGTCTCCTTATACATGACAGAGGGAGGCAGGAGAATCAGAGAGAAGGGAATGTGACAGTGGAGGCAGAGATCAAAATCATGTGATTACTGGAAGGGGGCCTTGATCCAGAGAATGAAGGCAGCCTCTAGAAGCCAGAAAAGGAAAGGAAGCAGATTTTGTCCTGGAGCTTCCAGAAGAAATACAGCCCAGTGTCTTAGTTTGGGCTGCTCTAACAAATCACCACAGACTGGGTGACATGAACAAGAAATACTGATTTACTACTTTGGAGGCTGGAGACCTGAGATTAGAGTGCCCGCGTGATTGGGTGAGAACACTCTTCCCAGGTTGTAGACAGTCCAATTCTTGTAACGGCACATGGCAAAAAGAGAGCTAGTTAGCTCTGTCACCTCTTCGTGTAATCCCATTCATGAAGGCTCTACCCTTGTGACCTAATCACCTCTCAAAGGCCCCACCTCCAAATTCCAACATATTAGGTATTTGGATTAGGATTAGGGTTTCAACATAGGAATTTGGTGGGGACGCGCACAAACATTCAGCTTGTTGTACGCAGTGAGGCCATTTTGGACTTCTGACCTTCAGAATTGTAAGATGATAAATTTCTCTTGTTTTAGGCCAAGGTTATAGTAATTTGTTACAGCTGCAAAAAGAAACTAATACACATGGTTACAGTGTGGAGCATTTTATTTTTGCTTGCTCAGTGGAAATATAAGGGCTTTCTTGTTTGGATTCACCAATTAGTCAGAAACCTGAACGAGGGTTATTTTCCCTGGGTAATGATAGTACACATCTTCCTGTAGATAATCAGGAGTTTTCCATGATTAGGGCTGCATGTGCATCCCCAGATGTCAGTGAGCAATATTAGTTGCTTTTTTAAGATGAGTTAGGTTCCTTATTATGGGAGCGGGATGATGAGATCTGTTAATGATAGGCAGGTGAATTGAAATTACAGTGCAGACTTCTTTAAATAATTGGGTGAATTTGAAATTACTCTGAGGTTGTTAGAAACTTGAGCCACCTTTTGGGTGTTCAGAAGTGGCTGTAAGTGGAATGTGATGTGGTGGAACAGGTAAGTGCTTTTGGAGTCACAACCCAAGTCTGAGTCCTGAATGTTCAAGTCACTTAATTTTTCTGAATGTTGAGAAGAATAATGCTCCCCCTCCTGCCAACTCTGAAGATTGTTACAGGACCAAGTTAGAGAAAATGTGAAGGCTCTTTGTAGATTATAAGGCGTGAAATCTATAGAAAGCCTTTCATGTTGAAACTAGGATGGATGAAAATACTGCTGGTGATATTTTTTAAAAAAGGTAGAGTAGGGGAAAGGAGGAAACAGTCTGGAGGATAGAAGAGACAAAATCAAATAAGCTCCAGACCCTTTAAGACCTCTGAAGATTTTGGAAGATGAGTCTAGTCTAATTGATATTGAAAGCAATCATGAGGAGAAATGTGATATCCCAATATTACTTCTGGTTTAAAAAAAAATGAACAGTTATCATGTCTTACTTTAATGTTAGAACTTCGGGCTCCTTTACAAATTACTCTTTCAAAGGCAGAAGTTCAATATATAGAGCTTTTCTCAGGATATGGAATTCAACCTGGCTTTGAGAATGAGGATGTTGGATCTTTTGCCCTATGACTTCAGAGGTCAAAGGAGGGAAACGTGTAGCAGAGAGATGCAGCCAGCTTATGAATATCCTCTCCCTCCCCCCCACCCCCCAGCAAACTCTTTTGCTGCATCAAGACAATAAGAACAATCAGATGGTAGCTTCCCAACTTCTTGATCCTCCACATACACCCTTGGTCACTTCTTACGCAACCTTCCTTCTCCTTTCACAGTGGAATAGCCCCAGGGCCTCTGACCTGGATCTTATCACCTCTTTTTTTTGTATCTCTAGCCCTCTCCCTTTTCCCCCTCCTTTCCTTCAGGGTTTGGGCATGCTCAAGTCTCTACCATTTAAAACCACCCTTCCCCCACTCCCATGCACTCATCTGTCTACCGCCATATTGACTCTGTGTCACACCTAACCTCCAGGAAGCATTGTCTAAATTCATTGTCTCCACTTCTCAAATCCTGTTCATTCCTAATCTTCTCACAGTTCAGCTTTGATACCTATCGTGGCACGGTAACTGTCCTCAGGGTCTCTATTTGTTAAATCCAGGTGATACTTTCAACCCTTATCTTTCTTGACCTTAGGGTTGAATTGACCCTAAGGACTCACTCCTTGAAATCTCATTTTGCTCTTATGACAACACATTCTCCTGTTTTTCATTTTCCAAGTTTTCTTCTGGTTATTCCTATTCAGTCTTGATGATGTTTGTTGCCTCTTCCTGAAAATGTTGATATGATTTTGTCAATGATTTTCTGATGCTCTAACTGGGTACAGGCTCACCTGTTTATTAATATGACTATTTTTGGCATTATTTGTCTCTGAAATAATTTCATTAAAAATATAAATTGTGTGTATATTTGTATTCTTCCCTCTGTCCCCAAATACTCAGAGTACTGAACAAAAATGATCCTCATCCATTGAACACTAGCAGTCAGGCTCTGCCTGTTCTTCTTTGATCCTGATTTATTGTATTTTGCAGTGTGAAATTTACTTTCTATAACTTTATGTTCTGACAAATACCCATAATGACTGATAAGATTTGTAAGTGATAATGTGAGTTGTTTGTTGCAAAGAAAGACAGGAAGTTGGTCATGCTGGATTATTACAAATTGAAACTTTTATAGTCGACACGGAAACAACTTAAGTGTCTATCAGTGGATGAATGGATAAAGATGTGAGATTATATATATATGTTATATGTCGGTTACATATATATAATATGTATATAAAATGGAATATCATATAGCTGTAAAAACAAGAAACTCCTGCTGTTTGTGACAACATGGATGGCCCTTGAGTGCATTATGCCAAGTGAAATAAGATAGAGGAAGGCAAACACTGTATGTTATATGTGGAATCTAAAAAACAGAGAAGCACCTGGGTGGCTCAGTCGGTTAAGCGTCTGATACTTGATTTTAGCTCAGGTAATGATCTCAGGATGGTAAGATCGAGACTCACTTCAAGCTCCGCGCTCAGTAAGATCGAGACTCACTTCAGCCTCCGTGCTCAGCAGAGAGTCTGCTTGAGGATTCTCTCTCTCCCTCTCCCCTCCCTCTGCCTCTCTCTTTCTCTCGAATGAATGAATGGATGAATGAATAAATAAATTCTTTTAAAAATAAAAAACAGAAACAAAAACTAAGCTTATAGATACAGGGAACAGACTGGTGGTTTCCAGTGGCTTGGGGGAATGGAATGGGTTACGGTAGTCAAAAGGTAAAAACTTCCAGTTATGAGTTCTGGGGATTAATGTACAGCATGGTGACTATATTTAATACTATTGTATATTTGAAAGATGCTAAGAGAGAGGCTCTTAAAAGTTCTTATCATAAGAAAGGTAGGGTGATGGTTATTGACTTATTGTGATCATTTCACAATATGTATATGTATCAAATCATTATATTGTATAGCTTAGACTAAAACAATGTTATATGCCAATTATGTCAGTAAAATTGGGGGAAAAAAACAACTTGTACTATCTGAAATGTCTTCAGGCATCTGGTGGGGAAGTAGAGGGGAAAGATCAAGAAGCAGAAAGGTTTTCTTCAATAGACCTTTGACTTTAAAAAGAGTATCATAGGGGTGCCTGGGTGGCTCAGTGGGTTAAGTGTCTGCCTTCAGCTCGGGTCATGATCCCAGGGTCCTGGGATTGAGCCCTGCATCGGGCTCCCTGCCCAGTGGGAAGCCTGCTTCTCCCTCTCCCACTCCCCCTGCTTGTGTTCCCTCTTTTGCTGTGTCTCTCTCTGTCAAATAAATAAATAAAATCTTAAAAAAAAAAAAAAGAGTATCATAAACAGTGCAGCAGCCTGTGAGGACTGACACCAATACATTGATTGTACCTGGAAAAAAAACTGTGAGAGCCTATGGCTGGAGGCTTTTCAGGAGTCCAGGGGCCTGGCATGGAATGCCAGAAGCATCTTCATAGAGACCCCTATCCCTGAGGCTCTCATTTTCCTGCTGTTAAGTATATGTCACTCTTCCTACTTAATCTCATCTGCTCCATGGCTTAAATTTCTACCTAAAGGCCCAAATGGTCCTCAAATGTGTATTTCCAACCCAGACATCTCAAGAGACATTGTTGTATCAAGAATACAGGCTCTTCAACCGGACTATCTGGATTCATATATACTCCACTCCTTGGGAGAGCTGTGTGGCATTGGGTGAGTCTTCTAGCTTCTCTGTGCGTCAGTATCCCCATTTATAAAGTGGTGACATTAATAGTACTAACTTCAAAGGGTGGTAGAAAGGATTAAAGGCATCTGTAGAAAGCATGCAGACCAGTGCTGTAAACTGGTGGTAAGTGTAACAGAAATGTTAGCTCTTACTCTGTACTTGGATGTCCCTCAGGTGGTACCCGCAAATGCAACATGTCCAAACCTGAAGTCATCATCTCACCCTCCAGACCTGTTCTTATTAAAAGAATTGTCTTGAGAGTAGTGATTTTCCAGAATTTTTAAAAAACTATGTGCTTGTGTTGAGAATTTTAGGTCAAGAATAAAAATTGTGTCATAAGTTTAAATAGATGCAAATTTGGGGGTTATAAATATTGACATTGTAAAGATCTGTCACATTGCTCTTTTTTTTTTTTTTGATAAAAGTTTATTTCTCATTCCTGTCAAGTCCATCACAGGACTGTGGGACTCTCCACAGAACAGCTGCTCTCCCTGTAGGGGGCTCAGCATTCCACAGTACTTTAAGTGTCTGACCCCTTTTTCTGTTATGGGCTTGCAGGACTGAGGCTGGGAAAGCACTCGAGTCTTGCACCAACAAATAAAGCCTTTAGCCCAGATGTCACATTACTCTTAAATGTATCCAGTGGATCTATATAGCATAGCAATTTTGTACTCACTAACCTGTAAAAAAATAGATGTGAACAAGCTCTTCATCAAAAGTCAGAAATTTTTCTTTATTCCTTTTATGTCCTTAAACTTGAATTCTATTTCACTTTCTTCCTAGAATTTTCTTCCTATATTTCTATTAATAAAATATATTTCTCCATAACAATATCATACATGCACACTGAAATTTTAAAAGTTAACTTCATGAGACCTTCAGGCTGCAATTATTACTGAGCCATAAGAGTAGTTTTTATTACCATGGTTATCATTATATAATTAAAAGCAAAATATGTATTCTAATTATTACTAGAAATAAAAAGTGAGCATGCTTCTCTTAATGAAATGGATGGGGCCTTTTCTTCCTGATTAGTCCATGTACCCCTGGTTGATTAGCATATATTCCTGGAGTGAGCTGGGGCTCAGTAACAATTTTATTTTTTTATTTTTATTTTTTAATATATGCACTTGAGCAACCTTGTCTGCTACAAAAGGAAGATAGAAAAGAATTTTATTCAATTTCTTTAATTCCTTGAACTCCTGACTTACATGCCAAAAATCACATGATGATCCATCATCTAAAATTATTTTTAGTAATCCAGTACCTCAAATGCAATGTAGTCACCATTTTCCCCTGTAAATTTGCTCTTTTTCTTATGTTCCTAAGAGCAGTGATTTCTCAGACCACTCATTGGGTTAGCTTTCAGTTTAGTTGAAAGCAATGAATTCAGAACCACTGGACTTACAATTTGTTAATCATTATAGTAATTAAATTTCAGAATTTCTGGGAAATGTATTAAAAAATGCTTTACCATGATTTAGCGAAAGAGTGGTAGCTATTTTTTTCCTCTTTTACTTGGAGGCACCAGATTTCATCAAATTTAGTTGGAAAGGATTAGGAAAATTAAAAATTGTTTATTTTAATGCACGGTTGCCAATTCAAGATTTTTGATAAAATGCCTTTATCTAATTATGTACTTTATATTTTCATCAGAGTCTTGGAGCTGCAGATTTAGTTCATTCAGTTTATGGAAAACATCCAATGTAGAATTCTTTGGTAAAGCTAGTCATTGCCAAACCACCCAGTCAAACCAGTTGCCTTCTGTCATTTGTCAATTTAAGTAAAAATGTTAACGTGTTCTATGAAAAGCATTTCGCTTTTGAATTTATTTGAGACGGATAGACAGATGAGACACAGTGTTTTGTTACTTAGATGAGGTAGGCTTATTAGGGCTTTGATTGTTTTATTCTTATGGGGATCTTCAGGAGCCATGTATAATAGTTGGAAGATGGAAGTTGCTAGATAGTTAAACAAAAATCATCATTTCCTCTGCTGCCCCTACTCCATATCTGACAACCAGGCAACTCAACTACAGGCCAAAATACCATGCTTCTGTTACCTTGCCTAGTCCTTACAAGAAATATGTATAATGTAGGGAAAGACATAATTTATAGTATCTTTATTAAAGGCAGCTTTGCTAATACTGGTATTTAAAAATGTTGCCCTGTTTCTTCTCCTGGGATTTTTCATGCCCTGGGGCGACACGCCATAGAGAGATTGAAAGGGTGAGAGGTGGGTGTGTTTCTGCATTAAATTGGGAAGGGGGAACTGTGCAAAGGTTGTGCAGTGGAAAGGAGAACTGGAATGACATCTCAGTCCCAGGGCTGTTCTTAGCTAGATCAGTCCTAGGAAGGAGTATATATGGAAGCTGAGGATCTGGGAATTCAGCCCCTTATATAACTATCTGTTGCCTGTGTCCCCTTTGGGAAATCCTCATGTGTGTATCCCTGAGGTGCCTGTATCCATACCTTCATGAATGCCACTACCATCCTTACTGCTCAGAACAGGGTCATTCCTCCTTCCATCATCTCTCCCTCCCCTCATGGCTCATCAGTCCCCAGGCCCCTTCCGTTCTGCTGCTTAATAGAGTGACTATATAGTTGATCACCCAAGCCAGGATACTTTGGAGAGTGGAAAGGGCCACAGTGACCCCTATGCTAGGATAGCAGTAGTAAACAGGATTTATGGTCACCTCTTAACCTCTCCAGAATCCATCTCCATCTCTGAATTCTAGTGTAGGTCTGCACATGAGCTTGCATTTCTGTAAAAGCTTTCCAACCTGTCTGCCTGTCTTGGCTCATGCTGCCTGCAGTGTTTGTCCCACCGCTCATGCAGTCTTCTTTCAGAATGTCAACTTTAATGATGTCTCTCCTCTGGGGCTTGCAATTTTCTAATGGATTCCTATGGGGAAATTCTGGAATTTCTTTTCTTTTTTTTTTTTTTTTTAAGATTTATTTATTTTAGAGAGAGAGCACGAGTGAGCACGGGCTGAGGGGGATGGGACAGAGGGAGAGGGAGAGAGTCTTAAGCAGACTCTGTGCTGAGCTCAGAGCTGGTCTCGGGGCTTATCTCCCAACCCTCGGATCACCACCTGAGCTGAAACCAGGAGTCTGCTGCTTAACCAACTGTGCCACCCAGTTGCCCTGAAAATTCTGGAATTTCTTAAAATGGGTTACAAGATATGTGGCCCTTGGTTGCTTTTGAGCTTCTTCTTTTGCAATGTGGCTCCTATCTCCACCCCCAACCCCATCCTGCCCCAAACCGCAGTCCCCATAAGGTACAGCTGCATGAGAACTACCTGCCGCTCCCTACCCACATGTGTGCACCAGAGTGTGGAGTGAGCTGCTTGCCTTGCCTGAACACTCTACTTGTGCTATACCCCTCTTCGTTTTACCTGGTGAAATCCTGCTCTTCCTTACCATCTCAGTTGAGCTGTCTCTGATGTCCCTTCCCTCCCAAAGCTTTCCTCTTACTTTCCAGAAACACCCTAGACTTATTCCTGTCTCACATTACAAATATTGCATTATATTTGCCGGTTCAATTATATCCCCCATGTGGGGCACCTGGGTGGCTCAATCTGTTAAGCATCTGACTCTTGATTTCTGCTCAGGTCAAGATCTCAGCGTCCTGGGATCGAGCCCTGTGTTGGGCTCTGTGCTCAATGAGGAGTCTTCTTGAGGATTCTCTCCCTTGCCCTTCCTCCAGCTTATGCGTGTGCACTCTGTCACTCTCAAATAAATAAATAAATAAATAAATATTTTAAAAAAACAATATCCCCCACTTGGGAGGGGAGATGTCCTATGCATCGCTCTGTTAGCACCTTCTGCCACTGGCAACTGAGTGATCTGTAATGTTAGTGAACAAAAGAACTCTCTCACCTAGACAAGTGGGCCGGCCAGGCCGGGGGTGAGGCCATGACATACCTTGCCATCTTGACTTTCTGTTTACTGTCTCCTCGATCTGCTGTTCTTTGAATTTATTGCTTTGCTTCTTTTATGAAAGACTTTTCTTGTTGTTCATTTTAACCAGATTTCATCAATATTAAAAAAAATAAAAAGCTTAACTGCGATGTTAGGCAGCTAGGTGGGACATGCGTGGGATCGTAAGGAATTACAGATAGATGATATTAGTGTGCTGGCAGCTACCGGGTGCTTTTCAGAATATTATCCTGTAGTAATAGGTCATGTGGTAGAAGGATGAGAATCTGAGTTCAGGTAATGTCACTGGGAGCTGTATGGTTGTGGATCCCATAATTTTAAAAAAGTATACTCCTAATAAACAGTATTTTTAACAAAACAGTAGGTTTTTCGATTTCTTTATAGCTGATGAACAGTTTCTATTTAGAAAGGAAGAGATGTTTTTCTGGAGTTATTTTCTGTTTAGAGTGGGTCTGATTTCTTCCGAGCACAGTCATGTGATGCATCCTGAGAATTCAGGAGCTGACATGCTTGAAAGAACTCCAGGAATTGGGGAGAGTGAGCCTGCCGACCTGCTAGCCACTGGGTGTAGGCATGCTTTCCTCAGTGTAGCACCTGGGGAGGAGCAGAGCACGCTTTGATTGTTCTTCAGTTCCTTTGTTGTCTGTGTTGATGTTGACATGGTTTCAAAAATGCTTTTGAAGGACCTAGCTTTGTCTAGAGTCAGCTTCATGGTGCATTTCGAACTTAATTCTCTTACTTTTTTTTTTTTCTTTTCTCTCTTAGATGGTTGATTACAATAGGCACGAATGTGTCTTCCATGGGTCATGTATACTAAAATATTTTATCCCGTAGCTTTCATAAATTTGTTGTTTTCCAGGTTTAGGGAGGTGAGGAATTGAATTCTGTCTTGTATAGAAAGTTCTTTCTTCATTAATGGCACCTAGTACCCCTTTCCACCAAAAAACAGATTAAAAAGGAGGAACAGTTGAAAATGATAAAGGTACAAAGTATGTTAAAACAAAACTATCAGAAATGGTAGGAACCTCAGTGTGAATATATATATATATATACACACAGACATACATACACATATATGCATATATATATACATGTACATATATATGCTTATATGTAAAATAAAGTATGTGGATATGCTAAGTAGTTTTGTCAATGAAACAGGCTTCCTGTGACCCATATCTTCTTAGTTTTGTGTAAGTGTGTGGTGGGAATATTGTTGATTTCTTTACTAAGAACATTTTATTAAGTTAGACTGTTCTTCTCCCTGGTTAAATCAAAATAAACTATGCAGGATGGAATTTCAGACAGTTGATTGATTGGCTGATGAGAAAGCAGTGGTTTCAGAGTTAATGGTTCCGGACATTTTCTTGATTAGTATTGGAAGCTAGTTTTTTTTTAATTTAGAGTTTTGATACTAACCTGTGATAAGTTGACCTTGATTTGACTTTATTCTGAATCTTAAGAGGATTTTCTCCATGAATATATGAAGATTTGGTTGGGATGTTAGATATTAGCCTATTTGATAAAATGTATTTTATGTATTATTCTTATATTATTTTGTCTTAAATTTTACGAAGTTTCAAATATATTGTATGCTCTCAAAGCTAGGGTAGCTAGGTTATCTGTCTTTTGTGTGACTGAGTCCAGTAAAAGAGGTGCACCAGGACTTGTTCAAAGTTGGGCAGTTGCTTTTGGGACAGGCGGAAGGCAAGACATACCTACTTTCCCCTTTGGACTGTGAATTTTGCCGTGAAAGTTGCTTTTTTGAGTTAATAAAAATAGACCCTTTAAAAGCTAATGATATATAGGAGCTTAATTTTTTTCTTATAAGATATGCATCGGGGGCGCCTGGGTGGCTCATTTGGTTAACCATCTGACTCTTGGTTTTTGGCTCAGGTCATGATCTTAGGGTCATGAGATTGAGCCCCGTGTTGGACTCCATGCTGGGCATGGAGTCTGCTTAAGATTCTCTCTCTCTTTTCTTCTTCCTTTGCCCTTCCCCCTGCTCAGGTGCTCTCTCTCTTTCAAAAAAAAAAAGACATGCATCAGTTTGTAGGGTATTTTATAGAGGATTTTTATTGAGGGAATTTCTTGTTTAAAATTCTTTAGTGTTATATCCTTATTCTCATCAGCATCCCTGACTCAGAACTGTGAGGAAAGTAGAACATTTGTTATTTCTCATCTCCATTTCAGTCATGCAGCAAATATTTACAGGGTGACCACTGTGTTTCAGGAACTAGGGTGCAGTGGTCAGCAAGAGACAAGATCCTCAATCTCAAGGGGTTGATATTCCAGGGGAGACACAGACCATACATATGTGTTCAAATATCAGGTAGTGGGGCTCCTGGGTGGCTCAATAGGTTAAGCGTCTACCTTCAGCTCAGGTCATGATCCTGGGGTCCTGGGTTCGAGCCCCACGTCCAGCTTCCTGCTCAGTGGGGAGCCTGCTTCTCCTTCTCCCTCTGCCCCTCCCCCAGCCTCCCTGCCCCTGCTCTCTCTTGCTCTCTCTCTGTCTCAAATAAATAAATAAAATCTTTAAAAACAACAGCAGCAGCAACAACAACAACAACAACAAGAAACAAATATCAAGTAGTGATGGGTGCTTTGGAGAAAATTATGTGCCAGAATGAGGAGGCTACTTCCGTTGGGTAGTCGGAAAAAGCATCTTGAATGGCAAGAAGGCAGGCAGAAGGAGCCAGCTGGACAGCAGCCCTGAGGCAGGGACAAATACGAGGTGTTCCAGAACTGAAAGAAGACCACTGATGCTAGATTATAGCAAGAAAGAGGGTGATGAAGTGGGAATGGTAGGGTTCACATTATATAGAGCCCAGCCACCTGGAGTAGGCTACATAGATGGCACTCTGTTGGGAGTTTCAAGCTGGGAAGATAGGGTCTGATTAAGGAGCTGGGTGTTTTGTTTTATTTTGTTTGGTGGGGGGAAGGATCGAATAGTTTTATTTTGGGTAGATGAAGCTTAAGATGCCCAGTGGACATCCACGTAGAGATGTCAGGTGAATAGTTAGGGTTCCTGAGAAACTAGCATCCCATTTAGGAGTCCCTAGGTTTTTAAAGTCGTGAGACTTTAGGGTTTTTGAGGTTATTAGGGAGAAATAGACTATAAGTGCAGAAGGAAGGGGGCAAGGCCGCCGTGTGCAGCTCTGCTCACTGTAATTTGGACACTCTGGAGTTGGGCACAGCCGTGTAGTGGTGCTGAGCACGGGCTCCACATGCTACTTACTTCATAACCCCTGGGGCTGGCTTGGCTCCTCTGGGCCAAAGAACGTGGTTAGTTAAAGCTATGATTGTGTTCAGTTACTAGAATAGAGTTTAAACAAACCCTATGTACTTTAATTACTACAGTTTCAGAGTATGTCAGATTTAGGATTTTGTTTCAAGATGAAATGATCCCATCATCTGAACAGTGATGCCTCACTTATCCAGACGTTAGAAATGGGTGGGTAGCAACTTTAGTTATCTGAAATGTAGATGAAAATGACTACAGAAGAACGAATATCTCCTGAGCTGCCCAAAATTGATTTCTTAGAGTCCACTCACAGGATTTAGCACTTTACTCATGGGATCTGTCACCCCTAAGACTTTGTTTATTTTCATTTTAGGAAATTGGAAAGGAAGAGAGAGGAGATTATACCATTTGATGGCAAGAGTGTTAACCAATTTGCAGACAGGTTTTAAAACAGGAGTCTGTCTTCTGGCCAAGAGTTATTTTATTCTTCCTATATGTAAAACGTGCCTGTTCTCTCAAGGTCTCCCCAAATCTCATTTATTATGACCTTAGAGGTCATAGTTGAGGTCCATGTTCTCATCAAATCAGACTCTTTGGTACTGTTCTTTCAGTTCAACCCCTTGAGTATGGTTCCTCTTGATCTGAAGACCTGTGAATTAAAGGGGTAAGAAAGATAAATCCACTCCCCTCCCCCACTACTATTCAACATATAGGGTAGGATAACTGGTAGAGACACTTCCATTTAGAATGGGGGGAAACAGACACATAGCAGTCACTGGTCCGTAATAGTTCCAAGATCCAGCCAGGCACATGTACCCATTCCTTTAATTAGATCTTGGCCTCACTGCCTAGGAGTGTTCACTGTAACAGTTGGCTTGGCTGGGCTTTTGGTTTTGTTCTCCCGAGTTTTCCTTCCTTTTCCATAAAAAGTAGCATGTGTTAGAAGCTATGTAGTGTCCTCAGCCTGCTTTTGCCCGATGAAGATTGGGGGTCCAAAGGCCTCTTTTCAGTGTGTAGCGTCTCTGCCCTTTTAGCCCAAGCTGATTTAATTCTTTTAAAAAGCATTGTGGATTTCTTATGAATCAATTTATAATCAACTCTATTAGACAAAGGCAACACCCATAAACCTCTTTGAAATAAGTTCTTCTGTACCTTAAATTTCTGTGAGGCTTTTGGGGAACAGTGCCCTTAAGATTCTTAGAGGACCTTGCTAGTTTGAAAGGATCGTATTTGATCTTTTTGAGGACTTAATAAAACTTTACAGTTGTATCTGTGGTTTCCTGACCGTGCTCTGGATTCAATCTTCGCCCAGAAGCCATTTCTTAATTGTAGCACTGTTTGCCTTCTGATACATCTAGGGATGAGAGAGGAGAGAATTTTATTTTCAAACCCAGTAAGTCCTGGCTTCTTTATATTTAACAGTTCCTTTTCATCTTATCTCTCTGCTCTTGGATTTCACTGGAAGCAGCAAAAGAAGCCAGTTGGCACTTTGAACGGTTGGTCTGTATATCTCCTTATCTAGATCCTCCAACTCATTAGGGACATCTTTTATTTTCCATGTTGCCACAGGCAACAGCATTGCTAAACTGTCTGCCTTTAATGAGTAAGGTCTCTTTCTTCCTGCTTCCAACAGTTTTCTCTCTACTTTCCTTTAGGTCCTCCCAGCAGCCTCCTTGAGGGACCCGAGGCTTTCTTTCACACTCTCCTTAAGGTTCTTCCTGCTGCCTCATCCAAAAACACACTGTGGAGAATGAAGGGAATGAAGCCAGATCCTGCAGGGCCTTATCTCATCATAAGGACTTGGGGTTTTACTTTGAGTGAGAAGAGAAACCAATGGAGGATGTTGAACAGAAGCATAAAGTGATCTGACCTATGTTTTAAAAGAATTCCTTTCATTGCACAGGCAGATGGAAGGATACCATTAAAGGAGTTGTTTAAGAAATCCAGGTGAACTGCAATGACTGCTTGGATCTGGGAGTGGTGAGAATTTACCTGATTCTGTTTATATTTTCAACATAGAGCCTACAGGATTTGCAGGTGGATCAAAGAGGTAGATGCAAAAGAGGTTTTGACCGGAGCCAATGGAAGAGTGTTGCATCATGCACGGAGATGCAGGAGACTGCAGGAGAACAGGTTTTTCTAGGAGGGAGTAGAGTCATCATTTCCCTTTTGGACATGTAAAGTTTGAGATTCTAGTAGACATTTAAGTGGAGATGTCAAGTAGGCAGCTGGATTCAGGGGACAGTTGTGGTCTGGCTATGCACTGGGAGTTGTCAATACTTAGATGGAATTTAAAACTATGAGCCTTTGATGTAAGATGTGAGCCTGGGGTGATCTAGCCTTCCTCCTGCTTGCGGAGATAATGAGCAACCAGCAAAGGACATTGTGAAGGTGTGTGTGGCAGGTAAGGTCAGAAGAGAAGTCAGAGGGACAGGTGTCCTAGAAACCACATGACCAATGCATTTGAAGAAAGTGGGTGAAGACTCTGCATCCATCACTAGATTTAGCAGTAGGTGGTGGAGTGTGTTCTAAAGTGGGTTCAAGAGGGGAAAGAGCAAACATAGTGTAGAATAACTTTTCCCCCCAGAGATTTATTTTAAAGTGCAGAAGTGAAATGGGCAGATAAAGGGTCAAAAAGACATTGTTTTTCGTTTGTTTGTTTTTAATTACAGGAGAAATAAAGGCATGTATTGTGCCAGGAATGATTCTGTAGAAAGGGAAACTTTTGTCCTGGATAGACAGCAGAAAGTTGCTGGAAACGTGTTCCTGAGTTGATGAGAAGGGATGGGATTCATTGGAGCAGGGACCCCTCATCCATAGTAATAGAAGACAGGACGCTGCCCCAGAGGCAGGCAGGTTGCGTAGATGTCCTAAGACATGCCCATTGTCTTCTGTTGCTTCAAGTCTCCATGAAATAAGCACGATCATCCACCGAGAGTGAGAAGAGTGGGGGAGAAAGTGGGAAGGAGTTATCTAGGTAAGTGAAAGAATAAAATGTGGTAGGATTCTCAGTCCCTTTGGGTTATTGATGATGAATTTAAAACAAGCCCATCTATGGTGGTGCAGTCTGAGTCTCCAGTTCTGACCAGCCTGTCAGGTGCTGGCATGGAGAAGGCAGAGCGTTGTGGGGTTTTTTCGGTGGCTATTCTGGAGGGAAGATTGTGAGAGAGAAATGAGGAAGATGGAAAGTGACACTACAATGGATCGTGAGGGAAGTGGGGACCTGGTGGGGGTGGCAAGGAGGGCCTGTGAGAAGCTGGTAGGATCACTGAATTTTGTGTCCTGGTAGGATGGGAATTGTAGAGGGAGTGAGCTGAGAAAAGAGGAGTTGGGTAGTTGAGGGTTAGAATCTTGAAACTGAGGGTTATACATTCCTATCTAGACAATGCTCCAGAGAGTGGTTTGACCTGAGGTTATACATGGAAGGGGGTTCAGTTCCTTGGATCTTCTGTTCTATACCTCTGGGCAACTTGTTTATATATTCAGTGTTTCAGTTTGCTTATTTGCGAAATGGCAATTATAGTAGTTCCTACTTCATAGAGTTATTAAGAGGTTTAAATGAGTAAATACATGCAAAGTTTTCAGTGCTTGGCACATGGTAAACATTTAATAACTGTTGGCTATTACTACTGTTCTTTCTTTTTTTTTAATCATTATTTCTATAACTTCAGGGTCCATGGTTGAGAACTGAGGACTAGTCCCTGGGGCCACTGACACTTCATGCAGAGCCAGATGATCCAACAGTGATACATTGGAGTCTACTTTAACTGAAAAAAGAAGCCCAATTAAAACCTACCCTCCCCGCAGTGCCATGTAGATTGTCCAATGACAGGCCCTTGTTTTTGTTCCTGCTGTGTGTTAGCTCTGTTAATGGTGGTTTTACCTGAGGATCTAAAGCTTCTGTGATTCATACCAAGGAGCAGATTAAACCCATGTCCTGTTAATGTTGCTTAGAGGTCACGGGGTCTGTCTACAGAGGCATTGGAAAAAGCACAAATAACTATCACCGCAGTCGTGGATTTCTCGGAACATATGTGCAAATTATGTTGAGTCCTATAACTCCCTAGGAATGAACTGTAGTGTCATTTTTTTTTTTTTTTTTTGAGATCTTTGTGGTTCTGTTGTCCCCTCAGGATGGTCAGCTCTTTTTATACTACTCCCTTAGATCAAGAGATGGCTTTTTTTATACTGACAAAAACTATGTGTGCTTTTAAAGCCTTTTTCTGATCTCCAGGAAATATTATTAAGCATCACTGTAGCATTCTTAAATTCTCCAAAGGAGAATCAACATTACAGCCAGTGTGAAATAAGATGCAGCAAAGCTTCTATTACTTTACGCTGTCCTTGCTTTCTCTAAAAATTTGTAAGGCTTATTGTAGTGCTAGAACTCTAGGACACTCCAAAACAAGAGTTGTCAAATGAAAGGTTGCACTGTGAATTTAATATATATCTTTTGAAGGTTAGGATATTGATTTACTGGACAGTGTTAGAGTTTTAAAATGTAATTCCGAGCCTGTTACCTAGGAAATTGATGAAATTAATTATCAGCCAAGGTGGCTGAAAAGACGCTCAGGGCGTTTAGCCAAGACTGTCAGGGAGTGAGAAGGAACTTGTGTCTGTCTGTCAGTTCTTCCCAGGTTCCATAAGTGCTGTTATTAAGATTGACAAGACTGAAGAGGGAAGGACACCTAACTGCTTGCCTCTTGCACCCTGGCAAAGGGCCAGGGTCAAGGAGGGCCACTGTCTTAATTCCTTAGTGATTGGGTGTTGGGTTGCAGTCTGTTCACATTCTCCTGTGTTAGGAAGCTGTCTGTAGAAATCAGGAAGAGAGAGTGGGCTCCATTTTGGCTAATTGTTATCATCTTACAAAGAAGGATCTAATCCAGCTTGTGTGGTTATACAAATTATAGGATATAAGTTTGAAAGAGCAGGGTCGGGGAAGGTATGGGGAAAAGTGATTGAGAGACTTTTCTAGAGAATGAACTGCTTAAATGTTGAGAGAGAATGCGAGAGATGAGGCTGTTTCTCTTGTGACCGTTGAGGTAGACAAGATGGCTTCATACTAAAGTGCAATTCAGAAAAGCCATCCTGTAGCCCAGCACCACAATGGGCGGGGCTCTGCTCTCCATAGCTCCCTCTCGCTCCATCCAGGGCAGATGAAAAGACTGAATGGACCTTTTCTCTTTCTGGAAGTCCTCTATGAACATGATTTCTTAGCCGATGTCTGTTAGCTATTGGGCAGCACAGATTCCAATGCAGTACTCAGCTATAAAGGACTTGGAGTATTACGTTCTGTGTTGTCACTTAAAAATGCTCTTAAATTTAAAAAATGCATTTGCTTTATGAGCTGTTGAGTTGATAGACATCATCTTTATAAGAATTTAAGGCTCTATTCTCTGTTTCTATATTTTGGAGTAGTTTTTAAGTCATGAACCGCTGTTCAAAGTTTTTCTGTTCAGCCATATGCCTTCCTACACTCACCCTGCAGAGCTAATGTTTTTAGTCCATTATTTTATTATCTCATACGTATTCATCTCATACACACTATTCTCTCATTTAGCATATTGTGTTGTAATTCTTTGTCTGTGTCCCCTGCTAGGCTGTGAGTGCCTCAGGGCTGGGTCTTGGTTTCCCCGCATGCCCCAGGACAGGGTCTGACCCAATATAGAAAGAACCTGTACAGTGGGTATTCCATAAATGTTGAATGAATTATACCCCAGGTTTAGAGCCTAGATACATTTTATATGTAGGCCTTAAAACTGGGGTTTTGTGTTGGGACGCCTGGGTGGCTTAGTCAGTTAAGCGTCTGCCTTCAGCTCAGATCATGATCCCAGGGGCCTGGGTTGGGCCTGGGATTGAGTCCCACATCAGGCTCCCTGCTCAGCGGAGAGCCTGCTTCTCCATCTGCCCCTCCCCTCGTGCTCTCTCTCTCTCAAATAAATAAATAATAAATAATTAAAAAAAAAAACCTGGGGTATTGTGTTCACTGGCAAATTCTTGTGCCTTTTTTACCTTTTGGTTGTGGGGTAGCTGCCTGCTGTGCTTCGTGGTGACCACACATGTGCTGTGTTTGATTGCTTGTTGATAATGAGCAGTGACAAGAGCTATCATAGTATGGCTGCTTGGTTCCAAGTTTATTTCTTTCCCTTGGTTGAGGGTAAGTAGGTTTTACATTTTAAGGTGTAAGCTTATGAAACCTGGTGGCTCATGTTTATTATTTATGTTCTGGGGCATTTATCATTGTCTGACCTCTGTAACCCCTGGCTTCCATCTGGATCAAATGAGATTTGTGTGCGGCGAGCGCTGGATTGACACCTAGCAGATCTAATGTGTACTGAGCTGATTGAACAGCCTTTGACTGTCCTGACTCCCTTTTTGGCCGCAGAATTATAATTTCTAATTCATCTCAGAATCTTTATTACACTTTTTCACTGCAGAAATCTGATTGCTCTCAAGGAAAGAGATTTATTTTAAAATTATATAGATTATTATAATCTATATAATCTAAACTATATAATCTATAATCTAAACAAGGGTTTATGGTTATTTGTGTGTGTTTTCCTTGGTTTTATCCTTTTTGGAAAAATCCAGGAATAGTCAGACCTGTTCCTGAACATAAATGGCAAGACACATTCCATCCACCTGTTTTCCATGTCATAGGAAGCATCCATTGCTTTATATACTTAGAGGGAAAGGGTCTGTTCTGTGTCCAGCACACAGCTTAACATTTGGATTGATTTTACTCTATTTGGATGAATTAGTGTTTCACTAGGACCCATTATTATTATTTTTTTACTTATTTTTTAAGATTTTATTTATTTATTTGTCAGAGAGCACAAGCTGGGGGAGCGGCAGGCAGAGGGAGAAGCAGGCTCCCCGATGAGCAGATGAACAAGGAGCCTGATGTGGGACTCGATCCCAGGACCCTGGGATCATGACCTGAGCCAAAGGCAGATGCTTAACCGACTGAACCACCCAGGGGTCCCCCTAGGGTCCATTATTTTCACACCAAAACCACATCTTTAATCACTGGGCTCTGAAAGCACTTCACAGGTTACAGCCTCTGCTTCAAATACCTTTATTTTATTTATTTATTTTTTAAAGATTTTATTTATTTATTTGAGAGAGAGAGAGAGAGAGAGCACAAGTAGGCAGAGAGGCAGGCGGAGGGAGAGGGAGAAGCAGGCTCCCCGCCGAGCAGGGAGCTGGATGTGGGGCTTGATCCCAGGACTCTGCTATCATGACCTGAGCCAAAGGCAGTTGCTTAACCCACTGAGCCACCAGGCGCCCCTCAAATACCTTTATTTTAAAAGTGAGTGATTCTGCACCTTTAAAAATGAGAAATGATTAAGAACCAGAATAATGAACATTACATTATAAGTTGCTACATTTATATATATTGGATACTTTACCTTTTTAAAAAGCTGAGAAATGGAAATTGCTATATGAGTGGCAAATAGCAAAGATGATGTATATAGGGAGAGTTCAGTAATGTAACAGAATCTTACAATATGACTATGATGTACGTTTAGTGTGAATTATCATTACATAGTTAGGAATAAGTGGTAAGGGGATTGTGTAAGGTATTATAATTACACTGTATACTCACTGCTACTATTATACAACAGAGCAAGTACTTCTGCCCTCGGTGCAGGGGCAGGGAAAGGGGAACTGGGCAGGAAGATTCTCTTGGACTCTTCCTCGACCTTTGATTCCTGACCCAGAGGTGTCAGGGGAGTGTGAATGTTTTCACCATAGCAAACACAAGGGTGCTGGGAAACTCCCTACTATGAGAATTGCCCCTTCTTCATTTAGGAATATGTGGAAATGGAAACTGGTAAGTTTGGCCCTTGGGATCTCCAGCCCTTGACCCACAAGGCACTGGAATCCCTGTGCACTTCAGTGGAATCCCTGATGCTCCCCCTCTGTGCTTCCTTGTTTCTCCCAGATGGAGGAACAAGGCTGAAGGATTATTGTTCCTTGTGTGTGTGTGTGTGTGTGTGTGATTTTATTTCACAAAGGTAAGATGTAAAGGAAGATATCTCCCCAGGACCAAAAATTCTTCCATTACTGTCTGAAGTTCTGTTCCTTAGAGATTAACGAATTCATAAGCAAGTACCTTTGATTGGCTAAAGACGTTTAATAAGAATGACCCTCAGACTTTAGTAATAATGATCACTAGCATGGTGCTGCATATGTAGTATGAATCGGGGACTATTCTAAAGACTTTTTAGGAATTAATGTATTAATCCGCACAGTAAGCCTATGAGGAAGGTTTGGAGAAGTCCAGAAACTTGTTCCAAGTTCCATGGTGATGACGAGGGCCAGGACTGAATCCCGCTGGCTCTGCTCTGGAACCTGACCCTCAGCCACTGTCCCGAGTTGCCTTTCCTGGATACTTAATGAGGATTTGATTTAATTTGCTTTCTTCCAAATGTCTAGCAGTGCTACCTATAAGGTGTAGGACAGGAAGTGAAGAGGGTGAGGACGTTGGAGGAGGAGAAATGACTGTAGGGCACTTGTGATGGGAACTTTGGAAAGAGATGTGGGGAACGTTCTTTGTAGCCATCATTTTCTTGCTCATCAGCATCTTGATATTACTGACCTTACAATTAGTATGAGAACTTCACCAAGTACCTACAACAACTGTTGCTGTTCTCTGCTTTTGAATATCAACATCATTTTTCTTCTAGTGTTCTAGCTGCAGAAAGCTCTTACATATATTTTCTGTGTATATGTGATAAGTTAAATATTATTTAAATGTCATTTAAAATAACACCTTGCAAATATTCTTGAAGTGAAGGTCAGTGAAAAACAACTTCTATAATTTACGCTTTTTTTTTTCTTCTCACAGTATTGGCTGGATCCTGCAAAAACCCTTGCTGAACACAAAGAACTGATCAACAGTAGGTATTTAATGTTAATTTTGTTATGGGGTGCCTTGAAAATAATATAATGTCCATAATTAGTTGGGTGCAGAAATATGCTTTAGTACTACAGGGATGAGTACTAAAGTACCAGAATTTGGAAATGGGTACTGATACTCAAGTACCAAGAATATGGAAATGGGTGTTGTGTGCATTGCCAGACTTTTCCTCCAAACTCTGATTAAATTTTAGTTAATAAAGACTCTAAGTGGTGGATCTTAATATTAAGTTTTGCTTGGGGTATGCCTACCTTTGACTTGTCAGTGATTTTAAAAAATTTCTTGTCTTTAAAATTTTACCTTAAAAGAAAAGGCAGAGAGGCATTGATTTGAATGGTACTCAAGTACCAGAATATGGATATGGGTGTTGTGTGCATTGCCAAGACTCTTCCTCTAAACTGATTAAATTTTAGTTAATAAAGACTCTAAGTGGTGGATCTTAATACTGAATTTGCTTGGGGTATACCAGCCTTTGACTTGTCAGTGATTTTAAAAAATTTCCTGTCTTTAAAATTTTACCTTAAAAAGAAAAGGCAGAGAGGCATTGATTTGAAAAAAAGGTAGACATCTGACCTTCTAAAGAGTTTGAGTTTCTTGGATTAAGGAGTGGTTTTGTCATTCACACTATTATTTGCTGGGTCAGTAATAAGGAGTGCTCTTGTGTCCTAAAAGATTTCTGTGGCTTCAGAAAGGACCCATCTATTTTTGGTTTTACAAATATGAATCTTATTAGGTAACTGAGAGTATAATTAAGGTTATATTCTATAACTTCAATTTCTATAATCCAGGTTTTCACTTATAGAAGTATATGCATGCATGCACATGCCTGCAATCCTTAAGTATGCAATAGAGTAATTTTTTAAAATTATCTTTTAAAAATATGATAAAAATATATAACACAAAATGTACCATGTTAACCATTTTTGAGTGGCATTAAATACATTCATTGTGCAACCGTTACCACTATCTCCAAAATTTTTTCATCATCCCAAAGTGAAACTGTGTACTCATTAAGCCATTTTGCTTTACTGTGAAAATTATTTCTAGTAAAATGTAGTATATTCTTTGGGCCTTTTAAACCCCCATTCTGACTCTGTACTTCACATGTTTATTGGCTTATTCCCTGTGGTAAAATTGGTTGCTTTACAAACCTCACGGGCAGGAATGTAGCTGTGCCTCAGAAAAGCAGCTGGAAACTAGGAACTGCAAAACTATCAGGAACTCAGCAAGTACTGTTTCTCTGAATGTCAGCATCATTTGTGTTTCTCTCTGTTTATCCATGTC